>NC_136266.1:60910089-61347589 GCF_964187855.1 Myxine glutinosa | reverse complement strand
CTTCCTGAGGGTTTCCTTCTGTAGCCACCTTGTGCACCCCTTGTGTCCTCCCCTATCAGTCCTCAGTATTAAAGATGAAGCTAGTGAACATGTATCTCAAACGAGATCGGGATATCTTTATAAAGTACCGCCAGTTAAAGTTGATAACACAATAAAAGTTTAAAGGTCGACTTGCAATAAAGCACACATGTTCTTGCGGTTGACAGAACAAACCTTGTCAAACAGGTGACCCAATGGATAAGTGTAGTACGTAGTACGTTGACCAAATAGTTCGTGACCTCGACCACAGCTGCTGGGAAATGGAATACCACGCTCTGTACTTTTCTTTCGGTAAATGAAACCGAGCTGTTCCAGGATGACTACGTCAGCGTTACACTATATGCTCCGCCCCCCTTACCTGCGTGGATGATTAATTATTTTACCGGGTGGATTCAAAAGCGTTTATTTGTTTAAAAACTCTTTTCGAGACTTTCTGGCTTTAAATGTAAGCAGAAAACTTTTTTAAAACTGCAACTCACCCATTTGCAGGGTTCACCCATTGCAAAATTGAAAAAATTCACCCATTGCAGACTTATTTATTTATTATCTTATTTACTGCAGTATATAGGGAAATGTGCAGGGAATGCAGAGAGAGGGGCACATGAGGTGAAAATGAGCAGGACGAAGTAGCCAAAGGAAGGAATTCACGGGTAAAGTGACCCCATCAGGTGACGTTTTGGAAATGCTCAGGTATCACGTGATGAATGGCGTCTTCAAATGTTAAAAATCAGAACCGAATCATGCATAACTTTGCATTGGTAAAATGACATATAGTATAGTATAGCAGTCTGATCTTGTTCTCTCATCTGTAAAGAATAAAAGGTATCATCAATTGTTTATGGTGGATCACAATCAAGTGGCTATATAATGGCTGCATGGACTACTCGTGTAAATACTCCCTTGTAACCACATGTTGTTGTTTGTCGGTGTTCTGTTGGATGTGATTGTCCCAAATTCAAGCATCTTGTTGCTGGACGAATGCCCATTCAGACTCTCACAATTAGGGAGCAAATAACTAAAGAGTGTCGACAATTGGAAATGAAAGCAATCTTTGAGAGCAATCAGTTTCTATTCTTCCTGGAGTTTGCTTACAAAATTATCAGCACACCAATATGGCAGCCGCGGCACTTCCGGTGGCTTCACTCTCCAAGCGTCATTGCCCTACTAGAGCGGCTGGAGGGATCGAACGTTATTATCCTTTTTATTATTGCACTATTATTATTGTTAATACCAGCGTGACTCGGCGCGTTCCGCGCGCCTCACCACAAGTCGTTTCAGAGGGGTAGGCGTAGGCATCTTTGACCATTTCGGTGTCTTTTGGGTCTTCATGGTGTTTTGGGTCTTCAGGGCCATTTGGGTCTTCAGGGTCTTTTGGATCCTCTGGGCCTTTAGGGGTATTTTGGGTCTTTGAGGTGTTTTGGGTCTTCAGGGTCTTTTGGGTCTTTAGTGTCTTCAGAGGCTTTTGGGTCTTATGGGTCTTCGGTGTCTTTTGGGTCTTCAGGGTCTTCAGGGGCTTTTAGGTCTTAAGGGTCTTTTGGTTCTTCTTGGTCTTTAAGGATCTTTGGATCCTTTTGGGTCTTCAAGGTATTTTTGGTATTCGGGGTCTTTTGGGTCTTTGGGGTCTTTTTGGTCTTCAGGGTATTTTGGGTCTTCGGGGTGTTTTGGGTTTTCTGGGTGTTTTGGGTCTTCTGGGTCTTTGGGATGTTTTGGGGCTTCTGGGTATTTTGGGTCTTCGGGGTGTCTTGGGTCTTCGGGGTGTTTTGGGTCTTCGGGGTGTTTGGGTCTTCTGGGTGTTTTGGGTCTTCGGGATGTTTTGGGTCTTCTGGGTGTTTTGGGTCTTTGCGATGTTTTGGGTCTTCTGTGTGTTTTGGGTCTTCGGGGTGTTTGGGTCTTCGGGGTGTTTGGGTCTTCTGTGTGTTTTGGGTCTTCGGGATGTTTTGGGTCTTCTGGGTGTTTTGGGTCTTCGGGGTGTTTTGGGTCTTCGGGGTGTTTTGGGTCTTTGGCGTGTTTTTGGGTCTTTGGGGTCTTTTGGGTTTTTGGGTATTCAGGGTCTTTTTGAGCCTCAGGGCCTTGAAGGGTATTTTGGGTCTTCAGGGGTCTTGGTGGTCTGAAGGGTCTTGGTGGAATTAAAGGGTCGTCAAACGTCTGAGGGGTCTCAGCAGTTTTAACGCAATTAAGAGGGTTAATTGAGACGGTGGTAATTTTATTTGAAGAAGAAGAAGACGTTTTCGTCGCATGTAAACATAGCGACATAACCACATAACATGGCGGGCCACGTGAAAAGGGGGCTTATGGGTGTTCCTTGGGTAAACTGACTTTTCATCGTTTTCTAATAGTATTACCTATTATGGCCACAGAACTTTTGGAATTTAAAAAAAATTCCACTTTTAAGGTTAAAAAAAATGCAAATTGAAATGTTCATGTTTTGTGACCGTGTAACCCTGGCATTTCGAAAATGGCACTTTTACCCAAAAAACAGAAAGCATTATGCAATTTTTATGAAGAACAGTTTTCCCTTGTTTTAGTACCTGATGGGAAATCAAACAGGTGATGTTTTCCATGGTAAATTTCCATAATTTTAGTGGCTGATGGGAAATCAAACAGATGATGTTTTCCATGGTAAATTTCCCTTCTTTTTGTGGCTGATGGGAAATCAAACAGGTGATGTTTTCCATGGTAAATTTCCCTTCTTTTTGTGGCTGATGGGAAATCAAACAGGTGATGTTTTCCATGGTAAATTTCCATAATTTTAGTAACTGATGGGAAATCAAACAGATGATGTTCTCCATGTTAAATGTCCCTTGTTTTAGTGGCTGATGGGAAATCAAACATCACCTGTTTGATTTCCCATCAGCCACAAAAAGAAGGGAAATTTACCATGGAAAACATCACCTGTTTGATTTCCCATCAGCCACAAAAAGAAGGGAAATTTACCATGGAAAACATCACCTGTTTGATTTCCCATCAGCCACAAAAAGAAGGGAAATTTACCATGGAAAACATCACCTGTTTGATTTCCCATCAGCCACAAAAAGAAGGGAAATTTACCATGGAAAACATCATCTGTTTGATTTCCCATCAGCCACAAAAATTATGGAAATTTACCATGGAAAACATCACCTGTTTGATTTCCCATCAGGTACTAAAACAAGGGAAAACTGTTCTTCATAAAAATTGCATAATGCTTTCTGTTTTTTGGGTAAAAGTGCCATTTTCGAAATGCCAGGGTTACACGGTCACAAAACATGAACATTTCAATTTGCATTTTTTTTACCTTAAAAGTGGAATTTTTTTTAAATTCCAAAAGTTCTGTGGCCATAATAGGTAATACTATTAGAAAACGATGAAAAGTCAGTTTACCCAAGGAACACCCATAAGCCCCCTTTTCACGTGGCCCGCCACATATGTTTGCTCCATTGTCATAAGATTAATATTGTGCTGTTATCATTGTGTTATTGCCGTCGCCAGAGGAGAGGGTATTGCATTTGAGTCCGTTTGTTTGTTACTTGGCAAATTTTTTTTTTTTTTTTGCAAGTATGTTGATCACTCCGGTTTGTGTGTTTGTGTGTGTGTGTGTTTGTATGTTTGTCTGTCCGCTCACTTATACTTGCCTACAGCTCACAATTTTAAACCGATCTTCACGAAACTTCAACAAATGGTAGAGTTCGTGGTCCGTCAAAATCCTATATATTTTTCAGGTCAAAAGGTCAACATAGGCCAAAGGTCAACCACTTTTTTCAAATTTCTAAAATCCTCCATTTTCATCCGATTGACTTGAAATTTGAATAGGATTTACATATCAGCTAACTTAATTCAACCACCAACTATTTCTGAGATCAGCCTCGGCCAAAAGGTCAACATAGGCCAAAGGTCAACAACTTTTTTCGACTTTCTAAAATCCTCAATTTTCATCTGATTGACTTGAAATTTGAATAGGATTTACATATCGGCTTACTGAATGCAATTACTGAATTCAACCACCAACTATTTTTGAGATCAGCATAGGCCAAAACGTCAATATAGGCTAAAGGTCAACAACAATTTCAAATTTTTAAAATCCTCAATTTTCATCCGATTCCCTTTGAAATTTGAATGGGATTTACATATCATCAAACTGAATTCAACCACCAACTATTTTTGAGATCACCATAGGCCAAAAGATCAACATAGGCCAATGGTCAACAACAATTTCAAATTTCTAAAATCCTCAATTTTCATCCGATTCACTTGAAATTTGAATGGGATTTACATATCAGTGAACTCTTTTTGCAATTCTCATTTTGCAATAATTGTTCGTTTCCCATTAATCGTACACTTTCCAAAATCCAATCTCACCCCTCCCCTCCAAATCTTCCACATCACCCCTCCCCTCCAAAACTTCCCCATCACCCCTCCCCTCCAAATCTTCCCCATCACCCATCCCTTTCAAATCTTCCCCCTTGCCCCTCCTCTCCAAATCCTCCCCATCACCCATCCCTTTCAAATCTCCCCCCTTGCCCCCTTCCCTCCTAAAGTCCCCCCACACCCCTCCCCTCCAAGACTCCCCCTCACCCCTCCCCTCCTAGACTCCCCCCTCACCCCTCCCTTCCAAATCTCCCCCATCTCCCATCCCTTTCAAATCCCTCCCCTTGTCCCTTCCCTCCTAAACTCCCCCCTAACCCCTCCCCTCATGAACTCCCCCCTTTCCCCTCCCCTTCAAATCTCCCCACCCTCATTTCTTCTCCATTTCCCCCCTCTCACCCCTCCTCCTCAAAGCGTCCTCCCCGCTTCTTCCCCCTTCCAACTCTCACCTCCATCTCCCCAAACCTCCTACTTCGCTCTTCCCCCTCCTCAAATAACACCTCATTGTCCCTCACCCAATCACCATCAAACCTTTTGTCCGCCCCATCCTTCCCTTTCTCCGAGCTATTCTGAAATCTCTGACACACCTTCAACAGCTCTCCCTACCTCTTCCTCCTCTTCCACATCTTACCCTACCCCTCCCCCCCCCCTGTTCTGTATCCGATGCTCCCCCTTCCTCTTCATTAACGGTATGGACCTCAAACATCCGGGGCCTTCGTTCAAACTTAACTGATCTCTCCATACAGAGTGCTTCTGACAAACCAGACGTGATCTGCTTAACAGAAACTTTCCTCCTCCATTATGTCTCTGATTCCTTAGTATCTCTCCCGGGTTACTCCCTCCTCCGGTATGATAGACCTGAGCCTCGTCCTGGAGGTGGGGTTGCTATCTTTATCAAAAACTCTCTTTCTCACTCGCCCTGCACTGCCCTCTCTCCACCTCACCCCCAGGAATACCTCTGGCTACGGCTTCCCCTTCGCTCCCACCTCTTGTTCATATGTGTGTTGTACCGTCCACCAAACAGTGATGACTCCATCTACATCTCGCTGTCTGATAATATGGACCAACTTCTATCTACTCATCCCAACTCTCTCTCTCTCTTCCTCATATGTGGTGATTTCAATTGTCACCATGCCAGTTGGCTGGGTGTGGGTACCTCTCTCACCATCCATGGCTCCTCAGCAAAGGACTTCTGCGACTCACTGGGACTGACACAATCTGTCAATTTCCCGACCCGGATCTCAGTCAACGGAGCATCTTCTCTTCTGGACTTGGTTATGACTAACTTCCCTGAAAATGTCTGCTGCTCTTCTTCTGCTCCAATCGGCTCATCTGATCATGTGCTTGTTAAAGTGGACATCTCTCTGACCATTCTCAGGGAGCCTCCCCAGCGTCGATGAGTCTGGCATTTCACTCAGGCCAACTGGCTCGGTCTTCAAGCAGCCATTAATCATCTGGACTGGTCTCCCATCTCTACCGCCTCTGACATCAACTCATCCTGGGAATTCTTCCAAAGTAAATTGCTCTCTCTCATGCACAGATTTATCCCATCTCATCTTCAGTTGTCATACCCTTCCTCCCATCCATGGTACACGGAATCTTGTGGTGAGGCTGTTGCCCAGAAACAACTTGCCTTCGTCTCCTGGAAAGCAAATCCAACTGAAGGAAATCTCATTTCCTTTCACAAAGCCAGAAACAAGTGTGTGTCCACCCTAAGGAGAGCCAGGAAACAATATCTCTCCGTTCTCAAGACCGAACTCTCTTATTTGTCTCCCTCTTCCAAATCCTGGTGGTGTCTGGTCAAATCTGTTTCTGGTGTTTGTTTGCCCTCCATTCCCCCCTTACCTCAAACGGCGACACAGCTGACTCCGCACGTGAAAAAGCTGAATGCCTCAACTCTGTGTTTGCCTCTAAATCTTGTGTCCCAAACCCATCCCTCTCTGTACCCACCGTACCCAGTCGTACCCAGCTGCTCCTGGACTCTGTGTCCTTTCCTCCTGACAAGGTGGAAATGTTTCTGTCAACCCTCGACTCTGATTCTGCAACTGGACCTGACGGCATCAGCCCACGGGTCCTAAAATCCTGTTATTCCGCTCTTTCCCTCCCTCTCTCTGTTCTCTTCACCCTCTCTTTTGCTCAAGGTCAACTGCCATATGCTTGGAAATCAGCCAACATCACCGCTTTACACAAAAAAGGTGCAAAAACAGATCCTAGCAACTATACTACAGACCAATCAGCCTTCTCCCAATTATCAGCAAAGTCATGGAATCCATCATTGCTTCGGATATGAAATCTTTCCTCTTCTCCAATGGCTTGACCTCTGATCATCAATTTGGTTTCAGACCAGGTCACTCTACTCTGGACATGCTGCTTCTGCTTTCTCAACAATAGATGGAGGTCCTCAATGCCAAACAGGAAATTAGAGCTGTCTCCCTCGACATATCACGTGCCTTCGATACGGTCTGGCACCCTCCTCCTTTGGTATCCATGGAAATCTCCACGCATGGCTGGCGGACTTCCTCTCTAGTCGTAATCAACGTGTGGCCCTGAATGGGTTTCTCTCATCTCCTCTTCCTGTTCAGACTGGAGTTCCCTAAGGCAGTGTTCTGGGCCCTGTGATTTTTCTGGTCTTCATCAATGATCTCTCCGACTCTCTTGAAAATCCTCTCTATCTCTTTGCTGATGACTCCACTCTCTGCCGCTCCATTCCTCATCCCTCAGATCGGCAGTCTGCAGCCTCCTCACTCTCTGCAGACCTGGACAAAATCACCGACGGGGCAAACAAGTGGAACATGTCTTTCAATCCTGACAAATCTCACACTCTTACGATGTCTCTCCGAAAAGACCGACTGGACAATCCTCCCATCCACTTTCTGAATAATCCTTTCCAATAAGTTCTGTCACTCAAGCTTTTGGGTCTCACTATCTGCCATAATAGTCTGGAGGCACTTCCAGGAAATGTGACAGTAGGGGTACACTCATGTTACAAGCTGGCAACAATGTTTTTCTGAAAGCCCAGACCTCTAGGAACCCAAAAAGTCTTGTTGCCAGCTTGGGAAATGGTCTGGACCAGATTTGTGGCCATTTTTCAAAATGGCCACCTACATTTTTGGTGTTTTCTAATATTTGAGCTCTAGAACTTATATCTGGCTGTCTTAAAGGTCTCTAGGGTTATGACCTTATAACATATAGTCATACAACAATCCTCACCCAAATTGGGGTGCATGGCATATCTATAATTGGTTTTATTGAAGCAAAAAGGCAAAAATATGCCTGAAAAACGCCTTCATTTTGATTTTTCCAAATCACTAAATTGCATACTGTGAAGTTGTTCTTTGGTCAATTTCTTTCAAAATAGTTTTAAAATTTGCCCAGATCCCTCCTCTTCATTAGCAAATCTTCAGGAATATACCCAAGTTCTCAGAAAATATGTTTTATGCATGATCAGCTACCCCTACCCCCTAAATCACAAAACGTGCCAATTTTCAATATTTCCAGATTCCAACCAATATCATTGTTGTATGACTTTTTCTCATCATGATAGGTCCAAATTAACTTACTCTATGTGATTAGGTGTTAATAAAAATTGAATTTCACACTTTAGTGAAAATCCAAGATGGCTGCCAAATGGCCAATAAAATATAATATTTCACATTATGACGTTAAGTTAAGGTAATGCAGTCTACCATTTGATACCAACACATTTTTGAGACATAATATATTGCAATAATGATGCTTTCCTTTGTATCCTTCCTCAGGTCCTGCCCGAATCATCATTTTAACATAATTGTTGTGTTAACAATGTACTATAACATATTGCTTGTTGCATGTGCTGTAAATAGCTTTCAGTGTTGTGGTAGACATAGTCTTTGTCTCTTTCCAGATATGAATGAAGATGGAACCTGTAGCTGTGATAGGCGGGAGACGGAAGAGAGAATCAGTTGCACTGGACATCGACTGGAGCACATGCCTCATTTGCCAAGGCAACAGAAAAAATGAAAAGACAACCAAGCCCACAGATGTTGGTCTCGAACGCTTTAAAGACTGTGTGATTACGAGACAGAAATACGATACCATGACCATGAGTACATCTCAACACTTGACAGAATACAGAGTATTGACCTTGATGATGAAAAAGAACACATAGTATGGCACAGGGGCTGTTATTCAAAGTTTACACATGCCAACCATATTGAGAGACTGAAAAATCGGCATGAAAAGGAAGCAAAGGACTCGTGTGACCAACCATCTACATGCATTCGCCCCTCTTCTAGAGCATCAGTTGCTTCAGTGTCCTGGGACAAATGTATTTTCTGTCAGGAGGATAAGGCAGGAAAGCAATTGAGGAATGTAGCCACTTTAGAGACCTCAGACAGAATACTAAATGATGCTCAAAAGAACAAGATTATGAGATGCCGGTTGGCAGGAATAAGTGACCTAATAGCTGCTGAAGGGAAGTACCACCTTCCTTGTTATGTAACCTTCAGCAGGAAGTCTGAGTCAACTGTGGTAGAAGAAGGCCCAGAATATCCACCAGATGTTTGTTTCAACAAAATGATCGAGGAGGTGGATGCTGGGCTGTCTGGAGGAGACATCTATACCATGAAAACCATCTGGCACCAATACTGTTACATGATGAGAAGAGACTTCAGTGTCTGTGTGGAGCAATGTGACCGACAGAGTTACAAAGCATTCAAGAACAAAGTCAAAAGGGTATTAGGAGATAGGGCAGATTTTGTACAGTCCATGAATCAACAGGATTCACTTCTAGTCTTCCCACTAATTCAAACAGGTATTGTTGTTCAGAACTTAGCAGAGATGGCAGATGAGCTAGAACAAAGTGAGATACAAGATTCTGATGAAACCTCCCAGCACATTCCATCTTTCTCAGCCGAAACAAAGGACAAGGAACTCTTGAGTTGGCTTTACAGAGTGGCAGTCAAAATGAGAAATGACATCAAGACAATGCCAGGACACTCAGATATTGGAGACATCAATACTGAAAGTGCACAGAAGGTGGTTCCTGAAAGCCTTTACATTTTCCTACGCCTGCTGTGTGATTGTGACAGCATATTCTAGAGAAAGATGGTGTGTCTCAGGCAAATGCCCCAGCATCTAACACACCAACATGCACAATTGTTGATGGAATGGCCTTAGTTCAGGCATTGGGAAAGCCAAAGGACACAAAGACATTTGGAGACTATGCCAAGAGGGTCGTAGCTGCAGTGTCAAACAACTTCAAGGAGCCCTGTAACCGTGTGGATGTGGTCTTTGACTGCTATGAAAAGCACTCAATCAAAGATGCAACAAGAAAGAGGCGGGTTGGAAAGGGTCGTGGCATTAGATGTGAAATAAGCAACAGAGATCTCAAGCTACCACAGCAATGGAAATCTTTCATGGATGTCAATGACAACAAAGTGGCTCTTACAAAGCTTCTCAAGGAAGAACTACTTGAACATGAACATGAAGCCACACAGGAATTGGTGGTTAGTGGTGGAAACAATGGCATGGCTGCCTCTTCCACAGGCAGGAACATGGAGCATCTCTGTTCATCACAAGAGGAGGCAGACACGCGTATGATTCTTCATGCTCTGGAAGCAAAGGCTAGAGGATATGAGAGGATCGTCATCACCAGTAGTGATACCGATGTATTATTGCTTTTGATGGCCTTCCAGCCCCAAATGCCAGAAGAGGTATGGATGAAATCAGGGACCTCTAAATACAGGCGCTACATTGCTGGCCACAAAATTGATTGCACTGATGATGTCAGGGACAGTCTTCTAGCTTTCCATGCCATTACAGGATGTGACAGCACCAGTCAACTCGCAGGCATATCAAAGAAGGCAGCATGGAAAATATTTTGTGAAGTTCCTCACCTACTCTCCCAGCTAGGGGTTGCACATGTTCCAAGTGAAGAGATTTGTGCAAAGGCTGAGGAGTTTGTCTGCCGTCTTTACAACCCGAAAGGAGACGCAAAGGAAATCCAGGCGCTGAGATGTTCCCAATTCAGAAAAGTTGGTAAAAAGCCAGAGAACATGCCACCAACAGAGGATGCATTGCACCAGCACATTTTAAGGGCACATCATCAAGCCCTTGTGTGGCGAAATGCCAATGTGCCAAATCCAGGAATCCCCAATCCAACAACATCCGGCTGGTACCTTGAGGACAACCAGCTGATGCCCCGTCTCATGACCAAGGAAGGGCTCACAGCAGAATGTGTCAAAATTGCGACGTGTGCATGTACCTCAAAGGCCCGTCCATGTCTAACTGGCAGGTGCAACTGTAGGAAAAATGGATTGCGGTGCACATTGGCATGCAAATGTGCAGACTTATGCAGGAACCCCCTCAATGACTCTGATAGTGATTAGACGACATGCATGGAAACTTGAGTATATTCCATAATGTCATATTGTTACTATGCTGGCTGTATTTGACGTAATGTAACTAGTCTTGCTTCAGCTCTGTTCCACCAATGTATTACTAGTCTATGATATGACTGTATCCCACATTCTGTCACTTATGTATGAATAGCCAGATTAGCTTGTTGGGTATGACTTTGTTAATTCAGTGCCAAATATTTGTTTAGTTTAAAGGTGCAAGCATTGCATTGACGTTTGTATTGTTTGGATCAGTGTAACATAATAATGTTTGCATTATGTATACAAGTTATGTATGTTTATTTTTGTTTTACATTAAATAATATAGCTTATATTTTACAATCTTCTATGTCTTCATTTATGTAAGTGCCTTGTTTGTCAGCTATGTTGGAACTAATATACTCCGCAAACAGGGCACTTCCAAATCCACACTACTTTCCTGAAATTCAAATGTTATAAAACATAAATTTTACATAAAGTCCCCCTCTAAAATAATACATCTTCAACTCATCAAGACTCTTTCACATACATGTGACCTATAGAATAGTAGTGCCTCATATATTTAGTATAAATGGAACATTTTAGAAGTGCCTCTGAATGAAATTGCAGTCTTATGGTCTCGCGCCACCAAATATTCTATGGCCATTTGGCAGCCATCTTGGATTTTCACTAAAGTGTGAAATTCAATTTTTATTAACACCTAATCACATAGAGTAAGTTAATTTGGACCTATCATGATGAGAAAAAGTCATACAACAATGATATTGGTTGGAATCTGGAAATATTGAAAATTGGCACGTTTTGTGATTTAGGGGGTAGGGGTAGCTGATCATGCATAAAACATATTTTCTGAGAACTTGGGTATATTCCTGAAGATTTGCTAATGAAGAGGAGGGATCTGGGCAAATTTTAAAACTATTTTGAAAGAAATTGACCAAAGAACAACTTCACAGTATGCAATTTAGTGATTTGGAAAAATCAAAATGAAGGCGTTTTTCAGGCATATTTTTGCCTTTTTGCTTCAATAAAACCAATTATAGATATGCCATGCACCCCAATTTGGGTGAGGATTGTTGTATGACTATATGTTATAAGGTCATAACCCTAGAGACCTTTAAGACAGCCAGATATAAGTTCTAGAGCTCAAATATTAGAAAATACCAAAAATGTAGGCGGCCATTTTGAAAAATGGCCACAAATCTGGTCCAAACCATTTCCCAAGCTGGCAACAAGACTTTTTGGGTTCCTAGAGGTCTGGGCTTTCAGAAAAACATTGTTGCCAGCTTGTAACATGAGTGTACCCCTACCACCTTTTCTAGGCCACTTTTGGGGATATGCCTCCAGAGCATAATCTTTCCTGGGAAAACCACATTTCAAATCTGGCCTCCAAAGCCAGTCGCCGATTGGGCATTCTCCGTCGTGCGAAGTCCTTGCTTGGCACACCTGAGCTCCTCACCACATACAAGGCTTTCATCCGCAGCTCAATGGAATACTGCTCTCCCCTCTGGGCTGGTGCTCCTGCCTCACACCTCGCTCGTCTTCACGCTGTTTAAACCAAAGCGTTCAGAGTCATTGGAATCTCCTGTGATGAAGCTAACTCCAAGGGCCTTTCACTTACTCACCGCAGGCAGGTTGGTGGTGTTTCTGTCTTCTACTGACTCCTCTCCGGCCTTGCTCCTCCAGCTCTCTCTGGGCTCTGTCCCCCAAATATTCCTAAAGGTCCACAAGATCTGCCTGCAACCCTCTTATGGTTAAACTGCCAAAATCAAGACTCTCTGCTCACCTTCACTCTTTCATTCCTCTTTTCTTCCACCTCTGGAACAAACCTCCCCACTCCCTTCAATCCCACTCCTCCCTCCAGGTCTTTAAAACAGCTGTTCACCACCATCTCTTATCTTCCCCCATCCAAAACCTTGATCTTTTCTACCCCCGCTAATTTCACCCCAAATCCTCTGTTTTGAAATACCAACTTCTTTCCTGGAAGACCTTGGTTTCCTTGTGTTATATACTTCTCCCCCCTCTATCCCCCCCCCCCAAGCCCTCTCCCACCCACACATTCCCGATGTCCCTCACAAATGTTGTGTTTATGTGCTTCCCCTTCTCTCCCCATCTTGTCTCCCCTTCTCCCCTTTTTATATATTTTGTTTATTTGTCTGTTTGATTTGTTTATGTGATAAATGTTAGCTCTTTCACGAGCCTCGATTATGTATACAAAAAAAAACAAAAAAAAACTGAATTCAAACCAACTATTTTTGAGATCAGCATAGGCCAAAAGGTCAACATAGCCCAAAGGTCAACCACTTTTTTCAGATTTCTAAAATCCTCAATTTTCATCCGATTGACTTGAAATTTGAATATGACTTTCATATCAGCTAACTGAATTCAACCAACAACTATTTTTGGGATTAGCATAGGCCAAAAGTTCAACATAGGCCAAAGGTCAACAACAATTTCAGATTTCTAAAATCCTCAATTTTCATCTGATTGACTTGAAATCTGAATAGGAATTTCATATCAGCGAACTGAATTCAACCACCAACCATTTTTGAGATCAACATAGGTCATAAGGTCAACATAGGCCAAAGGTCAACCACTTTTTTGAAATTTCTAAAATCCACAATTTTCATCCGATTGACTTGAAATTTCAAAAGGATTGTCATATCAGCCAATTGAATACAACCATAAACCATTTTTGATATCAACATAGGTCATAAGGTCAACATAGGCCTAAGGTCAACCAATTTTTTCAAATTTTAAAATCCTCAATTTTCAGCTGATTGATTTGAAATTTGAAAAGGATTTACATATCGGCTAACTGAATTCAACCACCAACTATTTTTAAGATCAGCATAAGCCAAAAGGTCAACATATGCCAAAGGTCAACCACTTTTTTTTCAACATTTCTAAAATCCTCAATTTTCATCCGATTGACTTGAAATTTGAATAGGATTTACATATCGGCTAACTGAATTCAACCACCAACTATTTTTGAGATCAGCATCGGCGAAAAGGTCAACATAGGCCAAAGGTCAACCATTTTTTCAACATTTCTAAAATCCTCTATTTTCATCCGATTGACTTGAAATTTGAAAAGGATTTACATAACGGCTAATTGAAGTCAACCACCAACTATTTTTGAGATCAGCATCGGCCAAAAGGTCAACATAAGCCAAAGGTCAACCACGTTTTTCAAATTTCTAAAAGCCTCAATTTTCATCCGATTGACTTGAAATTTGAATTGGATTTTCATGTCAGCTAACTGAATTCAACCATCAATTATTTAAGAGGTCAAAAGGATGCTCTACTGACCGCCATTCTACTTTGTTCTCTTTTGCCAAGTGTCGCTCTATGAGTGATTTTTCATTACTTGGCAAAAAAAAACATTTCTTTGCAAGTGTGTTGATCACTCCGGTGTGTGTGTTTGTGTGTGTGTGTTTGTGTATTTGTGTGTTTGTCTGCCCGTCCGACAAAATCCTATATATTTTTGAGGTCAAAAGGTAAAAACGTCAACATAGGCCAAAGGTCAACCACTTTTTTTCAAATTTCTAAAATCCTCAATTTTAATCCGATTGACTTTAAATTTGAATAGGATTTGCATATCGACTAACTGAATTAAACCACCAACTATTTTTGAGATCAGCATAGGCCAAAAGGTCAACATAGGCCAATGGTCAACGCCCTTTTTTTGAATTTCTAAAATCCTCAATTTTCATCCAATTGACTTGAAATTTGAAACGGATTTACTTATCGGCTGACTGAATTCAACCACCAACTATTTTTTAGATCGACATGGGCCAAAGGTCAACCACTTTTTCAGATTTCTAAAATCCTCAATTTTCATCCGATTGACTTGAAATTTGACGAGGATTTAGATATCGACTAACTGAATTCAACCACCAACTATTTTTGAGGCCAAAAGGATGCTCTACTGAGGGCCATTCTGCTTTGTCTCTTTTGCCTAGTGTCGCTCCATGAGTGATTTTTCATCTGTTTGTTTGTTTGTTACTTGCCGGAAAAGATTCCGGCAAGTATGTTGATCAGTTGGTTTGTCTGTCTGTCTGTCTGTCTGTTTGTTACTTGCCGGAAAAGATTCCGGCAAGTATGTTGATCGGTTGGTTTGTCTGTTTGTTTGTCTGTCTGTCTGTCTGTCTGTTTGTCTGTTTGTTCGCAGTACTACGTCTACACCATTGTACGTAGCATCGCCAAACTTTACACACATATTTGTCTTGCCCTGGAATAAACTGTGCCCAATTGATGATGTCATCGGTCACGTCGTTCGGCCGCCATCTTGGAAAAAACGAAAAACTTTGCACCTCTATATCTCCGAAAGTGCTGAATAGAAAAATTTGTGACATGGCTCATGGTAAAGAACTCTCCATGGGGAATAAAATATGTTAATGATGATGTCATCGGTCACGTGATTCGGCCGCCATCGTGGAAAAACCGAAAATTTTTGCACCTCTATATCTCCGAAAGTGCTGAATAGAAAAAATTGAGACATGGCTCAATGTAAAGAACTCTCCATGGGGAATAAAACGTGTTAATGATGATGTCATAGGTGCCTCCATTATGATGTCATAATTCGACAAGTACAAAACGTCATCCGATCAAGATGAAATTTCTTGAGCATCATCAAGGAATAAATTAGTTTAGAAGACCAATAATGATGACGTCATCGGTCACGTGTTTCGGCCGCCAGATTTGTCCAAAATGGCCGATAAAAAAGTACATTCCGGCAAGTCCTCGGTCTCTGACCGAGTTTTCATCTGTTTGTCTGTCTTTGCGCAGCACTACGTCTACACCGTTGCATGTAGAATCGCCAAACTTTACACACATATTTGTTTTTCCCTGGAATAGACTGTGCCCAATTGATGACATCATAGGTCACGTGGTTCGGCCGCCATCTTAGAAAATCGAAGAACTTTGCACCTCAATATCTTCTGTCAAACCTCGACTCTGATTCTGCAACTGGACCAGACGGCATCAGCCCACGGGTCCTAAAATCCTGCTCTGCCACTCTATCTCACCCTCTCTCTGTTTTTTCACCCTCTCTTTTGCTCAAGGTCATCTGCCAGCATCTTGAAAATCAGCAAACATTACCGCTTTACACAAAAAAGGTGCAAAAACAAATCCTTGCAACTACAGACCAATCAGCCTGCTTCCAATTTATCAGCAAAGTCATGGAATCCATCATTGCTTCGGATATCAAATCCTTCCTCTTCTCCAATGGCTTGATCTCTGATCATCAATTTGGATTTAGACCAGGTCATTCTACTCTGGACATGTTGCTTCTGCTGTCTCAACAATGGATGGAGGTCCTCAATGCCAAACAGGAAATCAGAGCTGTCTCACTTGACATATCACGTGCCTTCGATACGGTCTGGCACCTAGCTCTGCTCACCAAACTCTCCTCCCATGGTATCCATGGAAATCTCCACTCATGGCATGCCGACTTCCTCTCTGGTCGAAGGCAACGTGTGGCCCTGAATGGATTTCTCTCATCTCCCCCTTCCTGTTCTGGCTGGAGTTCCCCAAGGTAGTGTTCTGGGCCCTGTGCTATTTCTGGTCTTCATCAATGATCTCTCCGACTCTCTGGAAAATCCTCTCTATCTCTTTGCTGACGACTCCACTATCTGCCGCTCCATTCCTCATCCCTCAGATCGGCAGTCTACAGCCTCCTCACTCTCTGCAGACCTGGAAAAAAATCACAGACTGGTCAAACAAGTGGAACATGTCTTTCAATCCTGACAAATCGCACACTCTTACAATGTCTCTCCGAAAGGACCGACTGGAAAACCCTCCCATCTACTTTCTCAACAATCCTCTCCAAGAAGTTCTGTCGCTCAAGCTTTTGGGTCTCACTATCTGCCATGATCTTTCTTGGGAAAACCACATTTCCAAGCTGGCCTGCAAAGCCAATCGCCGACTGGGCATCCTCCGTCATGCGAAGTCCTTCCTTGGCACACTTGAGCTCCTCACCACATACAAGGCTTTCATCCGCAGCTCAATTGAATACTGTTCCCCCCTCTGGGCTGGTGCTCCTGCCTCACACCTAGCTCGGCTTCACGCTGTTGAAACCAAAGCTTTCAGAATCATTGGAATCTCCTGCGATGAAGTTAACTCCGAGGGCCTTTCACTCACTCACCGCAGGCAGGTTGGTGGTCTTTCTGTCTTCTACCGACTCCTCTCCGGCCTTGCTCCCCCAGCTCTCTCTGTGCTCTGTCCCCACAATATTCCTTCAGGTCGCACAAGATCTGCGTGCAACCCTCTTATGGTTAAACTGCCAAAATCTAGGCTCTCTGCTCACCTTCACTCTTTCATTCCCCTTTTCTCCCACCTCTGGAACAAACTCCTCCACTCCCTTCAATCCCACTCCTCCCTCCAGGTCTTTAAAACAGGTGTTCAACACCATCTCTTATCTTCCCCCATCCAAAACCTTGATCCTTTCTACCCCCGCTAATTCACCCCAGATACATTTTTTTTCTTTTTTTTTGAATTCCAACTTCTTTCCTGGAAGTCCTTGCAGTGTTCATATGTTTTATCCATCTCCACCCTCCCCCAAAGCCCTCCCCCTCCCACATTTCTCCCGTTGTCCCTGCTCTCAAATGTTGTGTTTGTGTCCTTCCCCATTTCTCCCCATCTTGTCTGCCGCTCCCCTTATTTTTTGTGTTTTGTGTGTCGGTTTGACTTTTTGAGTGATTAATGTTAGCTCTTTCACGAGCCTCGATCTTGTATACAAAAAAAGAAAAAGAAAAAAAAGTGCTGAATATAAAAAATTGAGACATGGCTCGTTGTAAAGAGCTCTCCATGGGGAATAAAATATGTTAATGATGATGTCTTAGGTGCCTCCATTATGTCGTCATAATTCGACAAGTACAAAACTTCATCCGATCAAGATGAAATTTCTTGAGGATAATCTAGGAATAAATTAGTTTCGAAAAAAAATAATGATGACGTCATCGGTCATGTGGTTCAGCCGCCATATTTGTTTAAACACAAAAGCCTTAAAAACCACTGAAAATACATCCTGGCGAGGATTTGTAACCTCTGATTGCTCTTTTTCTTGTTATTTTTGTAATTTGAAGTGGTCTTGGAAAAATGCCACAATAAGGTGGATCTACACTCGAACTGCTTTTTATACACCTTAACATGCCTTTTTTTTGCCAAGGGGGGGAAAAAGGCAATGAAACATGGGAATTCCATCACATTATTAGCCTATATTGGACATAGTCCAAAGCGGAGGCTTATGGATTGGGTCTCGTCTGTCTGTCTGTCCGCCATCATATCTCGGAGATGTAGTGACCGATCTTGTTCATACTTGGCGTAAAGAGAATACATGATGGTAAACATGTGCACATCATTTTGTTTCTCGATGCGATTAAAGATGGCCGACTAGCGGCCATTTTAGTTGTAAAAAAAGCGATGTTGAGCATGTCCTCAACCATTTATTGGACATGCATTTACCGATCCTGTTCAAACTTGGCACACAGATAATGAATGATGGTTTACATAAGCGAATCATTTTGTTTTGAGTTAACATCCAAGATGGCCGACCTGTGGCCATTTTGTTACGTAAACGTGACCCCAACCATATCTCGGACATGCATGGACCGATTTTGTTCAAACTTGGCACAAAGACAATAATACATGAGAGTAAAGCGCAGCGTTACGCGCGCTGCTTGTGAGCAAGTAGGAAGCGGACAAGCGGTAACATATAAATGTCTTTATTGTAAGACTACACTGTAACACCTCCGGGCTGGTCGCCCGGTGTATATCATGAGGCCACGCCTACCCCTCGGGCGTGGCCACCGCCCACTTCGTGCGTGGAATGATGTCACCACGCCAGTGGGCTTTTGTGTCCGCCACACGCGCCCCCCCAGAATTCCCGCGCACCTGGAGGGCCAGTTTGCGGGGCAGACGAATGACCCGGCCGAAGCGCCCCCTGGCGATCGGCGGCGTCCGGGGTGCAGGGATACCAGGTGGGATGCCCCTGGCTGCCCCTGGGATGGGTGCAGGACCAGGGGGCGCCGTGGCGGCGGGGCTGGGCGGTGCCGGGGGTCCGCCCGCAGGAGGGCGGCCCCGACGTGGGGGTCGGGCCACTGGCGGTGGATGGTCCACATCGAGGTGGGCCGGCTTGAGGCGGTCTACCGAAACGCGGTCAGGAGTACCGCCGATGTCCAGGGTGAAGTGCTTCGCCCCGGTCTCCAGCACGCGGAAAGGCCCGTCGTACGGGGGCCGCAGTGGTGTCCGATGGGCATCGTGGCGGACGAAGACGTACTCCGCCGTGCGAAGCTCCGGGGCGACGTGCGTCGGTGGGTGCCCGTGGCATGCCGTTTGCACCGGGGCGAACCTCTGGGCGGTCTCTTGCAGAGCGGAGCGCTGCTGTGCCGCGGACCATGGTGCCGTGGAGTCGGGGAGGAACTCGCCCGGCACCCGCAGCGGTTGCCCGAAGACCAACTCCGCCGCGGATGCGCGCAGGTCCTCCTTGGGCGCCGTCCGGAGGCCCAGCAGGACCCAGGGGAGCCTGTCGACCCAGCCGCCGTCGCGGAGGGTGGCCCGGAGCGCGGCCTTCAATGAGCGGTGAAATCGCTCACACAGGCCATTAGCCTGGGGGTGGTAGGCCGTGGTTCGGTGCAGCCGGACCCCGAGCCCCTGCGCAACCGCCCCCCAGAGCTCCGAGGTGAACTGGGGGCCGCGGTCGGATGAGATCACGTCGGGGTCACCAGTAAAGCGCGGCGTTACGCGCGCTGCTTGTGAGCAAGGAGGAAGCGGACAAGCGGTAACATATAAATGTCTTTATTGTAAGACTACACTGTAACACCTCCGGGCTGGTCGCCCGGTGTATATCATGAGGCCACGCCTACCCCTCGGGCGTGGCCACCGCCCACTTCGTGCGTGGAATGATGTCACCACGCCAGTGGGCTTTTGTGTCCGCCACAAGAGCATACTTATGCAGAATATTTTGTTTTGTAATCTGACCAAAGATGGCCGACTGGTCGCCTTTATCTCTGTACAGCAAAATTATTAAAACCACGGGGGCTTTTCTCCTTGTTTGCAGTCGAGTCTAAAGCAACACAGGCTAAGCTTGTGTTAAAATAATACGCAGTCCTCTTACTCGTGATGCAATGGATGATTGTGAAGCATCGCTCTTAATAACCTCTCCCACCACCACCAAAAACGGCGCCACACGGTACACGTTTACAAAGATAATTTGCATTGCTCCACCTTCAGAACTCCTGGTGAGGGGGGCAAATTAGGTCACTGCACCCTTTGCCATATGATGCCTAGTCCCCTTGAAAGTTTAATTGGGTGAGATTGTATAAGGAACGACCGAATACATTATTATTATTATTACTATTTTTTTGGTATACAAGATCGGGGCTCGTGTAAGAGCTAACATCAATCACAAAAAAAAAAACGGACACACAAAGCATACAATAAAGGGAGCGGGAGACAAGATGCGGAGAGAGAGGGAAGCACATAAGTACAACAGCAGAGAACAGGGACAACGTAAGATCCGTGGGAGGGAGAGGGCTTGGGGGAAGGAGGCATGGGAAGGCGGGGGAAGGGGTGGGAGAGGTATTAAACATCATGGACACTGCTAGAACTTCCAGGAAAGAAAGAAGTCGGGATTTCAAAAAAAAGTGGATCTGGGGTGAATTAACGGGGGTAGAAGAGATCAAGGTTTTGGATGGTGGAAGACAAGAGATGGTGGTGAACAGCTGTTTTAAAGACCTGGAGGGAGGAGTGGGATTGAAGAGAGTGAGGGAGTTTGTTCCAGAGGCGGGAGTAAAGAGGAATGAAAGAGTGAAGGTGAGAAAAGAGTCTTGATTTTGGCAATTTCACCAGAAGAGGGTTACTGGCAGATCTTGTGCGACCTGCAGGAATATTTGAGGAACAGAGCACAGACAGGGCTGAGGGGGATAGGCCGGATAGGAGTCGGTAGAAGACAGAAAGACCACCAACCTGCCTACGGTGAGAGAGAGAAAGGCCCTCAGAATCAGCTTCATCGCGGGAGATTCCAATGATTCTGAAAGCCTTGGTTTCAACAGCGTGAAGACGAGCTGGGTGTGAGGCAGGAGCACCAGCGCAGAGGGGAGAACAGTATTCCATTGAGCTGCAGATGAAATCCTTGGATGTGGTGAGGACCTCAGGTGTGCCAAGGAAGGACTTCGCATGACGGAGGATGCCCAGTCGGCGACTGGCTTGAGGCCAGCTTGGAAATGTGGTTTTCCCAGGAAAGTTCATGGCAGATAGTGAGACCCAAAAGCTTGAGTGACAGAACTTCTTGGAGAGGATTGTTCAGAAAATAGATGGGAGGGTTGTCCAGTCGGTCTTTTCGGAGAGACATAGTAAGAGTGTGAGATTTGTCAGGAATGAAAGACATGTTCCACTTATTTGACCAGTCTGTGATTTTGTCCAGGTCTGCAGAGAGTGAGGAGGCTGCAGACTGCCGATCTGAGGGATGAGGAATGGAGCCGCAGAGAGTAGCGTCATCAGCAAATAGATGGAGAGGATTTTCAAGAGAGTCGGAGAGATCATTAAGGAAGACCAGAAAAAGCAAAGGGCCCAGAACACTGCCTTGGGTAACTCCAGCCTGATCAGGAAGGGTAGATGAGAGAAACCCATTCAGGGCCACACTTTGACGACGATGAGAGGAAGTCCGCAAGCCATGCATGGAGATTTCCATGGATACCATGGGACGAGAGTTTTGGTGAGCAGAGCGGGGTGCCAGACCGTATCGAAGGCAAGTGATATGTCAAGGGAGACAGCTCTAATTTCCTGTTTGCCATTGAGGACCTCCATCCATTGTTGAGACATCATAAGCAGCATGTCCAGAGTAGAGTGACATTACAAGGGGTGCTAGATGTCAGACAGACTTGATGTCACACAGACTGTCAATGGATGCCAAATTGCGTACACCATAGATCGGCATCTATTTTAGTGTGAGGAAAGATTGACGGGGCTCACGGAGGCCCTGCTTGTCCATCATTGCATTTTGCATGGGGCTCCCAAATGACTAACGCCGCCTCTAGGAATAGTTAAACATATTATATTTATATACCAACGCCAGGAGTATAAATAACAAGCGTTACGCCTCGGTCCCCCGTCGGTGAAGTGATGTGAGTTGACAAAGTGGAAGACGCAAGGCGGCCATCTTGGATTTTGACTTGGCGACCCAATTTTCAATAGCGTTCTTCCTTATGCCTGCATACACCCACACACCAGATTAGAAGTTAGTAGTTCGTTTATATTTCAAGATATTTCGCTCACAAGGTTCAGACATATATATGGTGGCGGCCATCTTGGATTTTGACGTGGCGACCCAATTTGCAATAGCATTCTTCCTTATGCCTGCATACACCCACACACCAGATTAGAAGTTAGTAGTTCGTTTATTTTTCAAGATATTTCGCTCACAAGGTTCAGACATATATATGGTGGCGGCCATCTTGAATTTTGACGTGGCGACCCAATTTTCAATAGCGTTCTTCCTTATGCCTCGATACACCCACACACCAGATTAGAAGTTGGTACTTCGCTTATTTTTCAAGATATTCCGCTCACAAGGTTCAGACATACATGGCGGTGACCATCTTGGATTTTGACGTGCGTTGCACCCACACACCAAATTAGAATTCGGTCCTTCGCTTACGCACGCACGCACATACGCACGCACGCACGGACGGACAGACGCACGCACGCACGGACGGACGGATGCACGGACGGATGGACACACGGACTGACGCACACACGGACGGAGGGGAAACCATAGTCCTCCTTCCGCTCCGTGGTGCGACGGGGGACAATAAGATGGAAGAGCTTGATGCCAAAGTGCAAGTACCAAAGTGCTAACCCCTGTAACGTTCTGGACTGTATTGTCCTGAGCATGCCCCCTACGGAGGAAAAACGGAAATAATAGTCAGGTTCACTTTGTCAATAAATTATATTTCGTTCAAAATCATGGTAGATTAGCAAACCTATACATTTTTGGAAAGGTTATAGCATGAGGAAACTAAAAATCAATGTTTACATTTGGAGAGATACCTGTATGGCGGCCTTTTTGGATTTTCAAAATGGCCACTGTAAAATACATATTTTGTTCTATTTCTGCCTCTAATTACCCTAAAAACTTTTTAAAACATACTAAACCTATATTTTCAGGGACAAGGAATCCAATGAAAGTATCAAATTAGTGCTATGGGGAATGGTAAGACACGAATCAAAGGTTTTGAATTGCAAAATACTGTCTTTATATTCGCGATAAGTTGCATAATCAAATACATGTTATCATTTTGTACAGGCAGTTAATAACATCAAAATGTGTCACAATAATTCATATCACCAAACATACACAGGCAGTCAGCAAAATCATATATATACATGCAGTCAGTATAACTTCACATCTACACAGGCAGTCAATGACAAAATATACACAGGCAGTCAATGGCATCAAACATACACGATTACAGAATATGCCATTTAGAGTTCGTCATCACTGTCCTGTGTGTCGTATCCGACAATATAGTCCGCATCGTTTTCACAGTCCGTTCCACACAAGCAAAGGTCGGTCAAATTGATTGGCAAATCGAATTGGTCGAATGGTCGATCGAATCGAATCGAATCGAATCGATCGAATTGGTCGAATGGTCGAATGGTCGATCGAAACGATTGGTCGAATGGTCGAATGGTCGAATTGGTCGAATGGAATTGGTCGATTGGTCGAATTGGTCGAATTGGTCGAATCGAATTGGTCGGAATTGGCAAATGTAAACATTGATTTTCAGATTTTCCATGTAATAACGTTTCCAAAAATGTATAGGTTTGCTAATCTACCATGATTTTGAACGAAAAAACATAGTGAACCTGACTATAAAGACAGTGCCTGCTGAGACCTCAATTAGAAGAGTCCGTGTCTTTTGTGCTCATCACAAAATACTACAGGTACGTATTATACCAGGCACGTTGGATACTTTACAACCTCCCCAAAATATTATACCAGGCTACTCTCCCGTAAAAACCTAGATTTGTGAAGTGCTGCAGAGACGGTTGTCCTTCCGGCATGTTCTCCCATCTCAGCCAAGGAACTCTGTAGTTCTGTCAGAGTGTTCATTGGGTTATTGGTCACCTCCCCGACCAAGGTCCTTCTAGCCAGGTTGCTCACATTGATCAAAAGGCCAGCTCTAGGAAGAGTCTGGATAGTTTCATATTCTTTCCATTTCCTAATGATGGAGCTCACTGTGTTCTTGGGAACTTTTAACACTCTATAAATTGTTTTATACCCTTCCCCAGATATGTGCTTCTTCACAATTCTATCTCGGAGTTCTGCGGACAGTTCCTTGGATTTAATGGTGGAGTTTATGCTCTGACATGCACTGTCAACTGTAGGACCTTATATAGAAAGGTGTGTTTCTTTCTAAATCATGTCCAATCAATTGAATTAGTCACAGGTGGTCTCCAATCACGTTGTAGAGACATCTCAAGGATGATCAAAGGAAATTGGATGCACTTGATCTCAATTTGGAGTGTGATAGCAAAGGGTTTGAATACTTGTGTAAATTAGATATTTTTGTATTTAATTTTTGATCTTTTTTTTAATTTCGAAAAAGAAAATCCACTTTGACATTATGGGGTATTATGTGTAGATCAGTGACAAAAAAAATCTCAATTTAATCCATTTTGAATTCAGGCTGCAACACAACAAAATGTGAAAAAGTCGAGGGGTGTGAATACTTTCTGAAGGCACTGCATGTATAATTAGGAGTACCCATCCCCAGTGATGGGAAAAGCAAGCAAAAGTATCCTTTTCAAAAAGTATCCAAAAGTATCCCCAGTGATGGGAAAAGTTGAAGTAAATTTATCAATTTAAATTATTTCATAGACTTTCAAAAGGTTAATTGTGTTGCACTCTTCATTTCTCTCAGAGGCAAAGCTCGAAGCTACTTATACCACCCACCGGGAAATGGTGGTGCAACATTGGGCGGAAGAGGTTGGATTTGTCTAAAAAGAGTTTTGAAGGTCCTGCTTGCAAAATAAAATTTGGTATCAACATTATCCATGCCTGTTCTGCTGTCATTTGAAAAGTGAATGTTAAGCTTTGCCGGCATGCGCAGCTTTTGAAACGCAATGCGAGAAGCGGCCACCGCAAACAGGAGACAGACAGAAGCATGAGCTTTTTTTTTTTTCTTTTTTTTTTTGTATACAAGATCGAGGCTCGTGAAAGAGCTAACATTAATCACACAAAAAGACAAACCGACACACAAAACACAAAAAAACAAGGGGAGCGGTAGACAAGATGGGGAGAGAGGGGGAAGGACACAAAAGAGAGGGGGAAAGACACAAACACAACATTTGAGAGCAGGGACATCGGGAGGACTTGGGAGGAGGTGGGAGAGGATTAAAACATATGAACACTGCAAGGACTCTGGGGTGAATTACCGGGGGTAGAAAAGATCAAGGTTTTCGATGGGGGAAGATAAGAGATGGTGGTAAACAGCTGTTTTAAAGACCTGGAGGGAGGAGTGGGATTGAAGGGAGTGGGGGAGTTTGTTCCAGAGGCGGGAGAAAAGGGGAATGAAAGAGTGAAGGTGAGCAGAGAGCCTAGACTTTGGCAGTTTAACCAGAAGAGGGTTGCAGGCAGATCTTGTGCGACCTGAAGGAATATTGGGGGGACAGAGCACAGAGAGAGCTGGGGGAGCAAGGCCGGAGAGGAGTCGGTAGAAGACAGAAAGACCACCAACCTGCCTGCGGTGAGTGAGTGAAAGGCCCTCGGCATTGACTACATTGCAGGAGATTCCAATGATTCTGAAAGCTTTGGCCTCAACAGCGTGAAGCCGAGCAAGGTGTGAGGCAGGAGCACCAGCCCAGAGGGGGGAACAGTATTCCATTGAGCTGCGGATGAAAGCCTTGTATGTGGTGAGGAGCTCAGGTGTGCCAAGGAAGGACTTCGCACGACGGAGGATGCCCAGTCGGCGACTGGCTTTGGAGGCCAGCTTGGAAATGTGGTTTTCCCAAGAAAGATCATGGCAGATAGTGAGACCCAAAAGCTTGAGCGACAGAACTTCTTGGAGAGGATTGTTGAGAAAGTAGATGGGAGGGTTGTCCAGTCGGTCCTTTCGGAGAGACATTGTAAGAGTGTGAGATTTGTCAGGATTGAAAGACATGTTCCACTTGTTTGACCAGTCTGTGATTTTGTCCAGGTCTGCAGAGAGTGAGGAGGCTGCAGACTGCCGATCTGAGGGATGAGGAATGGAGCGACAGAGAGTAGAGTCGTCAGCAAAGAGATAGAGAGGATTTTCAAGAGAGTCAGAGAGATCATTGATGAAGACCAGAAAAAGCACAGGGCCCAGAACACTACCTTGGGGAACTCCAGCCTGAACAGGAAGAGGAGATGAGAGAAACCCATTCAGGGCCACACGTTGACTACGACCAGAGAGGAAGTCCGCCAGCCATGCGTGGAGCTTTCCATGGATACCAAAGGAGGAGAGTTTGGAGAGCAGAGCAGGGTGCCAGACCGTATCGAAGGCACGTGAAATGTCAAGGGAGACAGCTCTAATTTCCTGTTTGGCGTTGAGGACCTCCATCCATTGTTGAGAAAGCAGAAGCAGCATGTCCAGAGTAGAGTGACCAGGTCTGAAACCAAATTGATGATCAGAGATCAAGCCATTGGAGAAGAGGAAAGATTTAATATCTGAAGCAATGATGGATTCCATGACTTTGCTGATAATTGGGAGAAGGCTGATTGGTCTGTAGTTGCTGGGATCTGTTTTTGCACCTTTTTTGTGCAAAGCGGTGATGTTGGCTGATTTCCAAGCAGATGGCAGATGACCTTGAGCAAAAGAGAGGGTGAAGAGAACAGAAAGAGGGAGTGAAAGTGCAGAAGAACATGATTTTAGGACCCGTGGGCTGATGCCGTCAGGACCAGTTGCAGAATCAGAGTCGAGGGTTGCCAGAAACTTTTCCACCTTGTCAGGAGGAAAGGACACAGAGTCCAAGAGCAGCTGGGTACGACTGGGTACGGTGGGTACAGAGAGGGATGGGTTTGGGACACAAGATTTAGAGGCAAACACAGAGTTGAGGCATTCAGCTTTTTCACGTGCGGAGTCAGCCGTTAAGCCATTTGAGGTGAGGGAGGGGATGGAGGGGGAACAAACACCAGAAACAGATTTGACCAGACGCCACCAGGATTTGGAAGAGGGAGACAGATAAGAGAGTTCGGTCTTGAGAATGGTGAGATATTGTTTCCTGGCTCTCCTGAGGGTGGACACACACTTGTTTCGGGCTTTGTGAAAGGAAATGAGATTTCCTTCCTTTGGATTTGCTTTCCAGGAGACGAAAGCAAGTTGTTTCAGGGCAACAGCCTCACCACAAGATTCCGTGTACCATGGACGGGAGGAAGGGTATGACAACTGAAGACGAGATGGTATAAATCTGTGCATGAGAGAGAGCAATTTACTTTGAAAGAATTCCCAGGATGAGTTGATGTCAGAGGCGGTAGAGATGGGAGACCAGTCCAGATGATTGATGGCTGCTTGAAGACCGTGCCAGTTGGCCTGAGTGAAATGCCAGACTCGTCGACGCTGAGGAGGCTCTCTGAGAATGGTCAGAGAGATGTCCACTTTGACAAGCACATGATCAGATGAGCCGATTGGAGCAGAAGAAGAGCAGCAGACATTTTCAGGGAAGTTTGTCATAACCAAATCCAGAAGAGAAGATGCTCCGTTGACTGAGATCCGGGTCGGGAAATTGACAGATTGTGTCAGTCCCAGTGAGTCGCAGAAGTCCTTTGCTGAAGAGCCATGGCTGGTGAGAGAGGTACCCACACCCAGCCAACTGGCATGGTGACAATTGAAATCACCACATATGAGGAAGAGAGAGTTGGGATGGGTAGATAGAAGTTGGTCCATATTATCAGACAGTGAGATGTAGATGGAGTCATCGCTGATTGGTGGACGGTACAACACACATATGAACAAAAGGTGGGAGCGAAGGGGAAGCCGTAGCCAAAGGTATTCCTGGGGGTGAGGTGGAGAGAGGGCAGTGGAGGGCGAGTGAGGAAGAGAGTTTTTTATAAAGATAGCAACCCCACCTCCAGGACGAGGCTCAGGTCTATCATACCGGAGGAGGGAGTAACCTGGGAGAGATACCAAGGCATCAGAGACATCATGAAGGAGGAAAGTTTCTGTTAAGCAGATCACATCTGGTTTGTCAGAAGCAACCTGTATGGAGAGGTCAGTCAAGTTTGAGCGAAGGCCCCGGATGTTTGAGGTCCATACCGTTAATGAAGAGGAAGGGGGAGCATCGGGTCCAGAACAGGGGGGGAGGGGTAGGGTAAGATGTGGAAGAGGAGGAAGAGGTAGGGAGAGCTGTTGAAGGTGTGTTAGAGATTTCAGAATAGCTTGGAGAAAGGGAAGAATGGGGCGGACAAAAGGTTTGATGGAGATTGGGTGAGGCACAGTGAGGTGTTATTTGAGGAGGAGGAAGAGCAAGGCAGAAGGTTTGGGGAGATGAAGGTGAAAGTTGGAAGGAGGAAGAAGCAGGGAGGATGCTTTGAGGAGGAGGGGTGAGAGGGGAGTCTAGGAGGGGAGGAGCGAGGGAGAGTCTCGGAGGGGAGGGGTGTGGGGGGAGTTTAGGAGGGAGGGGAGGGAAGGGGCAAGGGGGGAGATTTGAAAGGGATGGGTGATGGGGAGGATTTGGAGGGGAGGGGTGAGATTGGATTTTTAAAAGTGTACGATTCATGGGAAACGAACATTTTTTGCAAAATGAGTTTGAGACCTTCGAGTCAAAAATTCGTTTGAGGACACTGGAGGAGAGATGGAGTTCTGGATAGTTTAGGGAATGTAGAAAGGAGGAACTGTAAGAGATGGTATTATATATATTTTTTGGAATGAATAGATTTGGTGAGCAAGACGAAAGCATCCTTTTGTAGGAAAAGAAGAAAAGGGTGTTATAATATATGAGAGAAAATAGTTGTTCAGGGGAGAGATTATACATTTCTAACCGCGTGATCGCGAACGAAGAACGAACGAACAAAAAGAACAAATAAACGAATAAGACCTGGGAAGGAAATAGTTTTTTTGGGGGTTTTTTTTTTTTTTTGTGAGTAGAGATATTAAACAAGGAGGTACGGGGTGAACGACTGGTACGAAACAGTGAACGAAAATAATTTCAGCGCATTCGACGAATCACTGAGAGAAAAACAAACCACAAGGTCGGAGACGGTACGGTAGTCCAAGCCAAACGGTACGGTAGTCCAAGCTGACACCACAGTTCGCAATATACAGTGCATTCAGAAAGTATTCAGACCCCTTCGCTTTTTTCACATTTTGTTATGTTGCAGCCTTGTGCTGAAATCGTTTAAATTCTTTTTTTTCCCCTCATCAATCTAAACTCAATACCCCATGATGACAAATAGTAAGGGAAACATATGAAAATCTGTTAACTAAATTGTTACCAAAAAATTTCTTCACCAATATGTTTGTAAAGGTGTGTAATAACATGTGTTAAAATGTTGAAGGTCAACTCCCGTGGGAAACCCAGAAAAAAAGCTGTTGAATTCGGGTACCGAAAAATTATTTTCGAGAATTTTTATTTTTTTTAATCGGCCCTTAAGTAACTTATGAGGGGTCAAATAAGGGTTTTTCATGATTCTGAGTTGATTGTTAACATTTATATTTCACCACAGACACTCCTTTGTGGAAAAATAATTTCTAAATATATCTCATTTTCTACTTTGCAGGACATGTAGTCTAGCAATATGGATGAAGACGTTACTCCACCTGTGCTCAATTGCTTCATCTGTGCACGCTCGGATACACCAGCTGAAAGGCTCATACAGGCAACTCCAATGGGATACTCAACTTTATTGAAACAAGCAGAAACTGTCGAAAATGTTACTGTTGTGGAATGTATGAAGGAGGCTCAAAAGGAAGGAAAACTGAGGTACCACCAGAAGTGTAAAAATGATCTGTACAACAACTTTGTTGCAACCACCAAGAAGTCAGCTCAAGCATCAAAGGCAGAGAAAGAGTCATCAAAGTTGAAGAGAAGACGCACTACTTGTGAGTTCAGTTCATCAACTGGCTGCAGTTCTAGAAGATCACAGTCAGTTGACCTCCTGTATAAGGATGTATGCATTCTTTGCAACCAACCAGCCCAGCTCTACAAAAATAATCCAGCACAAGCTAGAAAGAAATACAGAGTGCCAGATAATTTGACTACAGATACACTGAAGGCAAGCTTGCTGAAGACAGCACGGAGTCGCGGGGATGACTGGGGCACTGAAGTCACTGGATGCCTGGAAGGGATCAACGACTTGGTAGCAGAAGAAACACTGTACCATTTGCGATGCAAACTTATGTTTGCGAGAGGTGACAGTTTGTCCAAGACTGATGAGGAAGGAAAAAGGAAGAGAGGACAGAGGAGTATTGATGAGGAGCGAGAGGCAGTTTTTATTGAATTCTGCGAATGGTTAGACTCAGAATTAGAGCATGGGGTAATGAACATGGACCAAGTCCATGAAAAGCTGCAGGAGTTTGATCAGTCACCAGAGAAGAGCCTTTCTTATTCAAAACATTGGCTAAAGATAAAACTTCTAGAGAAATACGAAGACACCTTGTATTTCACAACACAGGAAAGAAGGGCAGATGTACTCTGTCTCAAAGATGGCACCGACAATATTCTGCGAGTGCATCATGCTAATCTTGACAATAGGTGTGCATGGGTATGAGCCAGTTCCAACACTGGACCCCACGGCTCCTGAGGAGCTATTGCAGATCACGAGCTGTAATTGTCATGGAGATTGCAGCAACCGGCGATGCAGCTGCAAGAAGAATGGGGTCACGTGCATCTCGGCCTGTGGAGTCTGTAATGGCATTACATGCAGAAACTGCAGTCATGATGTTGTTGAGTCTGAAGAAGACATAGACAATGACTGTTGAAACTTCTGACATTGTGAATGAGAAATAGGTGTGCATGGACAATAGGTGTGCATGGGTATGAGCCAGTTCCAACACTGGACCCCACGGCTCCTGAGGAGCTATTGCAGTTCACGAGCTGTAATTGTCATGGAGATTGCAGCAACCGGCGATGCAGCTGCAAGAAGAATGGGGTCACGTGCATCTCGGCCTGTGGAGTCTGTAATGGCATTACATGCAGAAACTGCAGTCATGATGTTGTTGAGTCTGAAGAAGACATAGACAATGACTGTTGAAACTTCTGACATTGTGAATGAGAAATAACTCTTGAGTATTATATATGTATGTGAAATAAAAGCTACTTTGTGTGTAAATGTAAAAGTGAAAATATAAATGTTAACAATCAACTCAGAATCATGAAAAACCCTTATTTGACCCCTCATAAGTTACTTAAGGGCCGATTAAAAAAAATAAAAATTCTCGAAAATAATTTTTCGGTACCCGAATTCAACAGCTTTTTTTCTGGGTTTCCCACGGGAGTTGAACTTCAACATTTTAACACATGTTATTACACATCTTTACAAACATATTGGTGAAGAAATTTTTTGGTAACAATTTAGTTAACAGATTTGTGAAATATCTCATAAAATATCCTTACTAAAAGAGAAAACAGGATTTTAGAAAGTTTTGCAAATTTATTAAAAAGAAAAAACTGAAATATCACATTGAAATAAGTATTCAAACCCTTTGCTATGACACTTGAAATTTAGCTCAGGTGCCTCCCATTTCTCTTGATCATCTTTGAGATGTATCTACACCTTGATTGGAGTCCACCTGTGGTAAATTCAATTGATTGGACATGATTTGGAAGGCCACTCTGCCATAAAGCCCAGATCGGTGGAGTGTTGCAATGATGGTTGTCCTTCTGGAAGATTCTCCCATCTCCATACTGGATCTCTGGAGCTCAGCCAGAGTGACCATCGGGTTCTTGGTCACCTCTCTTACCAAGGCCCTTCTCCCCCGATTGCTCAGTTTGGCCGGGCGGCCAGCTCCAGGAAGAGTCCTGGTTGTTCCAAACTTCTTCCATTTAAGAATTATGGAGGCCACTGTGCTCTTTGGAACCTTCAATACAGCAGAATTTTTTTTGTAGGCTTCTCCAGATCTGTGCCTCGACGCAATCCTGTCTCTACGCTCTGCAGGCAGTTCCTTCGACCTCATGGCTTGGTTTTGCTCTGATATGCATTGTCAACTGTGAGACCTTAAACAGTCACGTCAAAAAGTAAGTACACCCCATGAAAAGTTTTGACTTTTTCAACATATTTCAACATACAGCTATTTGATCTTCATTTCAACAATATTGATAGATAAAGGTGATATAATATAACAAATATCATGAAGCATTTACATTTTGTAGTCAATTGTATAATTTAAATAAACATAAATGCAAATTTCGCATGTGGAAAAAGTATGTACACCCCTACATTTATCACTACTTCAAATACCTAAAATTAAAATCAGGTGCACCAGCTCAGGTGCAAATGATTAGAACATCGTTAGAGAGGATCTTGGAGGAACCTGTCTTATTTAAACCTCAGACATTTAGTTTGGTTTGCTCTTTGTTGTTGAAGTGTGCGGCATCACCATGCCTAGATCAAAAGAGCTCTCTGAGGCCTTCAGAAAGAAGGTTATAGAAGCCTACGAGTCTGGGAAGGGATTCAAAAAGATCTCCAAACAATTTGAAATCAATCATTCGACTGTCCGGAAGATCATCTACAAGTGGAGAAGATTCCAAAAACAACTGCCAACTTGTTCAGGCCAGACCGCCCCAGCAAGTTCAGCCCGAGAGCAGACCGCAAGATGCTGAAAGAAGTCTCTAAGAACCCCAGAATGTCATCACGGGACCTACAGGTAGCTCTTGCCACTGTTGATGTCAAAGTGCACAAGTCTACCATTAGAAAGAGGCTGCACGAATTTGATCTACATGGGAGGTGTGCCAGGAGGAAACCTTTGCTGTCCAGAAAGAACATCAGGGCAAGATGTAAGCTTGCCAATGAACACCTAGGCAAAGACCAGCACTTCTGGAACAATGTGCTCTGGACAGATGAGTCAAAGGTAGAGCTATTTGGCCACAGTACCAGAAGACATGTTTTGCGAAAACCAAAGACAGCATTTGACCACAAGAACCTGATTCCAACTGTAAAGCATGGTGGTGGAAATATTATGATTTGGGGGCAGCTTTGCTGCATCAGGGCCTGGGCAGCTCACCATCATAGAATCCACTATGAATTCTTCATTGTACCAGAGGGTGCTTGAGCATAATGTGAGGCCATCTGTCGGAGTGTTGAAGCTCCACCGAAGGTGGACCTTGCAACATGACAATGACCCTAAACATACCAGTAAATCCACCAAGGAATGGCTGAAAAGAAAGAAATGGAGGGGTTCTGGAATGGCCAAGTCAAAGCCCCGATCTAAATCCCATTGAGATGTTGTGGGGGGATTTGAAACGAGGTGTGCATGCAAGAAACCCCTCAAACATCGCACAGCTGAAAGAATTCTGCATGGAGGAGTGGGCAAAAATTTCTCCCAGTCGATGTCAGAGACTGGTCGACAGTTATAAGAAACGCCGACTTGAGGTTGTTTCTGCCAAAGGGGGCAATATCACCTATTGGAGCCAAGGGTGTACCTACTTTTTCCACATGCGAAATTTTAATTTATGTTTATTTAAATTATACAATGGACGACAAAATGTAAATGTTTCATGATATTTGTTATATTATATCACCTTTATCTATAAATATTGTTGAAATGAAGATCAAATAGCTGTATGTTGAAATATGTTGAAAAAGTTAAAACTTTACAAGGGGTGTACTTACTTTTTCACGTGACTGTATAGACAGGTGTGTGCCTTTCCAAATCATGTCCAATCAATTGAATTTACCACAGGTGGACTCAAATAAAGGTGTGCAAACATCTCAAAGATGATCAAGAGAAATGGGAGGCTCCTGAACTAAATTTCAAGTGTCATTGCAAAGGGTCTGAATACTTATGTAAATGTGATATTTCAGTTTTTTATTTTTAATAAATTTGCAAAACTTTCTAAAATCCTGTTTTCTCTTTGTCATTATGGGGTATTGAGTGTAGATTGATGAGGGAAAAAATGAATTTAAACGATTTCAGCATAAGGCTGCAACATAACAAAATGTGAAAAAAGTGAAGGGGTCTGAATACTTTCTGAATGCACTGTATAATAGATGACTTCCCTTCGAAGGAACTTCACACAGAAAGAGATCATTCGGTCCATTAAACCTGCTCAATAGTTGCCAACCTATGGTTATTCTTTGTATACAGAGTCACGACTCATTGGAGAGGACAAAAGGAATGGTAGAGAGGGTGGGACACCAACAGCAGAGCCGAAGACAAAGATAAAGGGAGGCATACAAACAATGGGCATGGGGAGGAATGCATGGGATGGACAATGTGGATGCAGGAGGAAATTCTCAGGAAGGAAAAACTTGAAACTTGGAAGGAGGAGGGATTGGGGCGGCTTTATAGAAGGTGGAAAAGATCATGGTTTTGGATTGGGGACCATTTGAGATGATGGTGACTCGCTGTCTTGAAGAAGTCTTGTCATGGTGTTACAAGTTCCAACTAACAATGGAATTGTTCAAGACATTATTTGGTTGTAATTGTGTCCAGTATTTGAATAAGTACAGTACCTACCTTCTGCTCATCTTTGTGCGCACACCATGAGTGTGAAACCTTCGTTCTAGAAACCGAGTTACCATGCAGAGACACCTGTCGGTGATTGCTCAAACTACATGTTTTTAGATGTGCAGGTGTTCTTGCACATTTTTTTTTTAGACTGTGTTGGGTAAGGTGTTCTATGACCTCTCCAGTTTATATTAAGTTTAATATTAAGTTTATGTATTAGGTTTATTTAAGATTTCAGATAGTTTCGATATAAGAAAGCACAGCATGATTGCAAACCTTGACTTAGTCACAAACCTCCTTCAGCTGAAGAGTTCTTCACACTAGCCAATTACAGGTTTTTAAACAATGATGTAGGGATGGATCTTGAATATTATTGTGCTGTTGGCATCTTTTTTTCCTTTTTAATGCTTTTTCCTTGTATACATATTATCTGCAATGGTCATTCTCATGTGTATGAACAAAATCGTCTTATCCCCACCAACGTGGATATCTATACTCATGTCTTTGTCCTGTACTAGATTATGTTTGTGCAAACTTCACGATGAGCTTTAAGTTAGGTCAATGTTAAAAACCACTCCCATACATACATACGTCACCAAAACCACCCAACCACTTGTTTGTGCGATGTTAGATCAAAAGTGGAATTTTACTTCTGATATTTATTCGGATCTTCGTACTCTTACACTATTTATCGGCAGGTGTTGACTGTCGGTGCCTTTTTGTTTTTCGTCCAAATCTTTACGCCATGTGAGTGTAGTTAAAAGCAGTCACTGTGCGGTGGACAGCTTTTAATCTATTTTCCTTATAAATTCTTCGATGAAGTTAACAAAGAAAAAAATTTGTGGGTGCAATTTTCTCCACATAATAGGACTTTATGAAGTGGATATTGTGTGCAAGAGAAGAACGGAAGCAGATCTTTCGCGCCCTCTCACTCTCAGGTTTTCTTCTGGCGCCATTTTCTGTTTTGTGTTGAAGTTGAACGTGGTCGATTTGATTGCTTCCTTTCATCGCGAAATCAAACAAAATGGCAGAATATATTCGCGTTGCGGATGATGAGAACGAGGAGCCAATGGAGATCCCTTCTGAAGAAGATGGTACGGTGCTTTTGTCAACGGTCACAGCGCAGTTTCCTGGCGCCTGTGGCCTAAAGTACCGAAACCCAGACACGCAGACCATGCGCGGGGTTCGCCTTGTGGAGGGAGTGCTCCACCCGCCCGAACCCGGCTGGGGAAACATCATGTACATTGTCAGTTACCCGAAAGGTGCGTTTAAGTTTATAGATCATCCCACTAACACAAATAATGAAATATCGCTCTATGTAATTGTATGCATCCGGTGTTGTTTTCGGAATATATTAAATGCAAACTTTATTTAAAAAATTCCCTTTATATAATATACATGTATTAATTATATATACATACACACGTGCAGTATAATGTATATGCAAGCAACTTTGATACAAGAGGACAATTGGCCGATCATGCCGACGCTGTAGCAACACTGAATAATTGATTAGGCCTATTATTATTATTAGGCCCCATAAAAAAAGTATTATCTTATCACTCCATCCAGGCTGGAGAAGTGATGAGGGAGGGCTCAGGGCGGTTTTTTTTTTTTGGGGGGGGGTTTCCACACAAAGGATCGAACAGTCATTGTGGTAACTGCGCATGCGCATAAAGTAAAAACTATCGATCCGATGACTTCCGGAGCGCGAAAGGAATCGTTCGTTGTTATTCGGAAGGGATCGTCCGCTTTTCGAGCAAAAAAAACACCGAAAAGACGAAAGAAAAAATAAATAAATAAATCGGAATTCCACCAAAAGCGATGCGCACGAGGGTGATAGTGATACTGATAAGCTAATGCTTTTTGTTATGGGGCCTTATCAGAGAACCCACCCGACGGGCGATCTTGTTCCAAGCGTGCAACACATTTTTCTGCCGACACTACTTTGACTTGGATTTATTCTTGATTTTATTTGGTAATATTGCTCTTGCTGATTTCTGTTCAATGTAGGTGTCCTTGGGCTTGGTTTTTGAGGCCTCAATTTTCCAGAAAGAAAAAAAAAAATCAACCGTCACCCTAGCTAACGTCCCCCTAGCGAACAATGACTGCCACATCCTCTTCCTTTCCCGCCCCTCCACCATCCCTTCACAATCCCCTATCAACCGTCACCCTAGCTAACGTCACCCTAGCGAACAATGACTACCACATCCTCTTCCTTTCCCGCCCCTCCACCATCCCTTCACAATCCCCTATCAACCGTCACCCTAACTAACAATACCACACCCTCCTCTTTTCCCTCCCCTCACAATCCCCTATCAACCGTCACCCTCGCTAACAATACCACACCCTCCTCTTTTCCCTCCCCTCACAATCCCCGATCAACCGTCACCCTCGCGAACAATACCACACCCTCCTCTTTTTCCTCCCCTCACAATCCCCGATCGGATCAACCGTCACCCTCGCGAACAATACCACACCCTCTTTTCCCTCCCCTCACAATCCCCTATCAACCGTCACCCTCGCTAACAATACCACACCCTCCTCTTTTCCCTCCCCTCACAATCCCCTATCAACCGTCACCTTCGCTGACGATACCACACCCTCCTCTTTTCCCTCCCCTCACAATCCCCGATCAACCGTCGCCCTCGCTAACAATACCACACCCTCCTCTTTTCCCTCCCCTCACAATCCCCTATCAACCGTCACCCTCGCTAACAATACCACATCCTCCTCTTTTCCCTCCCCTCACAATCCCCTATCAACCGTCACCCTCGCTAACAATACCACACCCTCCTCTTTTCCCTCCCCTCACAATCCCCTATCAACCGTCACCCTCGCTAACGATACCACACCCTCCTCTTTTCCCTCCCCTCACAATCCCCGATCAACCGTCACCCTCGCTAACAATACCACACCCTCCTCTTTTCCCATCTTCTCACAATCCCCTATCAACCGTCACCCTCGCTAACGATACCACACCCTCCTCTTTTCCCTCCCCTCACAATCCCCTCACAATCGTCACCCTCGCGAACAATACCACACCCTCCTCTTTTCCCTCCCCTCACAATCCCCTATCAACCGTCACCCTTGCTAACAATACCACACCCTCTTTTCCCTCTTCTCACAATCCCCTATCAATCGTCACCCTCGCTAACGATACCATACCCTCCTCTTTTCCCTCCCCTCACAATCCCCGATCAACCGTCATCCTCGCGAACAATACCACATCCTCCTCTTTTCCCTCCCCTCACAATCCCCTATCAACCGTCACCCTCGCTAACGATACCACACCCTCCTCTTTTCCCTCCCCACACAATCCCCGATCAACCGTCACCCTCGCTAACAATACCACACCCTTCTCTTTTCCCTCCCCTCACAATCCCCTATCAACCGTCACCCTCGCTAACGATACCACACCCTCCTCTTTTCCCTCCCCACACAATCCCCGATCAACCGTCACCCTCGCTAACAATACCACACCCTCCTCTTTTCCCTCCCCTCACAATCCCCTATCAACCGTCACCCTCGCTAACAATACCACACCCTCCTCTTTTCCCTCCCCTCACAATCCCCTATCAACCGTCACCCTCGCTAACAATACCACACCCTCCTCTTTTCCCACCCCTCCACCATCCCTTCACAATCCCCTATCAACCGTCACCCTCACTAACAATACCACACCCTTCTCTTTTCCCGCCCCTCACAATCCCCTATCAACCACCACCCTAGCTAATAATACCCATGACCGCCCCACCCTCCTTACCCCACTCCACCATCCCCTCACGATCCCCTATCAACCGTCACCCTAGCTAACAATACCACATCCTCCTCTTTTCCCGCCCCTCCACCATCCCCTCACAATCCCCTATCAACCGTCACCCTAGCTAACAATACCACACCCTCCTCTTTTCCCACCCCTCCACCATCCCTTCACAATCCCCTATCAACCGTCGCCCTAGCTAACAATACCACACCCTCCTCTTTTCCCGCTCCTCCACCATCCCCTCAATCCCCGATCAACCATCATCCTAGCTAATAATACCCATGACCGCCCCACACTCCTTACCCCACTCCACCATCCCCTCACAATCCCCTATCAACCGTCACCCCAGCTAACAATACCACACCCTCCTCTTTTCCCGCCCCTCCACCACCCCTCACAATCCCCTATTAACCCTCACCCAAGCTAACAATACCCCACGACAACCCCACACACTCTCTCCACCCCCCCCCACCCACCCACCTCCCCCCTTCATCATCTACAATCAGTATCGGAATCAGAGCTCGCAATGCGACGTTTCTCGATGTACAGTCGCCGGCAGGATAACGGCGTGTTCACAATGTGACATCACTGGCAATCTCAAAAATCGACAGTCTCGGGTTTTTTTCGGCACTTTGTGATTGACAAATAAATATAAAAATTCCCTTCAAATTAGACCATGATTAATGATTGCCAATGGTTTTTCAGACCAATAAATCGTGCTTTTTTCCCCTTTAAGGGTATTTTGGGTCTTGGTGGTCTTTTGGGTCTTGATGATCTTTTGGGTCTTGATGGTCTTTTGGGTCTTGATGGTCTTTTGGGTCTTGATGGTCTTTTGGGTCTTGATGGTCTTTTGGGTCTTGATGGTCTTTTGGGTCTTCATGGTCTTTTGGGTCTTGATGGTCTTTTGGGTCTTGATGGTCTTTTGGGTATTGATGGTCTTTGGGGTCTTTTCGGTCTTTTAGGTATTTGGGGGTCTTTTAGGTCTTTGGGGTCTTTTAGGTATTTTGGGGTCTTTTCGGTCTTTGGGGTCTTTTCGGTCTTTGGGGTCTTTTCGGTCTTTGGGGTCTTTTCGGGCTTTGGGGTCTTTTCGGGCTTTGGGGTATTTTCGGGCTTTGGGGTCTTTTCAGGCTTTGGGGTCTTTTCTGGATTTGGGGTCTTTTCGGGCTTTGGGGTCTTTTCGGTCTTTGGGGTCTTTTAGGTCTTTGGGGTCTTTTAGGTCTTTGGGGTCTTTTAGGTATTTGGGGTCTTTTAGGTATTTGGGGTCTTTTAGGTATTTGGGGTCTTTTAGGTCTTTGGGGGTATTTTAGGTCTTTGGGGTCTTTTAGGTCTTTGGGGTCTTTTAGGTCTTTGGGGTCTTTTAGGTCTTTGGGGTGTTTTAGGTCTTCGGTGTGTTTTAGGTCTTTTGGGTCTATGGGGTATTTTTGGTCTTTTGGGTCTTTGCGGTATTTTGGGACTTTGGGGTCCATTGGGTCTTTTGGGTCCTCTGGGTCTTTGGAGTATTTTGGGCCTTCAGTATCTTTTTGGGTACTCTGGGTCTTTGTGGTCTTTAAGGGTATTTGAGGTATTTTGGGTCTTCGGGGTATTTTAGGTCTTTAAGTGTTCAACCCCGAAACCCCCCTGAAACATATTCAACCCTGAAAAGTCTTTTAGGTCTTTGTGGTCCATTGGGTCTTTGGGGTATTTAGGGTCCATGGGTTATTTAGGGTCCTCGGGGTCTTTTGGGTCCTCTGGGTCTTCACGGTCTTGTAGGTCCTCTGGGTGTTGAGGGGGGGGGGGGGGGGGGGGGGGGTGGTCGGTCTCTTGGGTCATCTGGGTACTTTGGGTTAGGTATGTCAGGTTACTTTTGTGGGAGGAGTCAGGTCAGCTGTCCAACCAATGGGTGAAGAGCGGACATACAGACACATACATACATACATACGAACACTTCATTTATATGTATAGAACTAGCTGAATGCACCCGGCGTTGCCCGGGTTCTTTTTGAATGAATTTAATCTTCTGTACATAGGTCTGACGCGAGCCCAGTATCAGTTAGTGCTCAACGATTCCTTGTTCTTTCTTCTGTCGGGCCCCGCGAGAGAGAATTTTGAAAGCATGTGTGGCAATCAGTCAGATATTCCGATAAAGTGCATAAGAAGTACTTCCAGAGGATTTTGGAAGAAGAAGAAGAATATTTATTGCGAAATGGGCCCAGCCCGGCCGAGGCGGCCTCGCCACCGAGCCTAAAACCTTCCCGGGGCCCGTCCCGACATTTTTTGTTTCAGACGTTTCCTCTTATCTTTCACCGTTCAGGAGATTAGCGCGTGCAGACAAACAAAAACTTTCTTTTATATATATATATAGAAGAAGAAGATAGATAGAAGATAGATTATCTGCTTGAGTTCAGTGGAGGGGTGGGGGCAGGAGCAGGGTGTTATTTAATGGGGGGGGGGGGGGGTGGAAGGGACATGGTGTTATTGGCATGTGAGGTGGTGATGGGTAGCAAGGGGTCATTTACCCAGTTTGGGCAGGGGGCTGGGGGAGGTGGTGCTGGGTGGATGAAGGCGGTTGTACGGTGAGACATTAACAAATGCCGACAGCATACTCACCCCTTGACGAGACTCCTCTCCCACACATTGCATTCACTACACGTGTACACTGTACAATCACCCATCCATACCAAAACTACCCACCAGTCCCACCAATATCAATGTACCCTTCTATCCGCAATGATTCTAGGTGCCCAATTCAAGTTTAAACCTATTTACTGTTTATGCTTATCTTTCCAGGGATACCAGTACCAGTTCACTGGTAATTCCCTGTTTGTCGTTAAAGGCGGCAAAAAGGGTTGGCGTCAGGAAGGGCATCCGGCCGTAAAACATTGCTTCAAAAAGGGGACCAAAAAAAAACAACAACAACCACGGTTCCCGAAAAAGGCCAACCCCCGCTTGCGGGGAAAAATGGCCTCTAAAGGTGGTTTTATCTTTCCAGGGAGAGCATTATATTTATATGCATTAACTACTTCCTGAATGAAAGAACAGTCCCTGCCTTACTACTGTCATTCATATCACGACCATGGATCGGATCGCTCCACGGTGCTACAGAGGCACAGGCTTTTTTAACCGAGGATAATGACTCGGCTGAACTAGAGTTGATCATAGTTGAGTTGTTGAACTAGAGTTGTTAATCTTGTTGATTTAGATCTAGAGTCGTTGATCAACTAGAGTTGTTGTTGATCTCGTTGATTTAGATCTGGAGTTGTTGATCAACCAGAGTTCTTCAGTTGAAAAAAAAAATTTTTTGTAGAAATTTATTTGTAATAATATTTACTTGTAATGTAAAAAGTTCCAAGTGGTCTAAATGTTCAAGGGTCGAAGCTATTATAATGGGTCTGTTTTAAAAGCGTTTTACACGTCTTTAGGGTATTAATGGTCTTCAGGGTATTTTGGGTCTTTGGGTTATTTTGGGTCCTATGGGTCATTTGGGTTTAAGGGGTCTTCGACGAGATTGCCAAAAAGAATTATAACATAAAGAAACGCTGGTTTATGTCAACTAGAAATGACTGTTCCCTCCGGGACCACACGCACACATGAACGTCAAAAATTATCAACTTATCGTTGTGCCGGGGAGTGGGGGGGGGGGGGGGATGAGGGGTGGCGGTGAGGGATGCTGTTTTACACATGATTTGACCTTGTGCAGCCGCAGCACATATTCATATTTGGCAGAGATAGGCCAAATCATTGGAGTCTGGAAGCGAATGGGGGGGGGGGGGGGGGGGGATGAGGGGTGGCGGTGAGGGATGCTGTTTTACACATGATTTGACCTTGTGCAGCCGCAGCACATATTCATATTTGGCAGAGATCGGCCAAATCATTGGAGTCTGGAAGCGAATAAATGATCGACACAATCAGACACAGTGTATTTTCATATGTACTTACTGCCACGGCGATGTACTTCCTGTGTAAGCGAGCGTACATGGACATTGTAATCAAGATCAACTTGGTTTAAAGCGCCATGAATCAGGTTTCCATGTTTTTATATAATTTCCATGCCCGCCCTGCGGTCCTTTGTCCACGTGCGCCATGAATCATTTTCTTATTCTCTACATTTGTAATCCTGATGGTAAAATTACACCATCTGGGGATGCCGTGGATGATTTTAGGTGTGGAGACTCAAGGAAAAATTTAATTTAATTTTATTATTATTATTGTTATTTTTTTAGAAATCCGCTTTTCCTGGGCTCTCTAGATATTTAGATGGGATTTTATTCAGTATTGATTTTTTGGTGCCAGCAACCGAGAAATATTCACAGCGAGCTTTGTCCAAAGCAACTGCAATTCACGTGAGCGGACCATCGGCTTTGTTCACATTCCAGATATGACTATATTCCGTGTGCATCTAATTGAATTTTTTCCCTTCTCCCCCCCCCCCCCCCCCCCCGTACTTTTTGCAATTTTGCTGTGGAAATAAGTCTGTGGAGAATCGCAAATGCTAATTTTATTTTTTCCGTTGCAAATTCACCAACAAATGCTTTTCTTTCCATTGATAACACGAAATTGAACTTTTTTTTTTTAAACGGAATTTAGGTTTTTAGGAAATGGAAAAATCGCTGCCTCTACGTGCCATGAAAAAATTTCGCACGTTTATAGTTCCAGGGCTTCGTCTGCGATTTGTTGTGACCAGAGCGTTCACAAAGCAAAAAATAAAAAAAATCTCCAATTGTTTTGTCTCTTCGAGCCAATTTACTATTTCTCCTCAATTGATCAATTACAGGCCAACATTGTATCGAAGCGAAATGAATTAAATTGTCCCCCGTCGCACCGCGGAGCGAAAGGGGGACTATGGTTTTCCCGTGCGTGCGTGCGTGCGTGTGTAAGCAAAGGACCGAATTCTAATTTGGTGTGTGGGTGCAACCCACGTCAAAATCCAAGATAGCCGCCACCATAAATATGTCTGAAGCTTGTGAGCGAAATATCTTGAAAAATAAACGAACTACTAAATTCTAATCTGGTGTGTGGGTGTATCTACGCATAAGGAAGAACGCCATTGAAAATTGGGTCGCCACGTCAAAATCCAAGATGGCCGCCGCCATGTACGTCTGAACCTTGTGAGTGGAATATCTTGAAAAATAACCGAAGTACCAACTTCTAATCTGGTGTGTGGGTGTATCTAGGCATAAGGAAGAACGCTATTGAAATTGGGTCGCCACATCAAAATCCAAGATGGCCACCACCATATATATATGTCTGAACCTTGTGAGCGAAATATCTTGAAAAATAAACGAACTACTAACTTCTAATCTGGTGTGTGGGTGTATCTACACATAAGGGAGAACGCTATTGAAAATTGGGTCACCACGTCAAAATCCAAGATGGCCACCTTGCGTCTTCCACTTTGTCAACTCGCATCACTTCACCGACTGGGGACCTAGGCGTAACGCTTGTTTATTATGATTTTCGCTCATTCTTGAAGATAATCTTCAGAACTGCTGAACCGATCTATCTGAAATTTTATTTAAATCCTCAGTGGACCTGTGTCCTCAGTTTGTGAAAAAGTACATCTGTGAAAGACTATGGCCCGCACAGACAAATCAAATTTGACCATTTTGTTTTTATCAAAATGTCGAAGTTGATGGCTTAGCAGGAGAGTTGTTATATTTAGGTTTTAATCTCTCATGTTTGAGTTAGCTACCCAAGATCCGTCTATTTCAGGTAGTGACAATTCTCTTCATGAAAACCAGACATCATACAAGTGGGTGATTATCATACTGAATTTATCATATTGTTTTTGTGTGTTTGACCTCTATGCGCTCCTCAACCCCTGGATAGGATGAGTCAAAAGCTGGTGTTTTTACTCGAGGGGTGGAGGGGAAGTTTTTGGGGGTATTTTATTTTTAAGTCCCAAGGATTCCAGCTGGGTGAAGAACCCCAATTTCCTCTTGATGTATAGTATACTTCAACCTGGTGGAAGCTGATTCTAAAAGTCATACTAAAATGCAAAATATACTTCATAAAAGTGGGGGATGGTTCTTTGCTAATGCTATGCATCTCATGGTTCTATAAACTCGAGGTGTTGCAGCTTGGAAGCCTTGACAGTTTGTTGCAATTCTAGTTTCAATGTGTTACTTCTCGACTAGTGCTGTTTGTAAATACACTTGAGATTTCCGGGTGAATGGATGTGATCTATATTGATGCATTTGTTGCTGTTGGACAGACAACAAACGCAAGATGGATGAATCTGACATCTCAAATGTGATAAAGATAAAGCGATCAGTGCAGAAGACATCTGATCTTATTGTGTTGGGGCTGCCATGGAAAGCTACAGAGCAGGACTTGCGTGACTATTTTGGTGCCTATGGGGAAGTTCTCATGGTTCAGGTACGGTACAGGCTTTATTGTTGATAATTTGCAATGTGGTATTTATTTCATCCCGTTTTGCTTCTTCCACTTGTGTAATAATTTACTTTGAATCACAGTTTGGCATTTTAAAGAGTGAACATGTTTTGTAATATGAGTCGAAGCACCAATATGAGACATTAAATGCTTGCAGGTGAAGCGAGATGTAAAAACTGGAAACTCTAAGGGCTTTGGTTTTGTCCGATTTGGTGACTATGAGTCCCAAATGAAAGCCCTGTCTCAACGGCACATGATAGATGGTCGGTGGTGTGACTGCAAACTTCCTAATTCCAGGGTGAGCAAACAACAACACTTTCCATCACTCTTTCCTCTTTGAGCTTTGTGCCTATCCTCTTGTGTTGAGCCTTGCATCCACCTTTTTCTTTTGTTGTTGTTTTTGAGCCTTGCATCCATCCTTTAACTTTTGATCCTTGCATTCATCTAATTTTTGAGCCTTGCGCCCGTCATCTAATTTTTGAGCCTTGCGCCCGTCATCTAATTTTGAGGCTTGCGCCCGTCATCTAATTTTTGAGCCTTGCGCCCGTCATCTAATTTTTGAGCCTTGCGCCCGTCATCTAATTTTTGAGCCTTGCGCACGTCATCTAATTTTTGAGCCTTGCGCCAGTCATCTAATTGTTGAGCCCCGCGCCAGTCATCTAATTTTTGAGCCTTGCACCCATCATCTATTTTTTGAGCCTTGCGCCCATCTCTAATTTTTGGTCCTTGCGCCCATCATCTAATTTTTGAGCCTTGCGTCCGTCATGTAATTTTTGAGCCTTGCGTCCGTCATGTAATTTTTGGACCTTGCGTCCATCATGTAATTTCTGAGCCTTGCATCCGTCATGTAATTTTTGAGCCTTGCGCCCGTCATGTAATTTTTGAGCCTTGCGCCTGTCATTTAATTTTTGAGCCTTGCGCCCGTCATGTAATTTTTGAGCCTTTCGCCCGTCATGTAATGTTTGAGCCTTGCGCCCGCCATCTAATTTTTGAGCCTTGTGCCCGCCATCTAATTTTTGAGCCTTGCGCCCGTCGTGTAATTTTTGAGCCTTGCGCCCATCATGTAATTTTTGAGCCTTGCGCCCGTCAGGTAATTTTTGAGCCTTGCGCCCGTCATGTAATTTTTGAGCCTTGCACCCGTCGTGTAATTTTTGAGCCTTGCGCCCGTCATGTAATTTTTGAGCCTTGCGCCCGTCATGTAATTTTTGAGCCTTGCCCCCGTCATGTAATTTTTGAGCCTTGCCCCCGTCATGTAATTTTTGAGCCTTGCGCCCGTCATGTAATTTTTGAGCCTTGCGCCCATCGTGTAATTTTTGAGCCTTGCGCCTGTCTTGTAATTTTTGAGCGTTGCGCCTGTCATGTAATTTTTGAGCCTTGCGCCTGCTCTCCTGTCCTGGGCCCGCTCGCTCCTGCCCTGCGGTCCTGGTGCTGGGCCCGCTCGCTCCCGCCCTGCGGTCCTGGTGCTGGGCCCGCTCGCTCCCGCGGTCCTGGTGCTGGGCCCGCTCGCGCAAGCCCTGCGGTCCCGGGCCCGCCCGCGCAAGCCCTGCGGTCCCGGGCCCGCCCGCGCAAGCCCTGCGGTCCCGGGCCCGCCCGCGCAAGCCCTGCGGTCCCGGGCCCGCCCGCGCAAGCCCTGCGGTCCCGGGCCCGCCCGCGCAAGCCCTGCGGTCCCGGGCCCGCCCGCGCAAGCCCTGCGGTCCCGGGCCCGCCCGCGCAAGCCCTGCGGTCCTGGTCCTGGGCCCGCTCGCGCAAGCCCTGCGGTCCTGGTCCTGGGCCCGCTCGCGCAAGCCCTGAGGTCCTGGGCCCGCTCGCGCAAGCCCTGAGGTCCTGGGCCCGCTCGCGCAAGCCCTGAGGTCCTGGGCCCGCTCGCGCAAGCCCTGCGGTCCTGGTCCTGGGCCCGCTCGCGCAAGCCCTGCGGTCCTGGGCCCGCTCGCGCAAGCCCTGCGGTCCTGGTCCTGGGCCCGCTCGCGCAAGCCCTGCGGTCCTGGTCCTGGGCCCGCTCGCGCAAGCCCTGCGGTCCTGGTCCTGGGCCCGCTCGCGCAAGCCCTGCGGTCCTGGTCCTGGGCCCGCTCGCGCAAGCCCTGCGGTCCTGGTCCTGGTCCTGGGCCCGCTCGCGCAAGCCCTGCGGTCCTGGTCCTGGGCCCGCTCGCGCAAGCCCTGCGGTCCTGGGCCCGCTCGCGCAAGCCCTGCGGTTCTGGTCCTGGGCCCGCTCGCGCAAGCCCTGCAGTCCTGGTCCTGGGCCCGCTCGCGCAAGCCCTGCGGTCCTGGGCCCGCTCGCGCAAGCCCTGCGGTCCTGGTCCTGGGCCCGCTCGCGCAAGCCCTGCGGTCCTGGGCCCGCTCGCGCAAGCCCTGCGGTCCTGGGCCCGCTCGCGCAAGCCCTGCGGTCCTGGTCCTGGGCCCGCTCGCGCAAGCCCTGCGGTCCTGGTCCTGGGCCCGCTCGCGCAAGCCCTGCGGTCCTGGTCCTGGGCCCGCTCGCGCAAGCCCTGCGGTCCTGGTCCCGGGCCCGCTCGCGCAAGCCCTGCGGTCCTGGTCCCGGGCCCCGCTCGCGCAAGCCCTGCGGTCCTGGTCCCGGGCCCGCTCGCGCAAGCCCTGCGGTCCTGGTCCCGGGCCCGCTCGCGCAAGCCCTGCGGTCCTGGTCCCGGGCCCGCTCGCGCAAGCCCTGCGGTCCTGGTCCTGGGCCCGCTCGCGCAAGCCCTGCGGTCCTGGTCCTGGGCCCGCTCGCGCAAGCCCTGCGGTCCTGGTCCTGGGCCCGCTCGCGCAAGCCCTGCGGTCCTGGTCCTGGGCCCGCTCGCGCAAGCCCTGCGGTCCTGGTCCTGGGCCCGCTCGCGCAAGCCCTGCGGTCCTGGTCCTGGGCCCGCTCGCGCAAGCCCTGCGGTCCTGGTCCTGGGCCCGCTCGCGCAAGCCCTGCGGTCCTGGTCCTGGGCCCGCTCGCGCAAGCCCTGCGGTCCTGGTCCTGGGCCCGCTCGCGCAAGCCCTGCGGTCCTGGTCCCGGGCCCGCTCGCGCAAGCCCTGCGGTCCTGGTCCCGGGCCCGCTCGCGCAAGCCCTGCGGTCCTGGTCCCGGGCCCGCTCGCGCAAGCCCTGCGGTCCTGGTCCCGGGCCCGCTCGCGCAAGCCCTGCGGTCCTGGTCCCGGGCCCGCTCGCGCAAGCCCTGCGGTCCTGGTCCCGGGCCCGCTCGCGCAAGCCCTGCGGTCCTGGTCCTGGGCCCGCTCGCGCAAGCCCTGCGGTCCTGGTCCTGGGCCCGCTCGCGCAAGCCCTGCGGTCCTGGTCCTGGGCCCGCTCGCGCAAGCCCTGCGGTCCTGGTCCTGGGCCCGCTCGCGCAAGCCCTGCGGTCCTGGTCCTGGGCCCGCTCGCGCAAGCCCTGCGGTCCTGGGCCCGCTCGCGCAAGCCCTGCGGTCCTGGTCCTGGTCCTGGGCCCGCTCGCGCAAGCCCTGCGGTCCTGGTCCTGGTCCTGGGCCCGCTCGCGCAAGCCCTGCGGTCCTGGTCCTGGTCCTGGGCCCGCTCGCGCAAGCCCTGCGGTCCTGGTCCTGGTCCTGGGCCCGCTCGCGCAAGCCCTGCGGTCCTGGTCCTGGTCCTGGGCCCGCTCGCGCAAGCCCTGCGGTCCTGGTCCTGGTCCTGGGCCCGCTCGCGCAAGCCCTGCGGTCCTGGTCCTGGGCCCGCTCGCGCAAGCCCTGCGGTCCTGGTCCTGGGCCCGCTCGCGCAAGCCCTGCGGTCCTGGTCCTGGGCCCGCTCGCGCAAGCCCTGCGGTCCTGGGCCCGCTCGCGCAAGCCCTGCGGTCCTGGTCCTGGGCCCGCTCGCGCAAGCCCTGCGGTCCTGGTCCTGGGCCCGCTCGCGCAAGCCCTGCGGTCCTGGTCCTGGGCCCGCTCGCGCAAGCCCTGCGGTCCTGGTCCTGGGCCCGCTTGCGCAAGCCCTGCGGTCCTGGTCCTGGGCCCGCTCGCGCAAGCCCTGCGGTCCTGGTCCTGGGCCCGCTCGCGCAAGCCCTGCGGTCCTGGTCCTGGGCCCGCTCGCGCAAGCCCTGCGGTCCTGGTCCTGGGCCCGCTCGCGCAAGCCCTGCGGTCCTGGTCCTGGGCCCGCTCGCGCAAGCCCTGCGGTCCTGGTCCTGGGCCCGCTCGCGCAAGCCCTGCGGTCCTGGTCCTGGGGCCGCTCGCGCAAGCCCTGCGGTCCTGGTCCTGGGGCCGCTCGCGCAAGCCCTGCGGTCCTGGTCCTGGGCCCGCTCGCGCAAGCCCTGTGGTCCTGGGCCCGCTCGCGCAAGCCCTGCGGTCCTGGTCCTGGGCCCGCTCGCGCAAGCCCTGCGGTCCTGGTCCTGGGCCCGCTCGCGCAAGCCCTGCGGTCCTGGGCCCGCTCGCGCAAGCCCTGCGGTCCTGGTCCTGGGCCCGCTCGCGCAAGCCCTGCGGTCCTGGTCCTGGGCCCGCTCGCGCAAGCCCTGCGGTCCTGGTCCTGGGCCCGCTCGCGCAAGCCCTGCGGTCCTGGTCCTGGGCCCGCTCGCGCAAGCCCTGCGGTCCTGGTCCTGGGCCCGCTCGCGCAAGCCCTGCGGTCCTGGGCCTGGGCCCGCTCGCGCAAGCCCTGCGGTCCTGGTTCTGGGCCCGCTCGCGCAAGCCCTGCGGTCCTGGTCCTGGGCCCGCTCGCGCAAGCCCTGCGGTCCTGGTCCTGGGCCCGCTCGCGCAAGCCCTGCGGTCCTGGTCCTGGGCCCGCTCGCGCAAGCCCTGCGGTCCTGGTCCTGGGCCCGCTCGCGCAAGCCCTGCGGTCCTGGTCCTGGGCCCGCTCGCGCAAGCCCTGCGGTCCTGGTCCTGGGCCCGCTCGCGCAAGCCCTGCGGTCCTGGTCCTGGGCCCGCTCGCGCAAGCCCTGCGGTCCTGGTCCTGGGCCCGCTCGCGCAAGCCCTGCGGTCCTGGTCCTGGGCCCGCTCGCGCAAGCCCTGCGGTCCTGGTCCTGGGCCCGCTCGCGCAAGCCCTGCGGTCCTGGTCCTGGGCCCGCTCGCGCAAGCCCTGCGGTCCTGGTCCTGGGCCCGCTCGCGCAAGCCCTGCGGTCCTGGTCCTGGGCCCGCTCGCGCAAGCCCTGCGGTCCTGGTCCTGGGCCCGCTCGCGCAAGCCCTGCGGTCCTGGTCCTGGGCCCGCTCGCGCAAGCCCTGCGGTCCTGGTCCTGGGCCCGCTCGCGCAAGCCCTGCGGTCCTGGTCCTGGGCCCGCTCGCGCAAGCCCTGCGGTCCTGGTCCTGGGCCCGCTCGCGCAAGCCCTGCGGTCCTGGTCCTGGGCCCGCTCGCGCAAGCCCTGCGGTCCTGGTCCTGGGCCCGCTCGCGCAAGCCCTGCGGTCCTGGTCCTGGGCCCGCTCGCGCAAGCCCCGCGGTCCTGGTCCTGGGCCCGCTCGCGCAAGCCCCGCGGTCCTGGTCCTGGGCCCGCTCGCGCAAGCCCCGCGGTCCTGGTCCTGGGCCCGCTCGCGCAAGCCCCGCGGTCCTGGTCCTGGGCCCGCTCGCGCAAGCCCCGCGTTCCTGGTCCTGGGCCCGCTCGCGCAAGCCCCGCGGTCCTGGTCCGAGCGCGCCCGCCCTGCGGCCCTCGGCCCGAGCTCGCCTCTCCACTATTGCCCCCCCACCCCTTTCCCCACCCCATTTGCACTTCTCACCTGGTCCACACAGCCTCAACCCGTGTCCTCGCTTTTGAGCCCCGCAGTTTCCTGTCCAGCCCCTTTCAAGCATCCCCCTTTAAAAAAAAAAAAGGCTTTAATTATATCTTGCAAGTTTCTTTCAACTTCCCCTCCTATTCTAAATCTAACTTTTCACCATTTGTTTTTGTGATCCATTTTGCTCTCTTCTCTGTCCTGTTTCGATTTTGAACCAGCATTAGAAAGTTTTCAAGTGAGCAAGCGTGTGGCATTTGTGCATCTTAAGGCGTTTTGTAGATAGGGCATCAATGATCCCGTTCTTTGGGAAGATTTGGAGTGGAAAAACGTGTAAATAAAAGCCCAGTGCAGTCATTGTTATGATGAGGGCCAAATTATTAGTTTTTCCTTTTTCTTTTTAAATCTCGGTTGAACTCCAATTTTACTGTCCCTGTGTTTTAGTTTGGTTCCCCCATCTTTTCTATTGTACCCTAGCTTCCTGTGCATGAAATGGAGAATTTATTTCCATTGTTTGAGCTTAAACTAGCACCATAATACATCAAGATAATCAAAATCTAATTTGGAACACTTGCCGTATTTTAATTTTGTCTTGAATGCTTGCGCATTTTGTTTGAAATAATGATAAAAAGTAATTCAATAAACAATAAGTAATAAATAAATAAATCATGGTGATTTTTGTTTATTGGACAAATACAATTGGACAATTTTTATTTTGTTGCTCGTATTTCAATCGACCATTCTCATTTCAAGTTTGTTTTAATCGAGCACTTTTCATTTTGAACAAATTTTCAAAGTCCTTTGGGAAAGCAAGAAAGGGTAGGAAGAATAATTAAAAATAAGAGAAAATCAAACTGTAATGAGATCGGATCAGTCTGCCACTTTAAGGGGTTTCTTCACGATGGATGAGGCCCCAAGTTTTAAAAGCCTTCTTCAGGTCAGAAGCATGTCTGAGACATGCTTGATCGCCAAAAGTCTTCATCCTAGTACGAGTAACCCGTTGGATTGCCATTGTTGGGCCATCGTGTTAGTATCGCTTTCCTATCTTAAAAGTGAGGATTGCGTACATTTGTGTATTGCTCTTTATTTCTCTTGAAATTCTCTTTTCTACAATTTTTCTTTCCTTGTATCACAAAACCAATTCTTCCTTTCTCCAGTGTTGTTTTTGACTTGCTTTTATTTTGCTCATTTCATAGTATTGCATAAACTGTGGCTCTTTCAGTAGAGTGCATATTTTGTTTTGGCATGTTACAGTCGGTCTCATCCTCGAACCCAAGGGTTTTGGGCCTGAAGGCTGATGTTTTTAAGTCGGGCATTGATTTTGACTGTTATATTGGTGTGTGAAGGATTTTGGGGATCAAATTGACCTTAAACGCATTTTGAAAATGTTTGGAAAAGAGGGGTTGGCTGAGAGGAGGCTGGTGGGGAGTGTGTCAGGGTGTGGGTGGGGGAGAGATAGATGGAGAATGGAAGGGAATATGTACTGTATGGATGACACTCGTGATTATTCAAATTTGAGGGCAAGGCTTAGAGGGATGGAAGTGGGCAGTAAAAATGGATTGCTGTAGATAGATGAATTGTGGGTGTAGATTGGTTGATGATTTTGGTTGAGTGGTGTTGGGAGGGGGGGGGGGGGGGTCAGGAAAATATGTTTCGGAGGCATTTTCCAGCCTCGCGGATGTAAAGCTGGGGGCATGTAGCTGCGCCAGCCTGCAGGGGCAAGAGCAGGCGTTTTACAAGACGCCAAGAGTTTTCTCTCTCTGTTTGTCAGCTGAACAACGTACCAGCCGAGTTTGCTCTAAACAGGACGTACTTGGTGAGTACGGGAGCGTTAGCACTGTTGTCAACATGGCAAATTTGTTTACAGGCTGGAAATGTTGGCCTCAATAGGCAAGCAGAGATATTTTTTTTTCCTGATAACCCAAGGGTTCAAATCCTTTTCCTGATTTACCAGTTATCTATTTTTCTATTTGGATCTGCAGATATACCATTTTGATGATGATGATGATGATGATGATTATGATGGTGGCAACGGTAATCACATTTTGTTTTGCAATACAAGTGTCTGATATTCACTTGCATTTAAATAAAGTAACTGGAGAATTAATTTCTGATCTAAAGAATTCTTAAGAATGTAATGTAAGAAAAACTAAAGTCTATCTAAAATTACAATCTAAAGAATGGAGAAAGAATCTAAAGAATGATATCTTTAATCCAATTAACTGGATTAGAGATAGAACACCTGAGTATCCTGCAAGGTCTTGAGAAAACAAGAATGATCGTACTGTGGTCACAACCTGCTGCAAAATCTGGTAACGGACCGATTGGGAAACACATTTAATGCGCTATTTTGAGATTAACTTGACACATCTCATCCATGTTATCCTCCACCACGGTTATTTCAGAACGAGCTGAATGGTCACGTATTGTTTAACCCCAATATGGGGGTGTTCAAAAGTTATCTTCTACGAGTTTATCCCCGAAAACCCGCGAATAGAGAGGACCAAACCGCGAACGGCGAGGCAAAATCTGCGAATGGTGAAGCAAATCCCGAGAATATCGACGGTAATCCGCGAAGGTCGATGAACGTTCCGGAAATGGTGAGATAAAACCCACGATTGTTGGCAATAATCTACGAATTTCTATGAAAATCCGCGAATGAATGCCGCGCCATTGTTTCAATGGGGAAAAGGGAGACAGCTAATTGCACTAATAGATACTGTGGAGTGTTTTCATTCTGTACAGTAACTCACAAGGATGACGTGTTATGCAGCTGGTGGGATATCCCGCGAAGCAATGTTTACCTGTGAACGGTGGAATATCACATGAAGCTGTTCACTATGTGAACAGAACTGTGGGACTGCGAAACATTGTTTACCTGTGAACGGTGGAATATTACGTGAAGCTGTTCACAATGTGAACGGTGGAATATTACGTGAAGCTGTTCACAATGTGAACGGAACGGCAGGACTGCGAAACATTGTTTACCTGTGAACGGTGGTTCACGTGAAGCTATTCACAGTGTGAATGATGGGATATCCCACGAAAGCCGTGAAAACGTGAAACACACGGCAGCAAACGCAGGAGCAGTTCTTGCTGCTCGTGGAAGATGTTTTTTTGCGAATGTCCAGCTGCTTTATACATGCTGGTGAAAGATAGGTTATACAAGTAAACAAAAAAAACATGTTTTAGGGCTACACACTTTAATTTTTTTTTTGTTGTTGCAAGTTTTAAACCAATTATTTTTTATTTCAATTAAAAAAAATTTTTTCTTACATTTTCATAGATGAAAACCATTTTCGGGCATAGATGAAAATGTACCAGAAAAGAGGACCGTGGGCCAGATTTCAGCTCTCTCGGACGTATGGAACCTAGAAAATGAATGGCTCAAAGATTTGACATGGGACAAACAAACAAAGTTCATATGAAGTTAAATAAAAGTGTGTAATAAATACCGTATGTCAAGCTAATGCCTCGTGAAAAAAAAATTTGCGCCCCTGAAAAACCGTGAATTCACGGAACACGACCGCGAGCGAATAGGAAAAAAAAAATCCGCGATTTTGCAGAACACGGCCACAAATAGAAAAAAAAAAAGCGAATTTGCGGGATACTTTTCCGCGAATGGAGACACAGGTTGCATTTTATCGCCTGCGAATAGTGGGGTCCGACTGTATTTAATTCATTTGAAATAAATAAAGATTTTAAAGGTTGTCGGGAAAAAAATATTTTTGAAAGTTTACCCCCATCTTTTATACCACCTTATTGAAGAACTTACATTGGTTATTCATGCATGTTTGTGTCCTTTATGACGTCCTTAAAAAGAGTAAGCTTCCTGTTTGGAATGATTTTCAATTTCGTTTGACTGCCAGGCAGGCAGAGTAAAAAAATAAAATAAAAATTAAAAAAAATACTCAACGTACTGATAAACTCCAGGTTCGTTTTCTAATTTGTGTTCAAAATATAACATTCAATTGAAATTAAGTTGGTTGTTCTTCGATCATAAACTGACGTTTGTTGATGGACAGATGCAGTGAACCAATAATTGCTTAACCCCACCTTTCGCTTCACGTGTGTGGGGTAATTACAACTATCTATGATATTTCCCATCGTTCCAGAGATTATTATAATGGTTGCACATTGAAACGTTACCATTGTCAATTAAAATGTGATGTAACTTCTGATGCATCACAATCAACGTCCTCTGCTAGCAGCCCTTTTCCCAATGGGGGGTTTTCCCTTTCCAATTTCAAACTTGATTGAACACGGGTTTAAATCAATTTTAAAGGATGAATCACTTTTGCAATTGACATTTATTTTTATTGGTCTTTGGTATTTTCCCAAACTACTCGTGACTTTGCTTCCAAATTTATTTATTTATATTTCGATGCTGCTGTCTAAGAGCCAACGTTCCACCTCGCAGGTTGGAGAAGCGCTGCTATCTGCACATTCTTCCCGAAACCTCTCAGTAGAACTTGTAAAATGAAAGCGAGAAATCTGCCCTTAAACATCACGATACAAATGATTTTTCTCCAAGTGGAGGCATTGTCATCAAAATGGTACATAGGCCAAATATATGTTCAGCCTCCCATCTTGAGACAGGACAGTGTAAACTTTTGCAACCCTTGGGTTCTCATTTTGCCCCCATTCCCATGTCGATAGAAAAATTACCATGACAATATCACACAGGTGATGTTGGGAATTCTAGATTTATTGTACTGACAAAGGTGGGGGAAATGTTTTGCATGTTGGTCAGTTGCTTTTACCTGTGCACTTCCAAAATCTAAATTTGCTTTGCAACATCCTTATTTCAAATGTACTAATGAAATGACACTGGTTGACACCTGTTTCTTCCTGGTACGTGCACACATTCTCCAGTTGGCTTTTGTTTGGAACTCAGCGTATAATTGGAACCCATCCGCTGTTACAAATTGCCTTATGCATAAACTTAAGGTTGTGCTGATGCTCTTCGAGTGGTGAAACTATCTACATGTTACGTATGCAAAAGGATAGAATTTCTGGTCTCCCCACTTTGCTGCACTGTTCTAAACATCCATCCCTCCACCCTCGCTTGCTTTTCATCTTGTTGATCCTATTTCCTCCCAGATTTCTTTTAATGCTTTTTACTTGAGAAAATCCAAGATTTTTCAAGTATATTGGTTGGTCGCATGTGTTGCTGTCTCTGTATGTCAATCACTTACAGGTCACAATTTTAAACCGAGCTTCACGAAACTTCACCAAATAGTTTTTTTGTTTTTTTTATATGCAAGATTGAGGCTCGTGTAAGAGCTAACGTCAATCACAAAAAAATACGGACACAAAACATACAATAAAGGGAGCGGGGGACAAGATGGGGAGAGAGGGAAGCACTCGAGTACAACAGCAGAGAACAGGGACAACGGAAGAGAACAGGGACAACGGAAGATCTGTGGGAGGGAGAGGGCTTGGGGGGAGGAGGCATGGGAAGGCAGGGGTGTGGGGGGGGGGGGGGGGTATGGAAAAGTATAAAACGCATGGACACTGCTCTAACTTCCAGGAAAGAAAGAATTCGGTATTTCAAAAAAAAAAGTGCATTTGGGGTGAATTAACGGGGGTAGAAGAGATCAAGGTTTTGGATGGGGGAAGATAAGAGATGGTGGTAAACAGCTGTTTTAAAGACCTGGAGGGAGGAGTGGGATTGAAGAGAGTGAGGGAGTTTGTTCCAGAGGTAAAGGGGAAGGAGTGCAGGTGTGCAGAGAGTCTTGATTTTGGCAGTTGGTCTGAAGGAAGAAAAGAAGCCTATTGATTTTGAGGTCAAATTTCATCCTAGGCCAAATGTCAAATTTCTAAAATTCTCACTTTTCATCCGATTGACTTGAAATTTCAACAGGATTTGCATATAGGTCACTGAATTCAACCACCAATTATTGAGGTCTGAAGGTCAACATGGGCCAAATTTCTAAAATCATCAATTTCATCCGATTGACTTGAAATTTGAAGAGGATTTGCATATTTGGTCTTTGAATTCAACCACTAATTGTTTTGATGGTCAAATTTGTTTGTGGGACTTCGCAAGTATCCTGTTCTGCATGACATCTGTCCTGTTTTTTTTCTTTTTTTCGACAACTCCATTCACCCATTATTATTTTTTCCCTGCACTTTTCTTTTCCCCCATCAATTTACATTTTCTTCCCCCCTCACTTCTCCCACATCTCTCTTCCCCTTGCTCATCTGTGTATGTAACATGTGGATATAATTTGAAGAGCTTAGTTCAGATAGATATTGTGGAGCTTCTGAATATAGTTGTTTCACAGTATAAGGGAAGTTTTTGGCAGAATGAGTAACATTTCCCCTACCTTTGTACAGTTAGAGATTTTTCTTTCATGATCAAGAAAATATTTAACCAAAGTGTGATGATTTTATGGATTTGTAAACGTTGCTTGTGATGGACTGTTGCAGAAAACCCAAGATATTCTCCTTGAAACATATTTTGCTATTCTAATGTGCAGTGACCATTTACAACCTGCTGACCTATTAATACATTTCCACCACGCATTTCATGGTTAAAAAAAGCTTTTCTTGTGCTTGTATAACAATAATTGATTGAAGAAAAACAGATTAACAGAATTCAGGCTTGGCACTGTTTTTTTTGTGTTTTTTTAAATCTTTTTTTGGGGCCTCTGCAGCTGGAAAGCTTATATTGTCATGTTGTTTGTCTGTACGTCTAGACTTGAAACAAGGTTGTAAGGACAAGGTTGTCCAGTCATCCGTGTAATCATGATAGGATTTTCGTTACCACAATAACTTAATAACGGCTAAAAGGATCTAAGTCCAACTTGTTACAATTACGTATGATGCACTGTCTCTTACCGAAAGAGGTCGTGCTGTGACACGGGATAAATAAATAAAAACTCGGTTTGAATCTGGCACAGTAATAATTAAGGCAAACTTTGCCAGATCCCGAATTGGCTCGGAACTGGGATAAGTCTGCAATTTTTTTTCAAACATTTTTTTATACATTATGGAGGCTTTTGGACAAAAGAATCAAACCGGTGTAAATCAGTCGCATTGGGGGCGCATATCCTCAACCTAAGCTGCATTGACAGGTACAGCTTGCCACAGCACTGGTCACGTTACAGTACAACAATGTCGTATGCAGGAAATGAAAATGATGAATTAGTTACTTCATAGTGCAAAGTTTACTTCCATTCTTTCCATCATATATGCTTCAATTCGCTATGAATGCTTCAATCTTTCCGTCATGCTTCAGTTGACCATGTAGTCCAGGAGCCAACTTCTGTAGGAGCCCTAAAAATGGAATTTGTTCAACACCCGCTTAGATCTAAGGTTTGACTTGGCAGAGTGCTAGAATAGTTCTGGAACCGCCCCAGGTAGTATGTCAGGTCAAATTGTTGTATCAGTTTTTATCTGGAAGCCATTTTATTGGCTAAGGTGCGTGACAAGTTAACTCTGGAAAAAAAAAAAAAAAAAAAAATGGGGTAGGGGAAACATGATCGCCTACGGTACGGTACATCTTTGCTATTCTTCAACTGATTGTGTTGATTTAGGTAGCATTGGATTTGCCTTTTAATGCACAAGGATAGTTCATGACAGAAATATAATGTATGAGGCCACTCGAGGTCCACAGATCACGTGACTATAATCTTACATACTTTTGTCTATGATTTGAAAAATTGATAATATACTACAGTCCGAACTTCATTATTATCAATGCTAAGAATGAGGAAGCTTTATTTGGAGCACTTCAAACAAGGCAATGGGTAATACTAATTATGTGATCCCAATTAATGAGTAATAAAAAAGTTAATAATTATGTATGAAATCTCAGCTGTGGAATCAAAGTTCTCTTTGATGAGAAAACACTACGTGTATTGTATAAAATAATCCACTGGTCAGCCATCCAATTATAGACTATTAAAAGTCGGCGTCATCACAGGATAATAAGTGGGTTCAATTTGTTGGTGCAAAGTGTAGAAGAGGCTGTGTTGCATCATTCCAGAGTAAATTCTGACTTCGGCCAACACCCGCAGTCCTACATATTTAGTGTTCAAGCCAATCGCATTTGATCCTACAATCTACATGTTCGTTTAAACAATCCTATGTTTCAAGTGCATGTACTTACTCTAGCAAGTCCAGGTAAATATCTCCTTAAGTATCTTCCTCACTGTCAGAATCACCAAACCAATTCTCAATATTACATAGACTGGTACTTGGGGTTTGGCAGTCTTCATTTCCCATGAAAGCACATGCTTATGTGCATATGACTTCACTGATCCAGCAAGAACAATCTCTTCTGTGACAGGATGACTTTTTGCAGTGACAAACTGTAAACTCTACCAGACCTCGGGTTGCTGGGTCCTCCATCATCGATATATGCTGCAGAAAGCAATGAGATGCTCCAAACATGCTCCTCGGGTGCAGGGAGGCGTTGCAAGGCGTTCATCGCTTTCCTCCAAATTATGGATTGAATGTTCACTCGCTTTGTATGCTGGAGGAGGCTTTCAGATGTTGGAGGGAGTCTGTTGTTCTCCTGACCCTTCTGACAGAATACCCAGTGCCTAATATTGGCTGCTTTGTCACCAGCCTTTTCATTCTTTGTGTACAGATTGCACAGAAAAGCTTCACATCCCAACATTGTGTCTTCCCCAAGTGTAGTATTTTTGCCCAACTTAGACGTGCTGTTCTGATGCTGTTTGCTCCCACGTTTTGTCAAAAGCTTTCTTCTTGTCAATTCCCAGACATTGAACTGGTCGAATCACACCCAAATCACAGAGGATTTGCATGTATGGTCACTGAATTCAACCACCAATTATGTTTTAGGTCAACATAGGCCAAATTTCCAAAATCCTCAATTTTCATCCGATTTACTTGAAATTGGAATAGGATTTTCATACCAGCTAACTGAATTCAACCACCAACTATTTTTGAGATCAACATAGGTCACAAGGTCAACATGGTTTAGAGCTCAAAATTGGGCACAATAGTGTGGACGTGCTTTGGCAAAAACACTTTTAATTTTTTTTATTAATCAATTGTTTGATTAATTATTTAATTATTATCGATTTATTAAGTACTTATTTCTTTACTTTCTCATCTGGGAAATCGCTCGGGCACCGTTTGAGCTGGGAAGCTGATATTTGGACAGGACAATGATCAATAGATTTGGCTGTAAAGGGTATTTTTGATTTATTGATTAATCTATTAATTTATTAATTAATCAATTAATTATTTTAGGTTTTTTCGATTAATCAAACATTTAATTAATTTTCAAAAAGGTAAAAGCTTCGGATGAAACACTGGTGGTTTAGGTATGCCACTAGCCAATTGATTGAGAAATTAATTATTTTATGATTATTTATTTATTTATTTTAATGACAATCAATCAATTGTACACCTCTACCAATACTGTATTTTTGCCATGTGCTGGAGGATGTTATTTATTTATTTGGCATGGGGGCAGTGAACTTTGTATCTGTGCTTTGTCGTTTTTCTCAGACTACCATCTGAATGTGCAAGATAGTAAGGCACTCTTGCAAGTTCATAACTGAGGACCTCTTTCAGGTTTACATTTTAAAATCGCCGATAACATTTCAAATTGTAGTGACCTGACCGTTTGACCTCTGGCAACCTCATACCAGGGTGAAAGTTATATTTCTATCGTGAACTATCCTTGTGCATTAAAAGGCAAATCCAGCGTTTCCTGAATCGCCACAATCTGTTGGAGAATCGCAACGATATAGGCAATTATTGTTTCCCAATTTTTTTTTTTTTTTTCAGGGTTAACCTGTCACACCTTAGCCACACCCTTTTTGTCTCACACACACACACCCCCTTTTAGGTTATGGGAAGTATATCTGTTCTTTTATTTATTTATTTATTTTGTCCTTTTGTAACTTGTGGCGTCGAAGTGCTAATGTAATCTAGAAAGGATAACTAAATCATCTGAATGTCCATACTTAATGCTTTATCCACTCAACCAGTAAGCTATTCTGAAATGAGTTGGTTTTCTTTGGAGGTTTTGCATTTTTGACAATTCGACATTAAGCCGCTCATTAATGTGGCACACAACACATCGCCACTCATGTAATACCATGCTGATTTATTTTGTATATTATTTTGCTGTTACCCAATTACAATTTTAGTTTTTAAACCATGAAATTTGTGGTGGAATTGTCCAAACTACCTTTAGTGTTTTGATTCCTTTGCCTTGTGTTCATTTTGAGTCCAGTGACATTTTGTTAAAATATTTTTGCACAACACGTACGTGTGCTTAGCTCGCCATGATCACATTTAATGCATTTGACAGTTCATTTCCTGTTTCCTGCAACAGCCCTTGATCAAGATTTTGTCAAGTATTTGCTTGATCGTAACACCTTTAGTGGTACAAAATACATTTTTTTGCAGACTTGTAAATTTGAATGTGAGTTGAGTGCTGACTTAAAAAGTAGACCAAATCGAGCATGACCATTGAGGTTAATCAGATGGTTGCTCAGTCGTCTGCATCTCAGATAAGGGGCAATCCCTTTAATTGGTCAAACAACAGATAAGGCAACAAAAAATCCTGAAGATTCTAGTAGTCCAACAGTTGCATTGTTGATGGTTGGAAAAGCATGTTTTTACTATTTATTTATTTTTTAGTCGGCAGCTTGAGGCATTTCGGATTTGAAAACAAAATGTGTCATTGGCAAAATTGTGATTGTTTTCTGTTGTTTACTCTCAGAGGATATGAAACAGGTTGGGGGAAGGAAATATTGAAAAGAAAACGAAATGTGAAGAAATAGAGATCGTCAGTGACAGTGTGATAAACTCACTTTGCAGCTTTGAATACATATTGTTAAAGTAATGGGGGGAAACTCAGATATGGGTATACTTGTAAATAGACTTTATCTCGGTCACATTTTTAAAATTCGACTACATTTTGTTGCCTTGCAAGTTAAGAATATAATTTCATGGCATATTTGTATCTGCTTGAATACTGTGACATAAGGTCTTGCAGGCTGTGTGTCACGAAGGGGAGCACCAAGTGGATGTTCCTCTTCTCTCACCAGCAAAACATGGCTGATACGTATCGCAGTCGGAAGATTTTTGTGGGACGCTGCACTGAAGACATCACTGCCGAGGATCTACGGCAGTTCTTCAGTCAATTTGGTGATGTTACGGACGTCTTCATTCCCAAGCCTTTCCGTGCCTTTGCATTTGTCACGTTTGCTGATGATCAAGTGAGTTGGTGTAACTGACTTTTTTTTCTCTTGCGACAAGAGTGAGGCTGTTTTGGGTTGCTTTGATTTGAAGTTAATTTAAAAGTACTAGTCGGGCCCGTTGGTTCATTGGACCAAATTTTCATTGGTTTTCATGACCTTGTAGCATACCTGCCTCCTGTACTGCTTGTCCATTAGCTTGCTTTTCACCAAGCCTGGATGTGCTTGGGCCAGGGTGGTGGAGTGTGGGGGGAATTATACATTCGTTGTTATTGTTGCCAAATTATCCTGTTACAAGCGAGGTACCTGTGCTATGAGAAGCCAAAAGCAAACAAACAATGTGGAAACGGTGAATGCTAAACCATGGAACCAATAATTGCCACATTCTTGCTCCTCCTTCAGTTGAACATCAAACATGGATAGCTGGTTCATGAATGACTTGAGCAAAAAACGGCCAATGGGAAACGATGAACCAATAAATTCCACATTCCTGTGCCACCTTCAGTCGAACATCAGACATGAACAGCCGGTTCGTGAATGACTTAAACAAACAACGTACCCCGTCTGAATGGTTCTATACCCAGTCAATGGCGAATCTGCATATGGCGAATCCGTGAATGTCACGGTTATAAAGTAGAAACCGTTACGTCATTTCCACATTCATTTAAACTCAATATCTCTATTTTCATTCCAAACAGCATCATTCCAATCATACATTAATACTCTCACAAAATACTGTGTTGTCACGATTTTGTTGAGATATTTATCAAACCAGCCCATTGTCGCCATCTGTTCGCTTCCTGATTTGGGAGCAGGTTAGTATCGAGCCAAATTCAAAATTATAATTTTATTGAGGAATTCATGAAAGCTCGTACCTACCTTGCAACATCTGTTGGGATCCCAAAACATTGCACAGAAGGTTTGATGAGGCTCAGTCCAAAATGGAGGAAATGGTTTCGGGACGGACAAACAGATGGACGCTCCTGTTTTATTATATAGATTATTGTTGTTCATATTAGTATTAATTGATATATGCTTTGTTACATTTTTAGCATTTGCTTTTATTATGGATTCAATACTTCCAGGATGAGATACCTATTGTTTTTCTTCTGTTTATTATTAATACTACTATTATTCTTCCGCCGCATTTTTTGGGGGGTTTTCCCCCATTAAAATTAATTTTCTCAGCAATAGTTGGTCCGATCGCCACATTTTTGTCCCCCGTCGCACCGCGGAGCGAAAGGGGGACTATGGTTTTCCCCTCCGTCCGTCCGTGCGTGCGTGCGTAAGCGAAGGACCGAATTCTAATTTGGTGTGGGTGCAACCCACGTCAAAATCCAAGATGGCCAACACCATATATATGTCTGAACCTTGTGAGCGAAATATCTTGAAAAATAAACTAACTACTAACTTCTAATCTGGTGTGTGGGTGTATCTACGCATAAGGGAGAACACTTGAAAATTGGGTCGGCACGTCAAAATCCAAGATGGCCGCCTTGCGTCTTCCACTTTGTCAACTCGCATCACTTCACCGACGGGGGACCTAGGCGTAACTCTTGTCATCATAGTATGCGCCTTCAGTGGGTTTTTTTTTCGAAGACTAAACGATTAACATCATGTCGATTTTTTAAATGAATTTTTTATTGATGGTTATGATGTCATAGGTCACGTGGTATGGGTGCCATCTTGGGAAACCTGAAAAATGTTGGACCTGTATCTGTGTCTCCGAAACCGCTCGATTGGAGAGAAAAAATTAATTGAAACATGGCATTGTAAATCACTCCACATGGGAAATAAGTGTTGTTAACCATGACATCATAATTCGACAAGTACAATGCTGTATCCGATCAGTTTGAAATTTATTGAGCGTGTTCAACTCGACAATGAGGAAAATGTAAATTGATGATGTCATTGGTCACGTGGTTCAGCAGCCATATTAGATTGAACATAAAAACCTTAAAATTAAACTTCTCCAGAACAGCTGACCATATCATTGCTAAATTTCATGCACATGATCTACTGCACTTGGAGAATATAGGGTGTTAATGTCCTCAGAGGTCACATGGTCTGGCAGTTATGATTTATTTATTTATTTATTTTTGAAGACTAAACCATTAAAATTAAACTCCTCCAGAATGGCTGGACAGGTCGAGTGGAAACTTCACACACGTGTTCCACAACAAACCTTGTGGATACCAGTGTGTTTTTGAATAAATCATTGGTCACGTGGTCTGGCAGCCAGAATTTAAAAAAAACATTTTAAGCAGAAGAAGAAAAGGACGGCATTTGTCCCGATCAAAGCGGGACAGATTGGAACCCAGTCATAACTGCCCGCAGTTATTAAATGGCCTGTCGTAGGTGGCCCATCTAGTTACCTCCACCACCAAAGGTGGATGGAGGTTGTTTTATTTTGTAATTGGAATGTCATGCCTCTAAAGGTGGCCTCTAAAGGTGGTTATTATATATAATGTCATGCCGTTGAAGTATCTATTAAACTGCTTCTTTACGCCTTAACATGGCATGCTTTTAAATAGTGGGAATGATTTCTTCCAGATTCTTTGTAGTTAAGGTGGGTTTTCACGGGACACGCGAACGGTTCGCGAAGGATGCGAATGTCGAAAAAATGGCAAAGTCCAACATTCGTATTTTAGGCTCCAAAAGTTCGCCAAACATGCGCGGGGGTTCGGAAGCGTCGTCAATTGTTCGCAGGAGTTTTCAAACATTTTTTAAATACCCGCCGAACTAAAAACGACTCCTGCAAACAATTGACGACGCTTCCGAACTCCCGCGCATGTTTGGCGAACTTTTGGAGCCTAAAATACGAATGTTGGCCTTTGCCATTTTTTCGACATTCGCATCCTTCGCGAACCGTTCGCGTGTCCCGTGAAAACCCACCTTTAGTAATCTGTCTAATCAACTCAGGTGGTCATGACAATCATTTTGGTGAATACCATTTCACATCAGAAAGTTTCAGTGGAACTTCACAAAAAAACATGCCTTGCATATACAACGCATCCATTTATAGTAGATAATTTAAATTATCTTGCACTTTTTTTTCCCCTCAGTCAGCTGGAATCTCTTTCAAGTTAATTTGTGAGCTGGTGGACCTTTTCAACATTAATTCAATGTTTGTTTGTTGTTGTTTTTTCTTCTCTTTTTCGCAGGGGTCACCTAATTTGTCTGGACCAAATGTGATTTCATTTGTACTGGCAGATTGAATAATTGAACAGCTGTAGTATACTAGCTAATTCATGCCTTCATGATCTTGTTGTTCTTGGGCCATCTGTCTTCCTGTTTACCGTTCATTTGTACCACACTTTCCCTTGCAGATAGCTCACAGTCTTTGTGGAGAAGACCTTATTATTAAGGGAACAAGTGTGCACATATCCAGTGCTGAGCCCAAGTTTGGTGCTGGCCGTGGCGGCATGCATGATGGACCGGCTCGCTTTGGTGGTGGTGGTGGTGGTGGAGGTGGTGGTGGTGGTGGTGGTTTTGGGGGATTTGGTAACCAAGGGGGCTTTGGAAGCTCTCATGGAATGGGACTTGGCGGTGGAAACTTTGGGTCTGCAGGAGGTTCGGGTGGAATTGGGGGCCCTCCAAATGTGGGTGTTGGAGGTGGTCCAGGGAGTGGTGTTAACTTTGGTGCGTTTAACATCAATCCTGCGATGATGGCCGCTGCATTGCAAAGCAGCTGGAACATGATGGGCATGCTTGCCAATCACCAAGGAGGTGGCGGTGGCCAGCCTGCTGCTCCGGGAACTGGTCCCCCTATCGCCGCGCCTGGCACTGGTGGCACCTCAGGTCAAGCCCAGGCACCAGTACCGATGGACCAGAGCAAGGGTTACACGGCTGCACCAGCAGGTACGGGTGCGGGCTCGGGACCAGGGTACAACAATCCCGCCTCGGCAACCTCCTTCGGCTGGGGCTCCGGCTCAGCAGGGAACAACCCGGCTGGTTTTGGCGGCCCCTTTGCCTCAAGCATGGATGCTAAAAACTCTGGATGGTGATTTTATATCGAGGCGATTGAGTGATTCGGCATGGTTGTTTTTTGGTTTCTTTAAATTAACCTTTTTATTTTGTTATTTTACTTTTTTTGCAAAGCTAACTGATTTGGTCAAAGTGAGGCAATGGGTATTTCGTGTGTTGGGAACCTATGCAGGAGATATGATATGAGGTTGTGTGATGAAATAGGTGTGGATGCAAGAATGAGGAGCTTTTGATGCCATGAAATTTTGGGGGCAGGAAAGAGTGTGGGGGTTCCGATTGTTTGTTCACTCTAAATTAATTGGTTGCAAAACCAAATGCGGATATAGTTTTCACCAGTAATGCAACCAGCTACGATTTTGGTGTGTTGATTTGTATCTGGGTCATAATTGTACTCTCGTGGAATGGGATGAAATAATTTTCTTGAATGATAATTTGCCTCAATGAGAAGCCAATACTATGAAAGTGATTCAATGGTATTAAGTTCTTCTCAAACTGGATAGTTTTAATTTTCTTTTTTCCCAGTGTGACAATTTATATATTGTATATAAACTATGCCATAAATTTTGGAACGTTAGGGGTTGTTTTTTTATTTTTTATTTTTTGCTTTTTTGGGTGGGGTCAGGGGGGTGGTATAGGTCTTGTGTAAATGTCTGTGATATTGGCAAATACTGAGTGGTAGTTTTGTTTAGCTTGCTGGTATTCCCAAATAGGGCTCGTTAAATGTTGCTGAAATTGCAATATTGTGCACCCATAGTAGAAATGGCTTCAGCAGAAGGCTTCATTTTTTCTGCAGTTGCAACGTTTTTGGGATTATCATTTCTGAATTTCTCAACATTTTGTACTGGTTGATTCCAAATTGACGCTAATGAGGAAATGTAACGTGTCTGTGTGAGTTGTGATGAGGCGTTTGCATTTGGTATTGTCAGTCGACTGGTGTCTTTGCCATGTTTTTTTTTTGTTTTGTTTTTTTGTTTTTTTAATAGGGTGGCTTGCTATTCTACATGTTATGTATGACCACCACTGCATTATAACCCTAATTACAAACGTATAATTTAAATACGATGATACAATTTCTGGCTGGTTGTAAACTGGCATTGGGTTTTTTGTGCTTTTCTTTTTGCAATCTGCCCAAGCATGTGCTGACAAAGCAAGCACCTTTGCTAGAATAGCAACTATCAAATAGTAGTGTGTGTGGCATGAAAAGAAATGTGCAGAGTAACAGCGCAATTATTAATTTTTTTTAACCTTAACCTGAGGGGGCTGCTGACATTTAGCAATTGCAACGCAGAGTTGTTTTGCTGTTAAGTGTATGTATTTCCCCCCCCCCCCCTCCCTTGCCCATCTTTATTTTCCTTCAACTTTCTCTATCTATCTTCTTTCCTCCCCTTACTCACCTTTATGCAGCCACTTTCACTGGGCCAACTTAACCATTTCATGAATTTTTATTTGCATTTGCTTTGTTTCTGTTTTACCCGTTCTCGCTGCTGCTTCACTTTTGTTGATTACTTGGCTGCTGTTAACATGCAGCAGCTCCGAGATGTTTTCACACCAGGGATGTGCTGAAGGCACTTGGCACCCTTCCCTCCCCTCCCTTCCCGCTCCCCCTCCCGACGACCCAGGAAGCTTTGTACACAGCAACGGCTGATCAAGTGGACCTATGTTTGTTCCAGAGCTGGTGCTTTTCCGAACAGAATCCGAGGCTGGCATGTGAGCAAAAGACCAAAAGAGATCCCAAGGCAAGTAACTTTTTGCAAAGCGCAGAGTGATTCTGCATTTTGTGGGGCACGACTGAAAAGAGGTGAAGAGTGCGGTTGTTTTGCCTGCCGACTTGCTGAAGAGGTGTTGCTGAGGGCGTGATACCAGGGTGCCCGGTGACAGCTGAGTGCGGTCTGCCTGGCGCTGCATGACTTGGAGGAGAGAGGCAATGGCTTGAGAGGAAGGAAGGAAGAGAAGAACGATGCTGATGGCGAGACTGGGATGTTGACTTGGAAGACTAAAACATTTTGATTGTTTGTGGTTTTGATGTGATGGTGTATTATCGTGGTGCTTGAGCACAGCGGCTGCAATCTTGCTTGAAGACTTCATCTTGCATGGATGATTGTTTTTATTCATTGCCCTCAAACCCAAAACCACTCCCTCTGTCTATTCACCTAACCTGCTTTTTATGCCTGGTGTGAATGCACACGCGGCTGGAAAATGATGGGCTGTTATTGTAATTAGCACAGAGGGGCTGAGTGAGGAGAGATGCAGGTGAATAGTGCGAGAGGATGCTTGTTCATGCTGTTTTCTCATCGGAAAGTTGTGGTTATTAAATTGTATGCTGATTGGCACAGTGTGCAAGTTGGGTGTATGGCAATTTGTGCTGTATCTTCTGCTGATTTGATTTGAGCGCAAATGTAATGCTATGCAAAAAAAAAGTTTTATTGAAGCAAAAAAAATGGACGAAATGTTTGTCATTTGCACAAAATTAGTCCAAGTTTATTTCCAGTAACAAATTCCACAACTTTCTATGCCAGGTGTGCATTTTGCTCCCATGTAAGGAGATCCAGCAGTCACCTACTCAGGTAAGGCTAGCCTCCAGCCAGCAGCATGTGGGACATTGGAGAGAGCGCTGATTTAGAATGTTTGACTTTTGCGGTTTGATTTTTTTTTTTTTTTTTTTTTTTCCCCCTAGCTTAGAAACCCAAACTCAAGTTGTCTACTCTTAACTCTGTTTTCTTAGTGTTTAAATTGAAGCCAATGTAAGCAAGTTGAATGTGGCTGTGCTGTTAGAGTCCACTTAGCTTAGTTAATTTGCCCAAGTACTGTGTTAGTCTGTAATGCAAGTAGCTGAATGATTCTTCGTTAGTCTGGTTGATTGTGGTGCTTGCCTGTTTTGCAGTGTGGGTGAGTTTTTGCAATAAAACTTTTTTAATCCAGGCATTTGTCTTTTTAATGGAAAGTCCACTTAATCATACCGTATATATTAAATTTAGTGAACTTCGGATGTGTTGAGGCACGATTATTGCCAGTCTGCGATGCCAAGACTCGATGGAGCTGTTTTTGTTTTGAGGTTACTTTGCAGAAATCCTGTGCAAAGTAGAGAATTCATTGAAATACCACAGAAAACAAGAAAAAGAGCAATCGGAGATTGCAAACCCTCACCAGGATGTATTTTCAGTGGTTTTTAAGCCTTTTGTGTTAAAACAAATATGGCAACTGAACCACGTGACTGATGACGTCATCATTTTTTTTTTTATAAACTACTTTATTCCTAGATTATGCACAAGAAATTTCATGTTGATCGGATGACGTTTTGTACTTGAATTATGACGTCATAATGGAGGCACCTAGGACATCATCATTACCATTTTATTCCCCATGGAGAGTTCTTTGCAATGAGCCATGTCTCAATTTTTTCTGTTTAGCGCTTTCGGAGATAGAGGTGCAAAGTTTTTCGGTTTTTCCAAGATGGCGGCCGAACTACGTGACAGATGACGTCATAATTATCATTTAAAAATTCTGCAGGTGGAGTTGCACCTATGGTGAAAATTTCCTGTCAATCGGACCAATGGTTGCAGAGGAAATCATATTTATTCTGTGCGGACAAACAAACGGACTCGAATGCAATACCCTCTCCTCTGGCGAGGGTAGCTAGAGTTAATGGAACATGTTACCCCACACAGGTGTCTGCATGTAAGTATATACTACAATTGAAATAAAATGATTTTGAAGATCGTCCAAAAACTGGAGGTTCTTGGATGTGCAAAGAAGGCATTTGTGTTCGCCAGGGTTCAAGTATATAATTCAATTTCAACTAGAACAGCACTTGGTGGAATGCATACCAGCCAGGTTGACCAGTTTACATTTTGTATCCCACCGATAGGCCAGATCTGGATCCGGGCCTGAACCAAAATCGAATCAGCTTGTGCTCGTCGCCGAACCAACTCGTCCACCTCGTTTTGTCATAAGTTGTCAATAACCTTTTTCAAATATCATGCTATATATCGTTTTAACCCGATTTCTCAGTGGTGAATATATACGTAGGATATACAGACTTTTTTTTGTTTTGTTTTGTTTTGTATACAAGATCGAGGCTCGTGAAAGATCGAACATTAATCACACAGAAAGACAAACAGACACACAAAACAAATAACATCGGGAGCGGTAGACAAGATGGGGAGAGAGGGGGAAGGACACAAACACAACATTTGAGAGCAGGGACCGAGAGACATGGAGACATCGAGAGAACTGTGGAAGGGAGAGGGCTTTGGGGGGAAGGCATGTGAAGGGGGGGGGTGGGGTGGGAGAGGTATAAAACATATGGACACTGCCAAGACTTCCAGGAAAGAAGTTGGAATTTCAAACAAGGTGGATCTGGGGTGAATTAGTGGGGGTAGAAAAGATCAAGGTTTTGGATGGGGGAAGATAAGAGATGGTGGTGAACAGCTGTTTTGAAGACCTGGAGGGAGGAGTGTGATTGAAGTGAGTGTGGGAGTTTGTTCCAGAGGCGGGAGAAAAGAGGAATGAAAGAGTGAAGGTGAGCAGAGAGCCGAGATTTCGGCAGTTTAACCATCAGAGGGTGGCTGGCAGATCTTGTGCGACCTGTAGGAATATTTGGGGGACAGAGCACAGAGAGAGCTGGGGGAGCAAGGCCGGAGAGGAGTCGGTAGAAGACAGAAAGACCACCTACCTGCCTGCGGTGAGTGAGTGAAAGGCCCTCAGAGATGGCTTCATCGCGGGAGATTCCAATGATTCTGAAAGCTTTGGATTCAACAGCGTGAAGCCGAGCCAGGTGTGAGGCAGGAGCACCAGCCCATAGGGGAGAACAGTATTCCATTGAGCTGCGGATGAAAGCCTTGTATGTGGTGAGGAGCTCAGGTGTGCCTAGGAAGGACTTCGCATGACGGAGGATGCCCAGTCGGTGACTGGCTTTGGAGGCCAGCTTGGAAATGTGGTTTTCCCAAGAAAGATCATGGCAGATGGTGAGACCCAAAAGCTTGAGCGACAGAACTTCTTGGAGAGGATTGTTGAGAAAGTAGATGGGAGGGTTGTCCAGTCGATCTTTTCGGAGAGACATAGTAAGAGTGTGAGATTTGTCAGGATTGAAAGACATGTTCCACATGTTTGACCAGTCTGTGATTTTGTCCAGGTCTTCAGAGAGTGAAGAGGCTGCAGACTGCCGATCTGAGGGAAGAGGAATGGAGCGGCAGAGAGTGGAGTCATCAGCAAAGAGATACAGAGGATTTTCCAGAGAGTCGGAGAGATCATTGATAAAGACCAGAAAAAGCACAGGGCCCAGCACACTGCCTTGGGGAACTCCAGCCTGAACGGGAAGGGGAGATGAGAGAAATCCATTCAGGGCCACACGTTGACTACGACCAGAGAGGAAGTCCGCAAGCCATGCATGGAGATTTCCATGGATACCATAGGAGGAGAGTTTGGTGAGCAGAGCTGGGTGCCAGACCGTATCGAAGGCACGTGATATGTCAAGGGAGACAGCTCTGATTTCCTGTTTGGCATTGAGGACCTCCATCCATTGTTGAGACAGCAGAAGCAGCATGTCCAGAGTAGAGTGACCTGGTCTGAAACCAAATTGATGATCAGAGATCAAGCCATTGGAGAAGAGGAAAGATTTCATATCCGAAGCAATGATGGATTCCATGACTTTGCTGATAATTGGGAGCAGGCTGATTGGTCTGTAGTTGCAAGGATCTGTTTTTGCACCTTTTTTGTGTAAAGCGGTAATGTTTGCTGATTTCCAGGATGCTGGCAGATGACCTTGAGCAAAAGATAGGGTGAAAAGAACAGAGAGAGGGTGAGATAGAGCGGCAGAGCAGGATTTTAGGACCCGTGGGCTGATGCCATCTGGTCCAGTTGCAGAATCAGAGTCGAGGTTTGACAAAAACTCCTCCACCTTGTCAGGAGAGAAGGTCACAGAGTCCAGGAGCAGTTTGGTTCGACTGGGAAAGGTGGGAACAGAGAGAGATGGGTTTGGGACTAAGGATTTTGAGGCAAACACAGAGTTGAGGCATTCGGCTTTGTCACGTGCGTTGTCAACTGTGTAGCCATTTGAGGTAAGGGAGGGGATGGAGGGGGAACAAACACCAGAAACGGATTTGACCAGACGCCACCAGGATTTGGAGGAAGGAGACAGGTTTGAGAGTTCATTCTTGAGTGAGGAGAGATAGTGCTTCCTGGCACTCCTGAGGGTAGACACACACTTGTTCCGAGCTTGGTGGAAGGAACTGAGATTTCCTTCAGTTGGATTAGCCTTCCAAGAGGCAAAGGCAAGTTGTTTCAGGGCAACTGCCTCACCACAAGATTCAGTGTACCATGGACGGGAGGAAGGGTAAGACAACTGAAGGCGAGATGGGATAAATCTGTGCATGAGAGAGATCAGTTTGCTTTGGAAGAATTCCCAGGAAGAATTGATGTCAGAGGCAGTGGAGATGGGAGACAAATCCAGACGATTGATGGCTGCTTGAAGACTGTCCCAGTCGGCCTGAGTGAAATGCCAGACTCGTCGACGCTGAGGAGGCTCTCTGAGAATGGCCAGAGAGATGTCCACTTTGACAAGCACATGATCAGAAGAACCGATTGGAGCAGAAGAAGAGCAGCAGACATTAGCAGGGAAGTTAGTCATAACCAAGTCTAGAAGAGAAGATACTCCATTGGCTGAGATCCGGGTCGGGAAATTGACAGATTGTGTCAATCCCAGTGAGTCACAGAAGTCCTTTGCTGAGGTGCCATGACTGGTGAGAGAGGAACCCACACCCAACCAGGTGGCATGATGACAATTGAAGTCACCACATATGAGGAAGAGAGAGTTGGGATGAGTGGACAGAAGTTGGTCCATGTTGTCAGACAGTGAAATGTAGATGGAGTCATCACTGTTTGGGGGACGGTACAGAACACATATGAACAAAAGGTGGGAGCGGAGAGGAAGCCGTAGCCAGAGGTACTCCTGGGGGTGAGGAGGAGAGAGGGCAGTGGAGGGCGAGTGAGGAAGATAGTTTTTTATAAAGATAGCAACCCCACCACCAGGCCGAGGCTCAGGTCTATCATACCGGAGGAGGGAGTAACCAGGAAGAGATATTAAGGAATCAGAGACATCTTGAAGGAGGAAAGTCTCTGTTAAGCAGATCAAGTCTGGATTGTCAGAAGCAACCTGTATGGAGAGTTCAGTCAGGGTTCAGTCAGTCAGTCAGTTCAGTCAGACTTGGCATTTAATATGGAATATATTTTTTTCTTGACTTGGGTTTACTTTCTTAACTCAGTATATCAGTCTGATGAGTTTCTTTTACACTTTGGTGATTTATTTGTTGAAAGATCCATGTCACTGATTGTCTGTTGCAGCAAGAAGTCAACAACAGGATTATATCACAGGTGGCGTGGCAAAATGTATGGACAGGTGCATTTGATGATTGGCTTCACAGTCGGGTATACAAGGGTTGTTGCGTTCTGTATTAGTGGAAAACAACTGCTGCATGTCTCCAAAAGTTATTGCCGCTTCCTCTGGAGATGGTCTGTCAAATCGACAATGCTGTTTGTCATGAAGTGGTGGCTTTACAAAATTACGGCATGAAACAGCGTGCTATTGCTACTATTGCTATTGCTATATGAAACAGCGTGCTATTGCTCGGCAGTATGACATCACGAAAGGGTGTCAACGATCCTGAAACGAAATGCTCAGAGGAGTGTCCCTACAATACCGAGGCCAGGACGTCCCCGCAGAACCACAAGGAGGGATGATCGCCAGCTGCACCGGTTAGTCCGCAATGGCCGTACCAAGTCAGCTAATCGGCTTAGGACTGAGTGGCAGCAACTGATAAATGTGCCTGTATCCAGAAGGCTAGTCAACCAATGACTGGTTCAAGCAGGCTATCATGCCAGGTGCCCCCTGAGAAAGCCCCGCCTGACCAGACAACACAGCCAGCGCAGATTGCAGTGGGCCAGAGAGCACCGTCAATGGCAGCCAGGACACTGGAATCACGTGACCTTCAGTGACGAGTCTAGATTTCTGATCTATCGTCAAGATGGCCGTGTCCGAGTGCGCAGACAAGTGCATGAAGCCCACAACGAAGATTGTATAGTGCTCAGAGTCCAAGTTGGAGGTGGTGGGGTGACCGTTTGGGCTGCTTTTCATGCAGGGGGCAAAACTGACCTGGTTGTTCTGAATGGAAACCTGAACCAGTTCAAGTACAGGGTCATTCTCGAAGAAACATTGCTTCCATTTGCTCGTGCAGCCTTTCGAGGAAACTTTGTCTTCCAAGATGACAATGCATGGCCTCATCATGCTCGCATGATCCAACACTTTCTTGCTGACCGTGGTGTGGAGCATATGGAGTGGCCTGCCATGTCCCCGGATATGAATCCGATAGAGAACTTGTGGGCAGAATTAACGCATCAAATCGACCACTTGGACCAGCAGCCGACCTCTGTGCGTGAATTGCAGCAGGCTATTGTCACTGCATGGCAAGCGATTCCTGTCCAAACCTTGGCAAATCTCGTGAACAGCATGCCTCGACGTGTACGTGTCGCTCTCCTGAATGTGCGTGGGGATTACACGAAGTACTGAACTGTAATTTTACTGTCCGTAATCAGTCGTAATTTAACTTTTGTTTTTGTTAAAAAAAATTTTGGCTAATGTGCAAAATAAAGAGATATTTCTGGAAAACGTACAGAAGTTTAACACAGTACTGTCCATGTATTGAGTTTGATATCAGTTTACATCACTTTCAAGGATCAATTTATTTGTTTTGAAATGTCAAATGTGGTTTTTGTTTCTTTTAAAGGTCACATTAACATAATCTAGAATAATTTCAACATAATTCCAATGAACTTTTGGTTCTAAGACATCTTGAAAAGTAAGTTCATCCCCACAAAAAAAATATTCCATATTAAATGCCAAGTCTGTATATATCTATATATATATATATATATATATATATATATATATATATATATATATATATATATATATATATATATATATATATATATATATATATATATATATATATATATAATTCCAGTAATCTCTGTGTGTATGTTTGTATGTTTGTCTGTGACCGCTGTTTCTCGACAATACCGGTCCGATATACTTGAAACTTGCCAGGTATATTGCTGGGGACCCGAGGATGTGCCTTTTCAAGGTTTCATATTAATCGGAGAAGTAGTTACGGAGCTATGTCCAAAAAACGATTCAACCAATCAGAGAGCAGCGAGCTATCACGTGTGCCGAACGTGGCGAACAGACTCTGCCTCGGACGGCACATTTGAGAGCGTATTCATTTATTTCACGTTGGCAAACTATGTTGGCGTTAAACGATGTTTTAAAACTAATTTGCGATTCTTTCGCTTTCCTGCGCGTTTGTGCATGCTATGGCGATTTCTTTACCAAACTCCGCAAGCCGTTCGCTTTGGACCAAACCATTTCATGTAAATAGAGGGGGGGGATTGTCACCGTACTCGCAAGCCGTTCGCTTTGGACCAAACCATTTCATGTAAATAGAGGGGGGGATATAATTTTAGATATAGATATAGTACGGGCATGCCCTAGTATATACATATATATATGTATATACATATATATATATATATATATATATATATATATATATATATATATATATATATATATATATATATATATATATATACATATATACATACATAAATATATAGAGTATATATATAAATACTAGCGGGGTCACCCGTGGGAATCCCACGGGCATGGATGTGTGTGACATTTCGACATATTGAGTTATATGCTGCACATTCATTTTTACAAAATGGTTACTGGCAAGTCATCAGATCCAGAAATGGTGTGAATTTAGTTATTTCACATAATATGTGACCCCTCACTCCTCTCCACCTGACACTCCTGCTCTCCTTCTCCACCTGACACTCTCCTGTCTCCACCTGACACTCTCCTCTCTCCACCTAGCACTCCTCTCCTCTCCAAACCCTCACATCCCTCTCCTTTCCAATCCCTCACCTCTCCAATCCCTCACACTCCTCTCCTCTCCAATCCTTCACACGCCTCTCCAATCGCGCCTCACACTCCTCTCCAATCGCGCCTCACACTCCTCTCCAATCGCGCCTCACACTCCTCTCCAATCGTGCCTCACACTCCTCTCCAATCGTGCCTCACACTCCCCTCCAATCACTCCTCTCCAATCGTGCCTCACACTCCTCTCCAATCACGCCTCACACTCCTCTCCAATCGTGCCTCACACTCCTCTCCAATCGCGCCTCACACTCCTCTCCAATCGCGCCTCACTCGCCTCTCCAGTCGGCTTTCCCCGTCTCGTTTCTCTCCTTTTTCTCCCGTCTCGTTCTTTTTCTTGCTCCAAATCGGCCGTCGGAATCGGAAATCGGCCCGTCTCGCCTGTCGGCCCGTCGGAATCGGAAATCGGCCCGTCTTGCTTTTGTGCTTGTGCGTAAATAAATTGTGTTCATGACACCATTTCTGGTGTTGGGCTAGCGGCTAGGGTGCCGGCTTAGGATCCTGGGTTCGAATCTCGGTCGATCGCCGAATTAATGCCAGGGGGGTTGACTCAGCCTGTCATCCTTCCGAGGTCGGCTAATTGAGTACCAGTTCACTGGTAATTCCCTGTTTGTCGTTGAAGGCGGCAAAAAGGGTTGGCGTCAGGAAGGGCATCCGGCCGTAAAACATTGCTTCAAAAAGGGGACAAAAAAACAACAACTACCACGGTCCCCGAAAAGGCCAACCCCCGCTTTGCGGGGAAAAATGGCCTCTAAACGGTGGTTTTTACACCATTTCTGGATCTGATGACTTGCCAGTAACCATTTTGTAAAAATGAATGTGCAGCATCTAACTCAATATGTCGAAATGTCACACACATCCATGCCCGTGGGATTCCCACGGGTGACCCCGCAAGTTTGCATTGACGTTCGTCGATGGACTCGTTCGCCCGTCTCATTCGTTTTCTTGCTGCATCCTGTTCAAGTCTGCGTTCTTCATCGATCGTCTCATTCATTTTGGAAATAGAAGTTTCCACGCAGCGCATGAATTGTCACGATCCTCAAGAGGAATTTGTCTCGTAATCATCAAATGATAAATGGCAAGTAAATTATATTGTGGAAAATTAAAGATTTCAAATAAACCTATTTAAAGTGTATTCGCACATAACTAATTTTAAAAAACGAAGAAATATCTCTCGGTAATTTCCTGAAACATATTTTACTTCCGGCTAATAATGTTGAATTAAATAAAAACGAAGAAATATATGTCGGCATCATTGTTGACGTTTTTGTGACGACTGTCATCAAACGAAAAAGTAATATATCTTAACGGAAAAGCAAAAGCGAATTTTTAATATATATCGACACGTTTGCCGTCGGTGTCATGTTGGGCGGTGTATGATACACCATGACGCGATTTTTAAAAATATATCTCTGCATTTTCCCGCGTGTGTGGAATGTTCTCAATTATTGCTGACACCGAGTCCAAAACCATCGATAAAAATGAAATCATATGGTGAGTTAGATTGGAGATAAAGGCGTGAGAGAGACTCAATGGCCTTGAAGTTACAGGCATTTGAGAATTCATTTCGTTCTATAAACGGCAACTTTCATTGGATTTCCTTCCCGTTTTTTTTCAACCGAGTCGAAAACTGTGTTAGCGACTGTGAAAAATGAAATGATATATCGAATTTTTAATATGTATCGACACGTTGCCGTCGGTGTCATGTTAGGCGGTGTATGATACACCATGACGCGATTTTAAAAAATATATCTGCATTTTCCCGCGTGTGTGGAATGTTCTCAATTATTGCTGACACCGACTCTAAAACCATCGATAAAAATGAAATCATATGGTGAGTTAGATTGGAGATAAAGGCGTGAGAGAGACTCAATGGCCTTGAAGTTACAGGCATTTGAGAATTCATTTCGTTCTATAAACGGCAACTTTCATCGGATTTTCTTCTCGTTTTTTTTCAACCGAGTCTAAAACTATGTTAGCGACTGTGAAAAATGAAATGATATATCGAATTTAAAATAGATATCGACACATTGCCGTCGGTGTCATGTTGGGCGGTGTATGATACACCATGACGCGATTTTAAAAAATATATCTCTGCATTTTCCCGCGTGTGTGGAATGTTTGTGGAAAATTAAAGATTTCAAATAAACCTATTTAAAGTGTATGCGCACATAACTAATAAAAAAAACGAAGAAATATCTCTCGGTAATTTCCTGAAACATATTTTACTTCCGGCTAATATGTTGAATGAAATAAAAACGAAGAAATATATGTCGGCATCATTGTTGACGTTTTTGTGACGACTATCATCAAACGAAATAGTAATATATCATAACGGAAAAGCAAAAGCGAATTTTTAATATATATCGACACATTGCCGGCGGTGTCATGTTGGGCGGTGTATGATACACCATGACGCGATTTTAAAAAATATATCTCTGCATTTTCCCGCGTGTGTGGATTGTTCTCAATTATTGCTGACACCGAGTCTAAAAGTAAAACCATCGATAAAAATGAAATCATATGGTGAGTTAGATTGGAGATAAAGGCGTGAGAGAGACTCAATGGCCTTGAAGTTACAGGCCTTTGAGAATTCATTTCGTTCTATAAACGGCAACTTTCATCGGATTTTCTTCCCGTTTTTTTTCAACCGAGTCTAAAACTATGTTAGCGACTGTGAAAAATGAAATGATTTATCGAATTTGATTTGAAATAAAACTGGGGGAGAGCAAGACACCACGGGCCTACAAAACAGGACTCAAAGCTATGCGAGTTAATAAAATGGTGGATATTTGTTTATAGCCACTCCCAGAATGGGTGGAGCTATGGGTGGAGCTACTCTGCAAACCGAGTAAGCCACACCCCGGACAGACACCCAACAGATAGACAGACAGACAGACAGAATCATCTACGGCTATTATAATATAGATATACAGTATATATATATATATATGTATATATATATATACTAGCTGAGGTACCCGGGTTGAATAAGAATAAGACAAATATATTGTTACGGACCGCGGGTAAGGTGTTGATTTGCCGAGCGGATGGCGGCCGCGGCCCGAACTATTAACAATGACTAAGACCCGATTCCTTAAACGTGGGCCAAATCGTGCCACAGATATTCAATGGGGAAAAGACAAAGGCGACACGGATGTGAAGAAGAGGAAGACAGAAGTAGGAAATACGAATATAATTTATTTGCTATTTACAACCAAAAGAAACCAAGGAGAAGGAAGGATAATAAAATAATTTACAGAAGAAATCAAGGAGACACAGTGAAAATTCTAGCTTACCTATTCAGTCTTACTTAGAAACCCAAGGACAAGACAAACAAAGACGGACTCTCACGAATGGGGAATTTGCAGGCAGGAATGACCGGAAGGAGGAATAGCTTGGCGGGGGAGGAAGGTTCAGCGGGGATTGGTCGGGCTGGAAGCGGACAGCCGCCGTCAATACTCGAGCTGGGATCGCCAAAACCGCCGCGGTTCCAAACTGCACGGCGAAGCTCCTCCGGTGCACCGTGCGCTCACCAAAGCTGCTCCTTAGAACTCTGTCTTGGTGCCTCTGTGCAACTCTCTCTTGGCGCTTCTCACTTGGTACTTCACACTTGTTCTTTCGCACTTGGCACTTGTTCTACTTGGCACTTCGCACTTCTGCCGTATCTCTCACTTTTCGGAACCTTCTTGCACTTGTCAAAGGCTTCCGCGCGTGCTTTTTATAACGCCGCGGGCAATCAAGCCGCCGGCCTCTAGGACACGCCCATCGGTGAGCTTGCCTCGGCCCTGATTGGTCGGCACGGGCCCTCTGGCTCCACCCTTGATGACGATGGGCGGCACGCCCAGGATTCGGCAGCTCCTCCCCCTTCTTCTCCAAGCCTACCTCGTGGCTAATGGAGTCGCGGTGAAAACCGCCCAATAGCTGCGGCGAATGCAGTTGGCAATTGAGGCTTTATTAAATGAAAATGAAAGGGGATCTATCTCTTTGAATTCGGTGCAATGGAGTGTCAATTAATGGAAGACATGGCCTTAACCTACATAGAATAAGGAAATAAACTACCAACAAGGAGGAAATCTATGATTGGGTAAACGTGATTGTTTATGACCTAATTACGGGACACACTTTGACCTTTATACACAACTGGAGGAAGGAGGGCGATATTTTTACAACAATTTACACAACAATAAAAAAAACACAATCCTCATTTCCACAACACTGCACCCTCCTCCTCTTAGGCACGTCCCGGGCCTCTTACCTTTACTTTTAGTGTGGCACGTAGGTGTAGTTCCCTCTACATTTAACCTGACCTTGAGTGTGACAGTTTTAAAACATAAATAAATATGTCCCGCTGCTCCATTGCACCCTGCCTAACAGATTCACGCCCACAGCTAACCGAATTGCGGAATGGTCTTCAAACTATACATTTACGGTGGGGGTGCATTATTTACAATGACTACTTTATTTACAAAACGCAACCCAGGACCTGTGATTGTTCTTTTGGGGGGGGGGGGAGACAGTCTGCCCTGCATCGATGCACCATGAAAGCACCCACAACGCACCAATACACCCTCAAGCACCAATCGGTGCACAGTCACCACAGTTCAATAAAAACTAAAAACAACAAACCCTTGGTGGTGTCTTGCTCTTCGGCTCCCTCTGCTGGCTAATGCACTCTTCCTGATGTTGTCATCTTCTTTGCTGGCGGCCTATTTGGACATAAAATAAAATGCACCAACGTGTCCGTTTTTCTATTTATTTATGGCCCACAGGGCTGACTATTGTGTGGTTCACCTGTGGGGCATAGGTGCCCTGTGACCAAGGTCCGCCAGCATGATCTCGGGCCTTCATGGCCGGTTCCAGCAGAGGGGCCATGCCCCAACCCATGGGGTCCATGAGTGGTGCTCAGCCACAGACATGTGGTCCATAAGGTGGTGCATCGATGCAGACAGCTGTGGTTGCGAGAGTTTTGGGCGCCCAATGGCGGACTCACGCACGCTCCCCGTGGCGCACAGTCCTCGTGTGGGAGACAAAGGGGGGGTTGGGGGGGGGGGGGGAAAGACAGGTGAGCGAGGGGTAAGGTCACAAGGGTACACATCAATAAAGGCAATGCAAGGCGAGGTGCGTATGGAGACGGAGCGGAGAAAAGCTTGTCCCTACCGTACGTCACCCCCCCCCCCCCCCCCCCCCGTCACCTACTCTACCCTTGCCCTTACCCCATATTTACAACAATCTACACATTTACAAATTCGTCCCGACTGTCACGTCTCCCCATATCCCTCCTACACCAAATTCGTCTTCACTCACACTAATCCAAAATTTGCCATCACCCAATTCATCATCAATCCTCATAAGGAGGAAGAGATGGAACAACAGCACAATGTCACACCCACGTCATGATGAGTCTCACATTCCAAACATTTGCATCAAAATAATAAAAACCAACAAACCATGGCATGGTGTGGAGTACCATTGTTACCTCAGGTGAGTGGATGCAGATGGTGCGAGGAGATCTCAATCCTAACTACGTTCTAAATGACTTTAACACACTTTACACTACCCGGGGTCTTTCCCTGCCAATCCATTGGCCAACTTACACGATGGGTTCTAAAAACCAATTCCCATTGACCAAACTGTGGTGCTTATCAATTTGGGGTCTCACTCCCCCGATTCATCTCCCGGTGCCCTTGCACAATTTCCGGGCTGGGTCATGCAGCTCTCCCAGCAGGTCTACCCACCTGCACACCACCACTGTAGTTGCCTCCGAGCTTACCTGCTCCTCACCTCACCTATATAATTGGGGAAGGCCCCTCCTGGCTCTGTCACCCCTCGGTGCCCTCTGGCACTGGGCTACCCGGGTCCATCCTCCGGATCCTCGGGCCCCATCCACAACAACTCTACCGGCTCCCAGAGCCCACCTGCAGCCTCACCTGGCCGACATCCTCACAGTGGTGGAGTGCCCATCCGACTACACGCACTAACAGGCTACACGCCCAGCCATTTCCACAACACTAATGCACCCATTCAACGATCATTCTTCCACCACGCACCACAGATGCCAATATCCAACCACAATTTACCTGTACCCTCTACCTAACTCTTACACTACCCTCCCCGGGTATTCATGATGGGGTCCATCCTCATTCCCCCCATCCACATCTTCGCACCATCCACTCCACTCCACAGTTTCCACGATACTCACTCCACGACCATCCATTCCATACTCCACATATTCCACACTCCATGTATTCCACACAACCATTCTCCATACACCTGCAGTTGCACACCTGTGCAATCTTACCTGGTGCCACCTGCACCCTCCTTCCTTCCTGGACCATTTGGGTCAACACAACACACATCACCATCACTCCCTCATACACTGCTCCATACACCTGTTCAGTTGCACACCTGTGCAATCTCAATACAACTCACAATCACAATCATTTACTCCTACCCTGCTCAATACACTTTCAATCCTCACACACAGCATCATCTCATCTAACTACTCCCCTCTGGAACTTGCGCTTCCCAGTCGCCCCTTTAAACTATTGCGCTCCCTCGTCATTATAATCCAACTACTCTACCTGCGTCCCCACTACAGGTAGCATTGTCACTACCTAACCTTAGCGTTACCTATGGTCAATCTCTAGGTCCCTACACACGATATCCTAACCCTCCCGGGCTAGTTTTCACTGCCAACCCCATAACTAGTGCTCCTTTGCCCCCGTTGTGAGGGATGGCAGAGTTGCCATCCCATCACATCGGGTATCTTCCACTATCAATTTTGCTCTCCAAATTCCAACCAATCAAAAATTTTCTATTCCAAAATTTCGAATCCAAAAACACTATTGCCATCATCACAGTCTGCTATATCCTAGCCTCGGTGCATCATGACATCATTAAACTCGGCTTCGTAAAGCCGAGCAATGAATGCGGGGATCTTGGTGCCGGCGGCTGGATCCGTCCGGCACTCGGTGCAGGGAAGGAGGTTTACCCGGGCCGAGATCCCACGCACCATCTTGGCACGGAGCCGTCCAATGGCCCAATCTCGCCCTGCCGGAACGCCGCAACAAAAAGGGGTCGCCATGACGACCCTTCCTACTGGGCCGCCCGCTCTGCTTAGTGGAGCACGCACGCGGCCGGTCAGAGCGCGGCCCGGCGTGGATCCCGCACGGCGGTTCTTTCGGAACCGCCACGGTCACGATCCCCGCAGATTCCCGCGGCACGCAAAGCTGCCCGGCACGCACCGAGGGCCCGCTTCGGCTAAACGTCGTTCTAACCGCTAACCCGGTTAGCGTCGATGCTCCACTTGCATGCTTACACCCCGCAAGCCCGTTCCTTGCTCACACATTCAGCTGTTCCCATGCTCTTCGTCATTGCACCTTCTCTTACACACCCAGGTACACTCATCCCGCTTACAGACTTGGTCACACACCTGACCACCGCACACCTTTGCACACACTCGTCGTTCGCACACCTCACCAACACACCTCTTCGCGCCCCCTCCTCGGTCACCTCCTCTGTGACAACCACGGGTGTGCACTCACTTGCACACCCAATCACGTGCCTCACTACCAACTCCAGTGTGCATTCCCATACGCGCTCTACCATTGCAGGTGTGCATCCTTCCATTCCAGGTGTACATTCTCTCTCACCTGCCACAACCAACTCACGCTCCGTGTCACTTACTACTTTCACCACCACTCTCGGTCGCGCATTCACCCTTACTCTCGACAGCGCACTCTTTCCTCATGCACCCGTCCTTTACACACCTTTCTCGCGCATCCTCTTGCGCACACTCCCGTTACACCCTTCGTAACACTCACCACAGGTGTGCATGCTTCCGTTACATCCCCTGTAACACTCCCCATCCCGCGCTTCCATGTGCCCCCTCGCACACGCGCTACAACCAACTCACTCTCGACAGCACACTCACTCCTCGGTGCGCACTTTTTCCTCACACACCCCATAGTCGGACATTCTCGCACACCTCCTCTGTCGCACTCCGTACCTGTCGCACACTTCACCAGCGGCCTCTCACGAACACCCGGGTCCAAACCAACCCCCAAGCCGACTGAAGCTCCCCTCACACCATAGACATTTCCGCGTATATCGCCGCTCACCTCGGCACCTCGTCTCCGCTCCTCCTTCGCCACCTGCAAACTCTTTATTTGGTTAGTGAGCACACCATCACGATTTGAGCACCGACCTTGAACATATTCCATCACCTCCTCCTTTATCTCCCTCTTAGTTTCCCTCTGTCTCTTCTTAATTTCACTCACCCCCTCTTCCACCTCCTCTAATTTCTGCTTCACCTCTTTTATTTCCCGGTGCGTCTCCTCTATCTCTTCCTCTAACGCCACCTTAACCGTTTCTATATGTGTCCTCACCTCCCGGTCCTTTGTCTCCATTGCCTCCGTCACCTCGTCCAACCTCGTTGTCAGTCCCTCACGTACTATCTGACATTCCCTCTTCGTCACTATCAAGTCATTTTTTAGTTCTTTTTGTGTCGCCTTTAACCCTCCTAGTACCGCAGTGTTCTTTTCCACTTGGTCCACGAGTTCCTTTTGTCCCACTGTCAGCTGTTCTACTCCCCTCGTCAGACCCTCTATTCCCCCCTGTAACCTAGCCGTATTATTCCTCACCTCCTTCTCCATACGCTTCTCACCTTGCTTTACCTCCTCGCATACCCCCGAGACCTCTTCGCTTACACCTCGTCTGATCTCCTCTCCCATTTCTCCCATCTCTTTGGTAGATGCCACCCTCATCTGTTCCAATTCATTCCTCTGAGCATCCAATTTAGCATCTAACCCGATTTTCACCTCCTCTATCTGCTCTCCCATTTGTTTAATTTCCCGGGCGGATTGCTCCCCTATTGCCCACAATTTGTCGTCCATCCTAGCTTCTAGCCCTGTTAACCCATTCTTTACCTCTTTTATCCCGTTGTCTAACCCCTCAAATTTATTGTCCAACCCCTTAAAATTATTGTCTAACCCCTTAAAATTATTGTCTAGCCCCTCAAATTTCTTGTCTAAACCCTCAAATTTATTTCCCATATTGTTTAACCCGTCTCTTAATTGCTCACTAGTACCCCTCGCTTCGTCCCTCATTTGGCCCCCCAATCGCCCACTATCAGCCCTCGCTTCGTCCCTCATTCGCTCACCCATTTTTTCCATAAGGGTCCTCATTTGTAGCAAAAAAAGGTTCGAATCCACCAGTGCTGCGGGCATGTCTGCCGCAACCTCGTGTGAGGCGCCATTTTGCGCCTCTCCAGCCACATGCGCGAGGGCGCCATTTTGCGCGCCTGAAACTCCCTCAACCACCTCACCATTGCTCTCCTCCATTTCCTCCCTCTGGTTCTGGGTTACCCCTAACCCCTCTTCTAGTTCCCCCACCTGCATCCGATCACCATGACCAGCCATGGCACGATTTCCAAATTCAAGATTTTTAAATCGAACAAAATTTTGGGCCACCCGTAATTTCGAGCACGCTATTCGCACTTCAGGTCCGAATCCCACTCCTGACACCAATTGTTACGGACCGTGGATAAGATGTTGATTTGCCGAGCGGATGGCGTCCGCGGCCCAAACTATTAACAATGACTAAGACCCGATTCCTTAAACGTGGGCCAAATCGTGCCACAGATATTCAATGGGGAAAAGACAAAGGCGACACGGATGTGAAGAAGAGGAAGACAGAAGTAGGAAATACGAATATAATTTATTTGCTATTTACAACCAAAAGAAACCAAGGAGAAGGAAGGATAATAAAATAATTTACAGAAGAAATCAAGGAGACACAGTGAAAATTCTAGCTTACCTATTCAGTCTTACTTAGAAACCCAAGGACAAGACAAACAAAGACGGACTCACACGAATGGGGAATTTGCAGGCAGGAATGATCGGAAGGAGGAATAGCTTGGCGGGGGAGGAAGGAAGGTTCAGCGGGGATCGGTCGGGCTGGAAGCGGACAGCCGCCGTCAATACTCGAGCTGGGATCGCCAAAACCGCCGCGGTTCCAAACTGCACGGCGAAGCTCCTCCGGTGCACCGTGCGCTCTCCAAAGCTGCTCCTTCGGACTCTTTCTTGGCACCTCTGTGCAACTCTCTCTTGGCGCTTCTCACTTGGCACTTGGCACTGCACACTTGGCACTTGTTCTACTTGGCACTTCGCACTTCTGCCGTATCTCTCACTCTTTTCGGAACCTTCTTGCACTTGTCAAAGGCTTCCGCGCGCGTTTTTTATAACGCCGCGGGCAATCAAGCCGCCGGCCTCTAGGACACGCCCATCGGTGAGCTTGCCTCGGCCCTGATTGGTCGGCACGGGCCCTCTGGCTCCACCCTTGATGACGATGGGCGGCACGCCCAGGATTCGGCAGCTCCCCCCCCTTCTTCTCCAAGCCTACCTCGTGGCTAATGGAATCGCGGTGAAAACCGCCCAATAGCTGCGGCGAATGCAGTTGGCAATTGAGGCTTTATTAAATGAAAATGAAAGGGGATCTATCTATTTGAATTCGGTGCATTGAAGTGTCAATTAATGGAAGACACGGCCTTAACCTACATAGAATAAGGAAATAAACTACCAACAAGGAGGAAATCTATGATTGGGTAAACGTGATTGTTTATGACCTAATTACGGGACGCACTTTGACCTTTATACACAACTGGAGGAAGGAGGGCGATATTTTTACAACAATTTACACAACAATAAAAAAAACACAATCCTCATTTCCACAACAATATGATGAAAAGAACATGTATATTTTAGAGCAATATCACAGTACATTGTCTACATGACGTTTTGTCAATTTTCAATTTCTCAAAACCTCTTGGTATACAACATTTCTGGTTAACTTTGGGGTTTCCTGGGAAAGGGATTCCTGCGACAGAGTTGTTATCGCTGTGACAGATAAAGCTGCGTGACAGGTTTTGCGGTTGATTCCGAAGAGAATCATTTGAGTGCCCTTACGTCTCGAGAACGGACCGTTGGCCGTTTTGTCTCGCGCCTGATTTCGCATCGCTCCAGGTTCTTCACCTCGCTTCAACCATTTTCACAACCATCCAGACGTTAATCTGGTGTGTGTGTGTAACGTGGATTTTGAGTGGGAATTTGCGGTTCGTCGATTGGGAGCCGTTGGACGTCCATACCCGAAGGTGTGATTTCCCAGCCGCCTCTTGAGGACACTTTTGCCTATCTTTGGCAGTGTGACTGTCAACCGAGTGGGATTCTGGTCTCGATACAACATCGTTCTGACGATCGCTTCAACATCACCCGTCCCACAGTACCCGACCCGTCCCACAACACCCGACCAGTCCCACAACACCCGACCAGTCCCACAACACCCGACCCGTCCCACAACACCCGACCCGTCCCACAACACCCGACCCGTCCCACAACACCCGACCCGTCCCACAACACCCGACCCGTCCCACAACACCCGGCCCGTCCCACAACACCCGACCCGTCCCACAACACCCGTCCCACAGTACCCGACCCGTCCCACAGTACCCGACCCATCCCACAACGATTGAAATGGCAGACTTTGCAGCACCGAGTCAGCTCTGACTGGAGCTAAAAAGCTTTGGACTCTCACAATCGGCAAAGCCAGAGGAGCCCAGGGCCTGGAAGCAGGATGAGGGGAGGTCGGAGGGTACGTTAGTCATTACCGTGTCTGGGAGAGAAGGACTTGCACGGATATGGGTTTGGGAGATTGTGGCTTGGGTCAGCTTCCCAGAAGGAATTCGTAGCAATGCCGTTAACCACGATGCCGTTAACCACGATGCCGTCCATGGGCATTTCCACTGTGAACACCAACGTGCATTTCCTGGGTTTCACCTGCGCTCCTGCAGCGCCGCACTCTTCCGCATTTGGGGAAGGTCGAGATTAAATCGACCGTCGTTGGTTAACCAAAAAAATATTTCCAACAGTTGAAATAATTATTGTTTCCAACAGTTGAAATTTAATGGAATTCGAATTCGAATAAAATCTCAACTAAAAAAAACAACCGTTTATTCGTTCTTGGCGCGAAAAAATGGCACGCATTTTGTCATTATGTGCGACTTTACGTCACTCCTACGGATGTGAAAACATTTGTTTTCCTTAAAAATATATTTAAAATAGTACATAAATTAACAATAAAAGAAGCTAAAAAACAATTTAAAATACAATAAAAAGCACACTAAAAATATATAAATATGTACGTACAGTATACTGTACGTATGCGCAACTGCCGATTCTCATTCAAAACAGAGGCGACGTACAGTATTCCTTTACTGTCTGTGTTAGCCATCGGTCCGAAGAAGGATAATGCGAGTGTTTCCAAGCGTGATGTGGTTACGATGGACGATAAGGTTAATCTGATTAAAAGATATGGAAAAGGTGGAAAAGTGTTGGTGATAGCGCATAGACCTTATCGCGAATCGGAACCGCAATGCGTCATGGGATCGGAAAGGGGCAATAGTGCCGCCACAAACTACACCATGGAATTGCAGCTGGCGCGGTTTTTTAAACCATTGATATTAAAATAAAAAGTAGCCCATAACCACCGGAATTTTATGCTGATTCCGAATCTGTGTCTAAACCTTTTCTCCGGTGTAGTTCTTGAGTTATAAGCGGACATCCAGACAGACAGACACACTCCTCCTTTATATATAGAGATATATATACATATATATAATTATATATACATATAATTATATATATATATACATATACATATATATATATATATATATATATATATATATATATATATATATATATATATATATATATATATATATATATATATATATAATATATATGTATTGTTGCGGATTCGGGGTCGGCGCTCCCCTGACCAAGGGGGGGGAGGAGGGGGTTAATCCCCTTGTCTTTTAAGCTGGCCGTCCCCCGATCCTGGTAATTATAACGCTCCTTTCCGGTCGAGATTGGCCAGGGTGATTGGTCAATGGAATCCCAAATACCTGAGTGCCAATCTGACCGCAAAGCAGGGAGATAACTCCCGCTCGGACCGCGGACAAGATGGAAATTGCCGAGCGGTTTATCAATCCGAAGCCCGAGCCATTAACAAAGGACTAAACCCGATCCTGAGCGGTTTCCCAAATTGTGCCACAGGTACTCAATCGAGAGAATGGACGAAGACGATCGAATGGAGAGGAAACCAAAAGGTAAGGAAGAACAAAGGATTTATTACAACAACCAAAGAAGAGGAAACGAAAGGGAAGAATGTACAAGAAGAAGAAGAAGCAGGACACAGAGCAAGCTTATCTATACAGTCTTACTTAACCCCAGGACAAACAAACAGACAGACTTACACGGGAGGGTATTGGTAGGAGGAGAAGGTCCAGGCAGATGGTCGGGGAGGAAGGTCCAGGTAGATGGCAGGGCGTTGTCCAGGCTGAAGAATGGGAGGCAGCTTGCGTGTTGCTGGCGCGCGATCGGACCTTACATATTGCGGGGGGGGGGGGGGGGGGGGTAGTCCTTCACAAGTCCGTATGCGCAGTTCTCTGCTCGTGACTTCCTTACTCAGCTTCTCAGGTGTTCAGCGCCGCTTAATGATTCCTCGCGCATCTGGTACAAACGAGCTCAACAACCGGCAACAATAGAGGTCTCGAGGGCCTCAGCCAATTGCAGCAATGCGAGCACCCCCACGTCTCTCTCTTCTCTCTCTGAGCACCTCCTCTCAGCACTTCTCCATGTAAAGGCGCCGCGCTTGCGCTTATATAGTGCGCTTTGAAATCAAGCCGCGTACTCTCGCACTCCGCCCACCGGTGAGCTCACCTCAGCCCTGGTTGGTTAGCGAGGGCTCACCGGCTCCGCCCCTAACAGGCCACGCCTCGTTCTGGGCTCTCCGCCCCCTTCTCCAAGCTTGACCGCGTGCGTAATGGCGGCGCTTGGGCGGAAGCTCAGCGAGGCAGCGAACGCTGCAAACAAAAGGCGCGTAATATAATTTTGAGAGAGTCAAGCCGCAAAATGAATTGAATTGAAAAGGACCTATCTTATTTAATTAACACCGCAGATTCAACTATTGGGAACACAGCCTTATCTGAAACACATATTAAGGAAATCACTAAAGTCCTATGGTGTCCTACGTGTTGCTTGTGGACTAACTATGGGTGCGACCTTATTAAATGAAGAGAATTATTTACAAGTATTTACAAGTGAGGGGTTCGAAAACCGCAACACTGCACCCTTAGTCAGGTTCACTATGTCAATAAATTATATTTCGTTCAAAATCATGGTAGATTAGCAAACCTATACATTTTTGGAAAGGTTATAGCATAAGGAAACTAAAAATCAATGTTTACATTTGGAGAGATACCTGTATGGCGGCCATTTTGGATTTTCAAAATGGCCACTAAAATACATATTTTGTTCTATTTCTGCCTCTAATTACCCCAAAAACTTTTTAAAATATACTAAACCTATATTTTCAGGGACAAGGAATCCAATGAAAGTATCAAATTAGTGCTATGGGGAATGGTAAGACACGAATCAAAGGTTTTGAATTGCAAAATACTGTCTTTATATTCACGATAAGTCGCATAATCAAATACATGTTATCATTTTGTACAGGCAGTTAATAACATCAAAATGTGTCACAATAATTCATATCACCAAACATACACAGGCAGTCAGCAAAATCATATATACACATGCAGTCAGTATAACTTCACATCTCCACAGGCAGTCAATGACAAAATATATACAGGCAGTCAATGGCATCAAACATACACGATTACAGAATATGCCATTTAGAGTTCGTCATCACTGTCCTGTGTGTCGTATCCGACAATATAGTCCGCATCGTTTTCACAGTCCGTTCCACACAAGCAAAGGTCGGTCAAATTGATTGGCAAATCGAATTGGGCGAATGGTCGATCGAATTGGTCGAATGGTCGATCGAAGCGATTGGTCGAATTGGTCGAATCGAATTGGTCGGAATTGGCAAATGTAAACATTGATTTTCAGATTTTCCATGTAATAACGTTTTCAAAAATGTATAGGTTTGCTAATCTACCATGATTTTGAACGAAAAAACATAGTGAACCTGACTACCTCCTTTCCTCCAGGCACACCCCGTGCCAACAAAATTTTAACTTAATGTGACACTCAGGTGTAGTAACCCTCTACTTTTAACCTCACCCTGAGTGCGACAGTTTTAACAATTAAGTATGTCCTGCCTGTTGCGTTGCATTCTCCCGAACAGACTCATGCCCACAGACTAACCGAATTGCGGAATTATTCTCAAAACTACACCAAGCTGGTGGGGAGCATTATTTACAAGACTACTATTTTGATTATTTACAACCTGAACCCAGGACCTGTCTTTTGGGAGACAAAAGCAGAACTTTTGAAAAGAGGAAACTCATTTCCACACTGCACTGCACTGATACACCATACCACAAGCACCCACATGCATCAATCATAAAAATGCACCAAAAGCACCATAAAGCACCATCACAAAAAAATGCACAAAACACATATTTTAAAATAATAAGCAATGATGATGGGATGTCTTCTCTGCTGGGCCGCTGGTTCTGGTTGATCTTGATCTTCATGCTTGCTGCCTATTTATAATAAGAGTGCACCGATCGTGTCCGCTCTTTATTTATGGCCAGCAGGCCCAACTCCGATGGTCCACCTGCATGGCATGGATGCCCCTTTGAGAACAGTGGTCCGCTGGCCACAGTGGCCAGTCTCCAGCAGAGGTGCCAGGCCCCAAAACGTGGGGTCCATATGTGATGCTATGCCACAGAACGTGTGGTCCATAAGTGGTGTACCAGTGCAGGCCGGAGGCAGCGGAGGTGCGGGCACACAACTGCAGTCACCTGCGCACTCCCCCCGGGCCCAAAAAAACAAGTCCATGAGTAGGGGAAGGCGGACAAGCAAGGCAGCGGGCAAGAGCGCAAGGGTACACATTAATACAAGATAATGCAACATGGAGAGCGCGGGAGAGCGAGCTGAGAAAGTTCATCCCTACCGTTCGTCACTCCCCATGTCACCTACACTACCCCTTGCTCCTCCCCGTATTTACACCATTTACAAATTCGTCTCTACTGTCTCGTCCCCCATATCTCCCTCTAGTTCCAAATTCATCATCAATCCCTCCTAAGGAGGAAGAGATGGAATCACAAACACAATGTCACCCCCACGTCATGATGCGTCTTACCATTCCCAAACATCTGCAAAAACATGGTGTGGAGTACTGTCACCTTGGGTGAGTGGATGCGGATGGTGCGAAGAGATGTTCTCCTAACTACCTTCTAAATGACATTAACACACTTTACACTACCCGGGGTCTTTCCCTTCCAAACCATTGGCCACTTTACACTATGCGGTTCTAAAAACCAATTCCCATTGAACATACTGTAGCGCTCACCAAATTTGGGGTCTCACTCCCCCGATTCTTTCCCCCTGTGCCCTCGCACAATTTCGGGGCTGGGTCGTGTGGCTCACCAGCAGGTCCGCTCACCTGTACACCTCCGCCACTGTACGTCGCCACCCGAGCTTACCTGCTCCTCACCCTAACCTGGGGAAGACCCTCTGGCTCCCTTAACCCACTACCGCCCTCTCTGGCGTCGGGCTACCTGGGTCCTCCTCTAGAACCTCAGGCCCCATTGAACAACTCACTAACTGGCTCCCAGAGCCTACCTGCGGCCTCACCTGGCCGACAGACTAACAGTGGCGGAGTGCCCATTTAACCATTCTCACTAACAGGCCACACGCCCAGCCATTCCACTTTACTCATGCACCAATCACAGCAGTACTCTGCTACTCTCGCACCACAGATGTCAATATCCAACCACAATTTACCTACTCCCTCTACCTACTTTTAAACTACCCTCCCCGGGTACTCGTGGGCCCCATCAACTCTTTCGCACCATATACTCCACTCCACATATTCCACACTACTCACTCCACACCATCCATTCCATACTATTTATTCCATACCATCTATTCCACACAACCATTCTCCATACACCTGTACTTCTCCACTTGCACACCTTCCAAGTCAGTCCTCTCAACGCAATGCCATTCATCATGCTCACCACAAATACTCTCGTTCAATTCCTCATTTCATCACTCTCACTACAAACACATAGCATCATCTAATCTAACTACTGCCCTTCTATTACTCACGCTTCCCAGTCATCCCTTGCACTATGCACATCCCACGTCGTTATTATCCATCTAATCTACCTATGGCCCCACTACAGGTATAATGTCGCTACTTAAATCTACAGTTACCTATGGTCATTTCCTAGATCCCTAATCATTATCCTAACCCTCCCAGGCTAGTTTGTACAGCCAAAACCCCATAAACTATAGCTCATGTGCCCAACAATACGATGTGAGGGATGGTAGATCTACCATCCCTCTACATCATATACCATTTGCCATCAATTTCCCTATCACTACCATCCGTCCACGACTCTGAGCCTCTCGGTACGTCATTACATTATCAAAGCCGAGTAATGAATTCGGGTGGTTTGTTTCCTACAGGTTGGGTCCGTCTGGCATTCGGAATCAGGGGAAGAGGTTTTGTCGGGCCAAGACTCCAGGCACCATCTCAGCGCGAGGCCTTGCGCTCCCAAGCACGATTGCCCGGCCGGAGCGCCGCCACCGCAAGGGGGCGCTGCTCCGACCCCTCCTACCTCCCCTCGAACTGGGCCGGTCGCCTTGCCTAGCAAAGCGCGGAATCGACCGTACAGGGTGGAGCCCGGCCCAAATCGTGCAGGAGCGACGCGGCCACGACCCCGACCGGCCCCCGCAGCACACAAAGCCCGTCACGGACCGAGAGCTCGCGTCGGCTAAACGTCGGCCTAACCGCTGTCCCGGTCAAAGTCGATGCTCCACTTGCATGCTCACACCACGCATTCCTTTTCTCTCTCGCAAAACCCGGCGCTCCAACGCCTCTCATACACCTCACACATTCTTTTACCGCACTCTCTCTCCGTGCACTCTCTTCTCTCGCACACCCCATTATCACACACTCCTCTCTTCCACACCTTTCTCGCGCACACCCGGGCGCACTCTCTCCCGGTACGTACTCCGTACCACTCGTGGGTGTGCACTCTTGCACATACCCACTCAGCGCACACCTACCCACGGGTGTGCAATCCCCTATCGCACACCCAACCACGTGCTCCACAACCAAGTCAGGTGTGCATCCTCGCACACACTCCTCAACCAACTCACTCTCTGTATCACAATCACTCCCACTATCACACTCTGTTGTGCATTCATTCTCACTCTCTACAACACACTCGCGCTCCAGCGCCATTCGCACACGCGCGCCATTTCTACTCACACAGCGCACCACGGACCTCCCACAAATGCCCGGGTTACGCTGGAATCCCAAGCGCGCGAAAATTCTTTTTGCACCATATACATTTCTGTTATATACACTCCTGCTCACCTTGGCGCTTCTTCTTCCTCGCTCCAACACCTGCAAACTTTCATTGGGGTTAAGCAAGGCATCACAATGCAAATATAGACTTTGCATGCATTCCATTTCTTCACCCCGCGAGTGCTCTTCTAAGTCTGTCTCTTCCGCCCCAATTTCCACTATTTCTTTTTCCATTATAATTAATTCTTTCTCTTTATTAAGCTCGACGACCGCTGGTGCCAATAAAATAAAATCTTTTAATTCGGCGGTCGTCGGCTTCTCTATACCCCGGGTCGCGATTTCTACCCCCGTCCACGTGACTTCGCTCTGCTCAACGTCGCTCAACCCACGCTCCTCTAGCCGCGTTACCTCATCGCGTACCCCTACGACCTCTTCGCTCAATCTGCGGTCCACCTCTTTCTCAAATTCCATTATTTCGTACCTGGCTTGCCCCCTCGCCAGCCACTCGTTAATTTATTGGGCTTGACCACCCATGTCCTCCAATTGGCCCCCTAATTTGCCCTCTAATCCTCCCAATATATATATATATTTTTTTGGGGGATAATGAATCGAGGCTCGTGAAAGAGCTAACATTTATTTCACAAACAAATCAACCAGACAAACAAAATATACAAAAAGAGGGAGCGGAAGACAAGATGGGGAGAGAAGGGGAAGCACACAACCACAACATTTGAGAGCAGGGAGAAGTGTGGGAGGGAGAGGGCTTGGGGGCAGGAAGCGTGGGAAGGGGAGGGGGGGGGGGGGGAGAGGTATAAAACACAAGGGGACCAAAATTAGCGGGGGTAGAAAAGATCAAGGTTTTGGATGGGGGAGGATAAGAGATGGTGGTGAACAGCTGTTTTAAAGACCTGGAGGGTGGAGTGGGATTGAAGAGAGTGAGGGAGTTTGTTCCAGAGGCGGGAGAAAAGAGGAATGAAGGAGTGAAGGTGAGCAGAAAGTCTTGATTTTGGCAGTTTAACCATAAGAGGGTTGCAGGCAGATCTTGTGCGACCTGTAGGAATATTTGGGGGACAGAGCCCAGAGAGGGCTGGGGGGGCAAGGCCAGAGAGGAGTCGTTAGAATACGGAAAGACCACCAACCTGCCTGCGGTGAGTGAGTGAAAGGCCCTTGGAGTTAGCTTCATCGTGGGAGATTCCAATGATTCTGAACGCTTTGGTTTCAACAGCGTGAAGACAGGCTAGGTGTGAGGCAGGAGCACCAGACCAGAGGGGAGAGCAGTATTCCATAGAGCTGCGGATGAAAGCCTTGTATGTGGTGAGGAGCTCAGGTGTGCCAAGGAAGGACTTCGCACGACGGAGGATGCCCAGTCAGCGACTGGCTTTGGAGGCCAGATTTGAAATGTGGTTTTCCCAGGAAAGATCATGGCAAATAGTGAGACCCAAAAGCTTGAGTGACAGAACTTCTTGGAGAGGATTATTCAGAAAGTGGATGGGAGGGTTTTCCAGTCGGTCTTTTCGGAGAGACATCGTAAGAGTGTGAGATTTATCAGGATTGAAAGACATGTTCCATTTGTTTGCCCAGTCTGTGATTTTGTCCAGGTCTGCAGAGAGTGAGGAGGCTGCAGACTGCCGATCTGAGGGATGAGGAATGGAGCGACAGAGAGTAGAGTCGTCAGCAAAGAGATAGAGAGGATTTTCAAGAGAGTCAGAGAGATCATTGATGAAGACCAGAAAAAGCACAGGGCCCAGAACACTGCCTTGGGGAACTCCAGCCTGAACAGGAAGAGGAGATGAGAGAAACCCATTCAGGGCCACACGTTGACTACGACCAGAGAGGAAGTCCGCCAGCCATGCGTGGAGATTTCCATGGATACCAAAGGAGGAGAGTTTGGTGAGCAGAGCTGGGTGCCAGACCGTATCGAAGGCACGTGAAATGTCAAGGGAGACAGCTCTAATTTCCTGTTTGGCGTTGAGGACCTCCATCCATTGTTGAGAAAGCAGAAGCAGCATGTCCAGAGTAGAGTGACCAGGTCTGAAACCAAATTGATGATCAGAGATCAAGCCATTGGAGAAGAGGAAAGATTTCATATCTGAAGCAATGATGGATTCCATGACTTTGCTGATAATTGGGAGAAGGCTGATTGGTCTGTAGTTGCTGGGATCTGTTTTTGCACCTTTTTTGTGCAAAGCGGTGATGTTGGCTGATTTCCAAGCAGATGGCAGATGACCTTGAGCAAAAGAGAGGGTGAAGAGAACAGAAAGAGGGAGTGAAAGAGCGGAAGAACATGATTTTAGGACCCGTGGGCTGATGCCGTCAGGACCAGTTGCAGAATCAGAGTCGAGGGTTGACAGAAACTTTTCCACCTTGTCAGGAGGAAAGGACACAGTCCAGGAGCAGCTGGGTACGACTGGGTACGGTGGGTACAGAGAGGGATGGGTTTGGGACACAAGATTTAGAGGCAAACACAGAGTTGAGGCATTCAGCTTTTTCACGTGCAGAGTCAGCCGTTAAGCCGTTTGAGGTGAGGGAGGGGATGGAGGGGGAACAAACACCAGAAACTGATTTGACCAGATGCCACCAGGATTTGGAAGAGGGAGACAGATAAGAGAGTTCGGTCTTGAGAACGGTGAGATATTGTTTCCTGGCTCTCCTGAGGGTGGACACACACTTGTTTCGGGCTTTGTGAAAGGAAATGAGATTTCCTTCCGTTGGATTTGCTTTCCAGGAGACGAAAGCAAGTTGTTTCAGGGCAACAGCCTCACCACAAGATTCCATGTACCATGGACGGGAGGAAGGGTATGACAACTGAAGACGAGATGGGATAAATCTGTGCATGAGAGAGCAATTTACTTTGAAAGAATTCCCAGGATGAGTTGATGTCAGAGGCGGTAGAGATGGGAGACCAGTCCAGATGATTGATGGCTGCTTGAAGACCGTGCCAGTTGGCCTGAGTGAAATGCCAGACTTGTCGACGCTGAGGAGGCTCTCTGAGAATGGTCAGAGAGATGTCCACTTTGACAAGCACATGATCAGATGAGCCGATTGGAGCAGAAGAAGAGCAGCAGACATTTTCAGGGAAGTTTGTCATAACCAAATCCAGAAGAGAAGATGCTCCGTTGACTGAGATCCGGGTCGGAAAATTGACAGATTGTGTCAGTCCCAGTGAGTCGCAAAAGTCCTTTGCTGAAGAGCCATGGCTGGTGAGAGAGGTACCCACACCCAGCCAACTGGAATGGTGACAATTGAAATCACCACATATGAGGAAGAGAGAGTTGGGATGGATAGATAGAAGTTGGTCCATATTATCAGACAGCAAGATGTAGATGGAGTCATCGCTGTTTGGTGGACGGTACAACACACATATGAACAAAAGGTGGGAGCGAAGGGGAAGCCGTAGCCAAAGGTATTCCTGGGGGTGAGGAGGAGAGAGGGCAGTGGAGGGCGAGTGAGGAAGATAGTTTTTTATAAAGATAGCAACCCCACCTCCAGGACGAGGCTCAGGTCTATCATACCAGAGGAGGGAGTAACCTGGGAGAGATACCAAGGCATCAGAGACATCATGAAGGAGGAAAGTTTCTGTTAAGCAGATCACATCTGGTTTGTCAGAAGCAACCTGTATGGAGAGATCAGTCAAGTTTGAGCGAAGGCTCCGGATGTTTGAGGTCCATACCGTTAATGAAGAGGAAGGGGGAGCATCGGGTCCAGAACAGGGGGGGGAGGGGTAGGGTAAGATGTGGAAGAGGAGGAAGAGGTAGGGAGAGCTGTTGAAGGTGTGTCAGAGATTTCAGAATAGCTTGGAGAAAGGGAAGAATGCGGCGGACAAAAGGTTTGATGGAGATTGGGTGAGGCACAGTGAGGTGTTATTTGAGGAGGGGGAAGAGCGAGGCAGAAGGTTGGGGGAGATGAAGGTGAAAGTTGGAAGGGGGAAGAAGCAGGGAGGATGCTTTGAGGAGGAGGGGTGAGAGGGGAGTCTAGGAGGGGAGGAGCGAGGGAGAGGGGAGGAGTGTGGGGGGAGTTTAGGAGGGAGGGGAGGGAAGGGGCAAGGGGGGAGATTTGAAAGGGATGGGTGATGGGGAGGATTTGGAGGGGAGGGGTGAGATTGGATTTTTAAAAGTGTACGATTCATGGGAAACGAACATTTTTTGCAAAATGAGTTTGAGACCTTCGAGTCAAAAATACGTTTGAGGACACTGAAGGAGGGGTGGAGTTCTGGATAGTTTAGGGAATGTAGAAAGGAGGAACTGTAAGAGATGGTATTATATATATTTTTTGGAATGAATAGATTTGGTGAGCAAGACGAAAGCATCCTTTTGTCGGAAAAGAAGAAAAGGGTGTTATAATATATGAGAGAAAATAGTTGTTCAGGGGAGAGATTATACATTTCTAACCACGTGATCGCGTGATCGCGAACGAAGAATGAATGAACGAACAAATAATAACAACAAATAAACGAATAAGACCTGGGAAGGAAAAAAAAATTTTGGGTTTTTTTTTTTTTGGAGTAGAGATATTAAACAAGGAGGTCGGGGTGAATGACTGGGACGAAACAGACAACGAAAATAATTGCAGCGCATTCGATGAATCGCTGAGAGAAAAACAAAACCACAAGGTCGGAGACGGTACGATAGCCTAAGCCCTAAGCCTACGAGTACTAGGCCTCAGAATACTCGATACGCATTAACCGACGATTGTGTATACATGTACGAAAAATTAGCACCGAAAATTTTCCAAAAGATACGCTATAGGTACATACACCGAAAGATAGATACAGTCTCGACAAAAACACAATTGAGAAAGATCACTTAGCTTCGAAAGCGTGAGCGCATGGAACAGCTTCGAAAAGATGTGACCTCGCCGTAATCTCGCGAGATTCAAGATTCAATTTTGAGATTTGCTGTCTTCAAGACAGCAATTCAAGAGCAATTCGAGATTCAATTCACTCACTTTGCTGTCTAACCCCTCAAATTTGCTGTCTAACCCCTCAATTTGACCTCCCAATTGCTCCCCCAGTCTATTTCCCATTTGTTAATTATCGGCCCTCATTTCTCCCATCTCTCTACTTAACCCCCCAATTTGGTTTCCCATTTCCATTTGTATGACTGCCTGTAGCTGCGCCATGAGGGCCTGCATATCTATCCCTCCCGCTTGCGCAGCGGGCGCGGCCCTCGTCGCCAAGTTGCGAGGCGCCGCCATTTTGTGTGCCTGCAACCCCCTCTACCGCACCTTCATTGTTATCCTCCTCCATCTCTCCCACTTCCTCCCTGGGGTCCTGGGTTGCCTCTAATCCCTCTTCATCTACCCCCACCGGCATTCGATCGCCTTGGGTATCGATGGCACGACTCAATTTGGATCTTAAATAAAAATTTTGGCCGCTCGTAATTTTGACCAAATTTTTTAGATGTATTAAAATTTGGTTCGGGTCCAATCACACTTCCAGACACCAATTGTTGCGGATTCGGGGTTGGCGCTCCCCTTACCAAGGGGGGGTTAATCCCCTTGTCTTTTAAGCTGGCCGTCCCCCGATCTTGGAAATTATAATGCTCCTTTCCGGTCGAGATTGGCCAACCTGATTGGTCGATAGAGTCCCAAATACCTGAGTGCCAATCCGACCGCAAAGCAGGGAGATAACTCCCGCTCGGACCGCGGACAAGATGGAAATTGCCGAGCGGTTTAGCAATCCGAAGCCCGAGCCATTAACAAAGGACTAAACCCGATCCTGAGTGGTTTCCCAAATCGTGCCACAGGTACTCAATGGAGAGAAAGGACGAAGACGATCGAATGGAGAGGAAACCAAAAGGTAAGGAAGAACAATGGATTTATCACAACCAAAGAAGAGGAAAGGGAAGAATGTACAAGAAGCAGGACACAGAGCAAGCTTATCTATACAGTCTTACTTAACCCCAGGACAAACAGACAGACTTACACGGGAGGGTATTGGTAGGAGAAGAAGGTCCAGGCAGATGTTAGGGGAGGAAGGTCCAGGCAGATGGTAGGGTGTTGAGGTCCGGCTCCAGTCCAGGCTGAAGAATGGGAGGCAGCTTGCGTGTTGCTGGTGCGAGATCGGACCTTACATATGGCGGGGGGTGGGGGGGGGGGGGGGTAGTCCTTCGCAAGTCCGTATGTGCAGTTCTCCGCTCGTGACCTCCTTACTCAGCTTCTCAGGTGTTCAGCGCCGCTTAATGATTCCTCGCGCATCTGGTACAAACGAGCTCAACAACCGGCAACAATTGGGGTCTAGAGGGCCTCAGCCTATTGCAGCAATGCAAGCACCCCCACTTCTCTCTCTTAGCACCTCCTCCTCTCAGCACTTCTCCATGTAAAGGCGCTGCGCTTGCGCTTATATAGTGCGCTTTGAAATCAAGCCGCATACTCTCGCACTCTGCCCACCGGTGAGCTCACCTCAGCCCTGGTTGGTTAGCGAGGGCTCACCGGCTCCGCCCCTAACAGGGCCACGCCTCGTTCTGGGCGCTCCGCCCCCTTCTTCTCCAAGCTTGACCACGTGCGTAATGGCGGTGCTTGGGCGGAAGCTCAGCGAGGCAGCGAACGCTGCTAACAAAAGGCGCGTAATCGAATTTGGGGAGAGTGAAGCCGCAAAATGAATGGAATTGAAAAGGACCTATCTTATTTAATGAATACAACGCAGATTCAACTATTGGGAACACAGCCTTATCTGAAACACATATTAAGGAAATAACTAAAAGTCCTATGGTGTCCTCCGTGTAGCTTGTGGATTAACTATGGGTGCGACCTTATTAAATGAAGAGAATTATTTACAAGTGAGGGGTTCTAAAACCGCAACACTATATATATATTTAAATGATGTTTGATGTTAAAAAAAAAAGAAAAAGAATATATATATATATATATATATATATATACACACACACAACACAACCTCCTTGAAGAGAGGACCCAGTACCCTGCTCCTCATTTTGCCGACCTCTGAAGGATGAACAGGCTGAGCTAACCCCACCTGGCATTAATTCAACGGGATTCAAACTCAGGACCTTTGGATCCAAAGCCCGCCACCCTAACCATTCAGCCAACACCGGGTATAATGGTCCACCAAAATATTGGTTCACGAGTTATCAAACAGAGTGACCACTATATTCGTCGTGTGTGTGTGTGTGTGTGTGTGTGTGTGTGTGTGTGTGTGTGTGTGTGTGTGTGTGTGTGTGTGTGTGTGTGTGTGTGTCTGTGTCCGTCCGCAGTATAACTACCCGATGATATCATCCGATCCTGATGAAACTTGGGTGGGAGGTTGATATCATGATCTCGTTGTGTCCTGCCTAGAGTGGGCGTATTGCGCCCATTGTGGGCGAAGCCACGCCCGAAAAAGATCTTTTTCAAAATATATAAATAGGAATGTATTATCTGTTATGAGACGAGTTTGCTGCACAAGCACAATACCGAAAATTCGGTTCGATTCCGACAACTTTGAAAATTTGACCTTGAAATGTCAAAACGAAAGATCTTTTTCGGGGGTAATCGAGTTCAAGCGACATCTTCTCCGAGGGAGTTGGTGGAAACTCACAGGGGTTTCAGTATTTGGTTAGGCTAATGTCATGTGTCTAGCCCCACGGAGCTCGATTTTTCATTTTCGCGTCAAGGTCACAAGGTCACGAAATTGAGAAAATTCGATTTTTAATGGTTTTATTACATTGTTCGCTTCCTGATAGGGTGAAATGTCGTACATGATCTAATATTATCACATACATCATGAAATACAAGTTTTCCAACAAATTTCAGTCTTTGACCTTTCAAGGTCACAAAGGTCAAATTTTCAAAGTTGTCGGAATCGAACCGAATTTTCGGTATTGTGTAGCAAACTAGTCTCATAACAGATAATACATTCCTATTTATATATTTTCAATGTCGGCTCATTTCGGTTGTAGCTCATTAATTTGCCCCCCTCCCCAAGGGGGTTTTCTCCCCCGAGCGGCTTTTCCCCGTCATTCCTGTCAATGGCGTTGCGTTTTGAGGTGTATATCAATGTTAAATTAGCTTTATCGTGGCGTTCTTCCAAAGACGCTTTTAATAACAAAATTAATGATAATCGCATATTGTTAATGTTATTACAAAACAATATTAATACTAATAATTTCCCCAAGGCGTTTTTCCTGCAGTGATAACGTGTATAAATAGCTTATAGTTATAATGCCGTTTCCGTGAGAGCAGCGGCTTCTACAGGAAGTAAAAATACAATAAACCACAAATACGTATGCTTAGCTTTTTTAACAGTCGCTAATGCTCTTTATAACACGAAATAAAGAAATTTGGAGGAATCCCGACATCCGTGAAGTAACGTTTATTACAGAACTGAGCGAAGTTCTACTGTACTCTATATAACCCAAATATGTTGGGTTAATAACATGGCCCTTTCTGCCGGTACCGTGGCATTTTTCGTAGCGAACTTTTCAAACTCGCTCCTGCTGTTTGATACGAAACTGAAAGGAAGAAGCTCGGGTCGTGCTCCTTTACCAGCAGCTAGCTAGCGCTTGCCAAGCCAGCCGTTCCTTAACGGTTTTGAATGGAGTGCTTGCTCAAATGCTTAAACCACATGGCGATCTCTCCACAAGAAACTTGGTAAATGAACACACCCAATGTTATTGAGTCCGACCATAGATCGACTGTAATCTACAAACCCCAAAGAGGAATGACCCTTTTTCCGCTCCCATAGTGAGCGGGTGTCCTCGTTGCTTAACCCTGCCTTCCACCATCGTTTTTCATTAGGGCATATGGTGAATAACTTCTGTTTGATAAAATGTTTGCATTTGGGTCGTTTTGATTTTCTGTATGTAGTAAAAGATTACTGTTGTTGGGCTAGTACTCTAGTGACACAAATTATTCCCCATCCGCCTCTTTCCCCCTCCTCGCCCCCTTCATAAAGCTTCTGCTTTTTCAGCTTTAATCACAGTACACCTACACCAATCTTTAACAAACTGTATCAATTTTTTTTATCCAACTCTTAGGAGCAGAACATATTGACCAGTTCGTCCGGATACCTGGTTCAAATCTGACGGTCCCAGGCCGGATTATTGTCCCCCATCGCACAGCGGAGCGAAAGGGGACTGAAGCGCGGTGCTACGCGCGCGACTTGCTACCAAGGAGGAAGCGGAAAACGCGGTTAAACAAAAGTGTCTTTATTGACAAGAGGTCACTGTAGCACTGGCGCGCTCCGGGCTGCGCGCCCAGTGTATATCCTGAGGCCACGCCTACCCCTCGGGCGTGGCCGCCGCCCACTTAGTGCGTGGAATGATGTCACCACGCCAGTGGGCTTTCGTATCCGCCACACACGCCCCCCCAGAATTCCCGCGCACTTGGAGGGCCAGTTTGCAGGGCAAACGGATGACCCGGCCGAAGCGCCCTCTGGCGACCGGCGGCGTCCGGGGTGCAGGGATGCCAGCTGGGATGCCCCCGGCTGTACCCGGGATGGGTGCCGGACCGGGGGGCGGCGTGCCGGCGGTGCTGGGCGGTGCCGGGGGTCCGCCCGCCGGGGTGCGGCCCCGACGCGGGGGCCGAGCCACCGGCGGTGGGTGGTCCACGTCGAAGTGGGCCGACTTGAGTCGATTCACCGAGACGCGGTCGGGAGTACCGCCGATGTCCAAGGTGAAGTATTTCACCCCGGTCTCCAGCACGCAGAAAGGCCCGTCGTACGGGGGCCGCAGTGGTGTCTGGTGGGCGTCGTGCCGGATGAAGACATACTCCGCGGTGCGAAGCTCCGGGGCGACGTGCGTGGGTGGGAGCCCGTGGTGCACCGTCGGCACCGGGGCGAACCTCCGGGCGGTCTCCTGCAGCACGGAGCGCTCCTGCGCCGCGGACCAAGGTGCCGTGGGGTCGAGGAGGAACTCGCCCGGCACCCGCAGCGGTTGTCCAAAGACCAACTCCGCCGCGGATGCGCGCAGGTCCTCCTTGGGCGCCGTCCGGAGGCCCAGCAGGACTCAGGGGAGCCTGTCGACCCAGCCGCCGTCGCGGAGGGTGGCCCGGAGCGCGGCCTTCAACGAGCGGTGGAACCGCTCGCACAGGCCGTTAGCCTGGGGGTGGTAGGCCGTGGTGCGGTGCAGCTGGACCCCGAGCCCCCGCGCGACCGCCCCCCAGAGCTCCGAGGTGAACTGGGGGCCGCGGTCGGACGAGATGTCTGAGGGGGGGCCGAACCGGGTGACCCAGGTGCCGATGAACGCCTGCGCGACGTCCGCCGCCGTCATTGACGCCAAAGGCACGGCCTCCGGCCACCGGGTGGTGCGGTCCATCATGGTCAGGACGTGCGTGAAACCCCGCGAGGGGGGCAGAGGTCCCACCAGGTCCACGTGAACGTGGTCAAACCGACGTTCCGGCACCGCAAACGGGGCCAATGGGGCCTGGGTGTGTCGGTGAACCTTCGCGCGCTGGCACGCGAGGCACGTCCTGGCCCAGCTGCGGACGGCCTTCCGGAGGCCATGCCAGACAAACTTGTCGGCGATCAACCTCTGGGAGGCCCTCGTGCCCGGGTGGGACAGGCCGTGGATGGAGTCGAAAATCCGGCGCTGCCAGCCCGCGGGCACGATGGGGCGAGGCCTCCCGAGGGAGACGTCACACCAGAGGGCCGTGCCCACGCCGTTGAACGGCACCTCGGTGACGCGGAGGCCCGTAACGGCGGTCCGCAAGGCCTGGACGTCGGGGTCGGCGGCCTGATCCGCCGCCATCCAGGCATAGTCGATGCCGAGGTGCACCACGTGGGCAACGGACCGGGAAAGGCAATCTGCCACCGGGTTGTCCTTCCCCGCGACGTGCCGGATGTCCGTCGTGTATTCGGACACGGCCGAGAGGTGACGCTGCTGCCGGGCCGACCATGGCTCGGCGACCTTGCCCATCGCGAACACCAGTGGCTTGTGGTCGACGAAGGCCGTGAACGCACGGCCCTCGAGCAGATGGCGGAAGTGCCTGACCGCCAGGTGGAGCCCGAGCAACTCGCGGTCGAAGGTACTGTACCGGCGTTCGGGCGGGCAAAGCTGCCGGCTGAAGAACGCCAGCGGTTGCCAAGCTCCACGCACCCATTGCTCGTGCACCGCGCCCACCGCGTAGTCCGAGGCGTCGGTGGTGAGGGCGATCGGTGCATCGGGCGCCGGGTGCGCGAGCATGTTGGCGTTAGCCAAGGCGAGCTTCGCGCCCACGAACGCCGCGTCCATCTGCTCGGTCCAGGTGACATTACCTTTGCCCGGCTTCCCCCGGGGGGCCTCGTGCAAGGGGCGCAGGAGCTGGGCGATGCGGGGCAGGAAACGGTGGTAAAAGTTTACCGTGCCCAGGAACTCCTGGAGCCCCCTGATCGTGCGGGGGCACGGAAACCCCTTCACCGCCTCCACCTTGGCCGGTAGGGGGGTGGCCCCGTGCCTGGTGATGCGGTGCCCCAAAAAGTCGATTTCGGCGACACCGAACCGGCACTTGGCGGGGTTCACGATCAGGCCGTGCTGGCCCAGACGTTCGAAGAGCGTGCGGAGATGGTGTAGGTGCTCTTCGCGGGACGCGCTTGCGACGAGGATGTCATCCAGATAGACGTAGACGAAATCCAAGTCGTGCAAGACGCTGTCCATGTGGCGCTGGAATGCCTGTGGCTCGCATGTGGCGAGCCGCATTCTTCAAACCGAAGGGCATCCGAAGAAATTCGAAAAGACCGAACGGCGTGATGACAGCCGTCTTCGGGATGTCCTCCGGCCTGACGGGGACCTGATGGTAACCGCGTATGAGGTCCACCTTCGAGAAGAAGGACATATTCGCCAAGCGGGCGGATAAGTCCTGAATATGGGGGATGGGGTAGCGGTCGGGGGTGGTGGCGTCGTTGAGACGGCGGTAGTCCCCGCACGGTCGCCATCCCCTGCCGGGCTTGGGCACGATGTGGAGCGGCGACGCCCAAGCACTCTCGGAGTGCCGCACGATGCCGAGCCGCTCCAGCATAGCAAACTCCGCTTTAGCTACCGCGAGCTTCGTCGGCTCGAGGCGGCGTGCCCGGGCGTAGACCGGTGGCCCGGCGGTGGGGATGTGATGTTCCACCCCGTGCTTGACGGTCCCCGCCGAGAAGGTGGGCCTCGTGAGGGCCGGGAAACAGGTGAGGAGGCGGGTGAATTCGTCCGCTGCCGGAAGCGTGCAGATGAACCTGGCCGGAACCGAGCCGCTCAGCAAGCCGTTCGGCGAGCCGCTCCGTGAGCTGCTCAACGAGGCGGGCAACGCGCAAGCGAGCGAGCTGAACGTCTCAGCCTGGACAAGCCTTCTGTGCTTGACGTCGACCAATAGGCCATTGGCACAGAAGAAGTCCGTGCCGAGCAGTGCCATAGGCACGTCGGCACTGACGAACGACCATCGGAAAACCTGCCCTCCGAACCGCAGAGAAAGGCAGCGTTTTCCGTACGTGCGAATGGGCGTACCGTTGGCAGCAAACAGCGCGGGGCCCCGGCCCGCGGACTGCTTGTCGGACATACCGGCGGGAACGACACTCACCTGCGCTCCCGTGTCGCATAGGTAACGGCACCCGGATAAGGTGTCCGTTATGTATAGGAGGCTGTTTAATCGGCCGGCGCTCAGTGCCACTACCGAGGGCCGGCCCGGGCGTTTCCCGACCTGCCGAATGAGCACGACGGGCGACATTGCCGAGCCTCGTGGCCGAACCTAGCGTGGAAATGGCACCAGGTTTGCAGCGAAGCCGGAGGCCGCGGTTTCTGCGGTGGTGGTGGACAGGGCGTGGCGGCCGCCACGAGGCACCCCTCGGAGCAGGGGTGGGCACCCTCAGGAGGTTCGGGCTCGGGAGCCGCTACGGCCGCACCGAAACTCGCCTGCGTGTCCAAAGCCGCGTAGAACTTGTCGGCCCCGGCCGCGAACGCACGGGGTTCCGTTGTCGCGGAACCGGCCAACGCGAGGCGGACTCGTGCCGGCAGCTGGCGTCGAAATAACGCCCGGAATAGAGCGTTCGGGGTTTCGTCGCCCATGGGCGACAGCATATGGTCCATTCGGACCGACGGTCGCGTGTCACCGAGCTCGGGGAGGTCCAAGAGGCGATCAGCCCGTGCGTCCACCATGAGGCCGAACGTGGCGAGGAGGAGACGCTTGATCGCCTCGTACCTGTCGTGGGCTGGTGGGTTCCTCAGGACCGACACGATGCGGGCGGCCGCGCCGGCCCCGAGGGAGGCGACCACGTGGCAGTAGCGTGTCTCGTCTGCCGTGATGCGTCGAAGCCTGAACTGGGCTTCGGCCTGTAGGAACCAGATCTCCGCCTGAGCTTCCCAGAACTCGGGGAGCTTTATCGCTACCGCGTTGGTTGCCATGGCTGTGGCGGGTTCGGGTGGTCAGTGACGGCTGACCAAAACGTCGGAGTCACCAATGAAGCGCGGTGCTACGCGCACGACTTGCTACCAAGGAGGAAGCTTACAACCCGGTTAAAAAAAAGTGTCTTTATTGACAAGAGGTCACTGTAGCACTGGCGCCCTCCGGGCTGCGCGCCCAGTGTATATCCTGAGGCCACGCCTACCCCTCGGGCGTGGCCACCGCCCACTTGGTGCGCGGAATGATGTCACCACGCCAGTGGGCTTTCGTGTCCGCCACAGGACTATGGTTTTCCCGTGTGTCTGTCCGTCCATCCGTCTGTGCATGCGTGAGAGCGTGCGTGCGGGCATGCGTGCGTGCGTAAGCGAAGGACCGCATTCGAATTTGGTGTGTGGGTGCAACCCACGTCAAAATCCAAGATGGCCGCCGCCATGTATGTCTGAACCATGTGAGATGAATATCTTGAAAAATAAGCGAAGTACCAACTTATAATCTGGTGTGTGGGTGCACCGAGGCATAAGGAAGAACGCTATTGAAAATTGGGTCGCCACGTCAAAATCCAAGATGGCCGCCACCACATATATGTCTGAACCTTGTGAGCGGAATACCTTGAAAAATAAGCAAAGTACCAACTTCTAATCTGGTGTGTGGGTGCATCTAGGCATAAGGAAGAACGCTATTGAAAAATGGGTCGCCACGTCAAAATCCAAGATGGCCGCCGCCATGTATGTCTGAACCTTGTGAGCGGAATATCTTGAAAAATAAGCGAAGTACCAACTTCTAATCTGGTGTGTGGGTGCATCTAGGCATAAGGAAGGACGCTGTTTAAAATTGCGTCGCCACGTCAAAATCCAAGATGGCCGCCTCCATGTATGTCTGAACCTTGTGAGTGAAATATCATATCATAGCATGTTTTCTGCATCCTCCACTTTGTCAACTCACATCACTTCACCGACGGGGGACCTAGGCGTAACGCTTGTTCATAATTATGACGTCATAGGTCACGTAGTACAGGCGCCATCTTGGAAAAATCTTTTTTTTTAAATTGTACCTCTATTACTCCGAAACCGCTCCATGGAAAAAAATTAAACATGGCTCATTGTGAAGTACTCCCTTTCGGGAATAAGATATGTTCATTATGTCAGTGGTACCTTAATTATGACGTCATAATTCGACAAGTACAACGCTTTATTCAATCAGTATGAGTTTTCCTCTGCAATTCTTGCTCCGATTGACACGAAATTTTCACCATAGGAGCGCCTCCTCCTTTAGAATATTTTAATGATATTTATGATGTCATAGGTCACGTGCTACAGGCGCCATCTTGGAAAAACTTCGCACCTCTATATCTCTGAAACCACTCCATGGAAAAAATGAGACCTGGCTCATTGTCAACTACTCCCCATGGGGAATAAGATGTTGATGTCATCGGTGCCTTCGTTATGACATCATAATTCGACAAGTACAACACTTATCCGATCATTATGAAAAAAAAATTCTCACTAACTTTGTCTGATGGACACAAAATTTTCACCATAGGAGCACCTCCTCCTGTAGAATATTTTAATGATAATCATGACGTTATAGGTCATGTGGTACAGTCGCCATCTTGGAAAAACCAAAAAACTTTGCACCTCTATCTTCAAAACCGCTCTTTGGAAAAAAAATTGAAACGTGGCTCATTGTAAATAACTCCATATGGGGAATAGGTGTTGTTAACGATGATTTCATTGGTGCCATAATCATGACGTCGTAATTCGACAGGGACAACGCTTAGTCTGATCAGTTACGTAACAACTAATGGCCCTTCATATTTTCTTCACTCAATATAATAATTGTTGGAACAGTAGAAAAGTTAAGTTGAATGCTTTAGCAATGTGGAGAAGGGGGAAGGACAGCCTTGCTGAAAGCTCAGTAAAAGATATGCACTTAGTTATAAGAATTGCTAATGTGTTAAATTTTCAGATATCACTGCAGATTTCTACTTATTTAGTGGACAGAATCCAATCCTCAAATCCGAATCCACATTTTGATTATATGTTTTAATTATTTCATGAAAGTAGATCGTGTTTGCAAGGCAAGGCAGGTTTCAATAGGACGAAACAAAATGGCGGCTTAAGAACCCAACGATGTGACAGTGGACTGACCAATATGGTGGACCACCGTTTTGGTAAGGCTTTTTGGGGTTTTTGGTTATGAGTTTTTTTTGTTTGTTTATGTTGGTTTTAACACACCCAAACACCTAGTTTTCAATCATGCAATCCATTGGAGGTCGATAAGTATGCATGCAAAGTTTGGGACTGTTAGGTTTCATGGTTTTGGAGTTATGAAGGAGAGAGACACACTGCCTTTTATTATTATTATTATTATTATTATTATTATTATTATAAGAAAAATATAAGGAAAGGTTGCAGCCAATAGTCATCACGGGCCTTGAGAGAAGGCCATAGCACGTATGGGCCTTCTGTGTTTGGCCTTCAGGCCTCAAAGCTTTTTTCTCCGAAGCGGTCGTGTTGTTGGTGTTGTTTTGAAGGTAATATTTATTTTTCCGAACTAATCATGTTATTGGTGTTGTTGTGAAGGTAATATCTATTTCTCCGAAGCGATTGTGTTGTTGGTCTGAAGGTAATATGTCTTTTTCAGAAGCGCTCGTGTTGTTGTTGTTGTTGTCGAGGTAATGTTGAGGTATTTTTTTTTCCCCCGAGGCAATCGGTTTGTTATTGTCACCTAACCAACTCGTCCCCCAAGTTTAGTCATAACTTGTCCATAACTTTTCAAATATCATGTATTTTTCGCTTTTCGCCCTATCTCTCAATTCGTTGGGTGGATATGTGAAAAAGATGTTCACCTCTGGCAGGAAGCATAAAATTGGTATATAAGGGTTTTAAGGTATGCTGAATTGAAATAGACTAGGGCATGCCCGTACTATATATATATCTAAAAGTATATATCCCCCCCCCCCCCCCCCTCTATTTACATGCAATGGTTTGGTCCAAAGCGAACGGCTTGCGAGTACGGTGACAATCCCCCCCCTCTATTTACATGAAATGGTTTGGTCCAAAGCGAACGGCTTGCGAGTACGGTGACAATCCCCCCCCCTCTATTTACATGAAATGGTTTGGTCCAAAGCGAACGGCTTGCGAGTACGGTGACAATCCCCCCCCCCCCCCCCCCCTCTATTTACATGAAATGGTTTGGTCCAAAGCTAACGGCTTGCGGAGTTTGGTAAAGAAATCGCCATCGCGTGCACAAATGCGCAGGAAAGCGAATGAATCGCAAATTAGTTTAAAAACATAGTTTAACGCCCGAGCGAGTTTAACGCAATCGCAAATCGCATCGCAAAGCGAAAGAATCGCAAATTAGTTTTAATTAGTTTTAAAACATAGTTTAACGCCAACATAGCGCCAACATAGTTTGCCGACGGGAAATAAATGAATACGCTCTCAAATGTGCCATCCGAGGCAGAGTCCGTTCGCCACGTTCGGCACACGTGATAGCTCGCTGCTCTCTGATTGGTTGAATCGTTTTTTGGACATAGCTCGGTAACTACTTCTGCGATTAATTTAAAACCTTGAAAAGGCACATCCTCGGGTCCCCAGCAATATACCTGGCAAGTTTCAAGTATATCGGACCGGTAGTTGTCGAGAAACAGCGGTCACAGACAAACATACATACAAACATACATACATACAAACATACATACATACAAACATACACACAGAGATTAGTGGAATTATAGATAGATTGAAATAGATGTGGAGACATTTGACTTTTGACATTTTTGACATTTGACATTTGACAGCCATTCAACGTGGTACTAATTTTTGATGATGTCAGATAATTGGTTGAGAATGTTCTTGTTAGAGGTTTACATCTTATTTACATGTCCATTGTGTTATATATACAATAATAGATATGTCCGTCTATTATAGAACACACAATCATAACATAACACAACATGTACATTTGTTATGAACAAATAATGTAATTTTTTATTTATTAATTAACATTGTCCTTGACATATAACTTATAGAGCTGCACTTGTGGACTATTTAACCATAGACTTTATTTTGTCTGGTTCTATGAAATTCAGCTGGTTGGCTTTATTTCTGGTGTATTTCTAAATATCGATAACTTGCGTAACAGAGTAATTGGTATCTTAAAATTCCCCTGTCATACATTATTGCCTATGTTTGAGCAGCCATGGGGTATATTCAAGCATTTAGAAAATTAACAAGAAACTGACATTGTGGGTAAATGTAAGCGATCAAGGGCTCTATGTTTGTTACCAAATTTCATGCTTATACTATGTTGCATATTACATCTTTTTGTGAATTAAAGAAGTCTTTCCATATCTGTCTGTTGTCAACTTTCTGAACAGAATACATACGTATATTACTGCCCACACATCTAACTTCCAAAAAGAGAAAAAAAAGTATATGTCTTTTTGCAATTTTCGACTACCAGTAGCATAGCACATAACACTACATGTTCCCAGAGAAACAGTCTATATTACTTATTTGGGACTGTTATTCCATTTAGCATGGATTGGAAGAAATATACATGAAGGTGTATTTTGAAATTTATTAAATTGTGGCACATTTCAAGAAATCGAAGATTTTCCCATTTCGCAGGGCAGTTGATGCCAGCAGTTATGGTTCAGAGTCCATGTAGAGTGAGATAACTAACACAATGTGATCAGTAATACACCATATTAGAGGTATTTATATAGCCATTCCAGTAACGTATGCTGCTAAATGATAATTGAAGCCACAATAAGATGGCAGGCCAAGAACCAACTGTACCCTCCTACCGCGAATAGCGCGAAATTGGCAAAAAATGCAAAAACACCCCGTCCCCCAAAACCTCATTTTTGAGAACGTTACGTTGATCCTATCAAATGTCTCCACATCTATTTCAATTCAGCATACCTTAAAACCCTTATATACCAATTTTTATGCTTCCTGCCAGAGGTGAACATCTTTCTGATATTTTGTCACATATCCACCCAACTAAATGGTGAAGAATCACTTAAGAATTAAATAATTATCGGATCCGAATCCACATTCAGAACTTCACCAAAATCGAATAGATTAGTCCTTGTCAGACACCCAACCGGTCCACCAAGTTTCGTCCAAATCTGTCTGTAACTTTTGAGATATCCTGATAAATATCGTTTTTGGCCCGATCTCCCAATGGTGAAGAATCACTTTAAAAAATTATTCTACCCGGATCCGGATCTTCACCCAAATCTAATCATTTCGTCCGTGTCACATACACTACCTCTGCCAACCAAATTTCGTCCCAATCTGTCCACAACCTTTTGAGATATCTTGTTCACAGAGAGACAGACAAACAAATGAAAAATCACTCATAGAGTGACACTTGGCAAAAGAGAACAAAGCAGAATGGCCCTCAGTAGAGCATCCTTTTGACCTCAAAAATAGTTGGTGGTTGAATTCAGTTAGTCGATATCTAAATCCTCGTCAAATTTCAAGTCAATCGGATGAAAATTGAGGCTTTTAGAAATTTGAAAATAGTGGTTGACCTTTGGCTTATGTTGACCTTTTGGCCGATGCTGATCTCAAAAATAGTTGGTGGTTGAATTCAGTTGGCTGACATGAAAATCCAATTCAAATTTCAAGTCAATCGGATGAAAATTGAGGCTTTTAGAAATTTGAAAATAGTGGTTGACCTTTGGCTTATGTTGACCTTTTGGCCGATGCTGATCTCAAAAATAGTTGGTGGTTGAATTCAGTAGGCCGATATGTAAATCCTCTTCAAATTTCAAGTCATTCAGATGAAAATTGAGGATTTTAGAAATTTGACAAAGTTGGTGACCTTTGGCCTATGTTGACATATTCACCTTTTGACCACAAAAACAATAGGCTTGCTTATGACCAACTCCACCATTTGGTGAAGTTTTGTGAAGATCAGTTGAAAATTGTGACCTGTAGGCGACTGACATACAGACAGACAGACAAACAGACAAAATAACGCACAACACCAACCAATATACTTGAAAAATCTTCAATTTTCGCAAGTAGCAAAGAGACAGACAAACAGGGGTGAAAACATAACCTCCATCCACCTTTGTTGGCGGAGGTAATAATAAGCATGATCACAGGAACCGCCATTAGAGGCCATTTTCCCCACAGAGCGGGTATTGGCCTTTTTTTGGGCACCGTGGTCTCCTTTTTGAAGCAATGTTTTACGGCCGGGAAGCATGATCACAGGGAAGGAAAATAAGGAAGGCATGAGTATGTAATAAATAAATGCAATGCAAACCCCTTATCCACTACTGGATATACGCAGCCACGGAACAATGAACGATTGGAGATTCCTTAAATAGCCTAACAGCAGCATGGCAGAAACACCATGATAGACAAATACATGATAGATAGATACATGATAGACAGTGGGCAAGACGAGGCAGAACTTGCACGATGGGTCACTGCACAATTCTGGCAGGAGACTGTGGTGAAGGGCATTCCTCTGGTGCTCGACAGATCCGTCTGGCACAGCCTTGCATGCATAGCTGGGGGAGGCCTCCTACGGCTTCCGCCCTTTATGCCCTCAGGTCACAGCTGACATGCCACGCCCCTCTCCTCTTGCTCACCACTTGTTTCATAGGTGGGGGCAAACCCTTCCCTGCCTTACGGACAGGGCTGCTGGTGGTTGGCGTTGTGGTTACAGCTTTTCCTGTCTTGCTAGTTTCTCAAGGCTGAGCAAAGGTCCAAAGTGTGGTGGTTTTTAGACAGACACTGGGATGGGGAGACGTTGTCTCTATCGACATAAAAGTGATGCATATCTAATATCACAATGAATTACTTCCCATCAACAAAGGGAGAAGACCCCTCCCCCCAGCTGTTTGTCAGTGTGCAGGAGGTGGGCCATGGACTGTTCATGTCATGATTGGCTGGATGCCTGAGTTGGTGATTGATCTGCTATGCCTTGGGTAGAGTGACCCCTGTGGCAAGACATTGGCTCGCCTCAGGGGAAGGGTGGATTGGCAGAGATGGTTTTGTGGGATAAGGCAATTAGTTGAGTGCCATTAGTCGGCAGGGAAGGAGAGCTCCTATCAAAGTTGTGCTTGCCCTTGGCTATTTTTGCCTATTGGGATACTGCACTCCCTTTCCATGTAGTCTAGTTGCCGCCCCTATATGTCCTGTATGAGACCCTGCAATGTTAACTACTGCGAACTTTTTTCACGGAAATGTGTTCTATATAGTTAGGAGAGTCAAATTAGCTTGGTTGCTACTTGTGCAACGTTGAGCATTTCTCAGAATTCAAGACGGCGGCCGCCGCTATCTTGGATGTTGGCCACTTTTCAACTTTTGATCTCAATGACCTAGAGGGTCGTGTAATACCTCTTTCTAGGGGGTTTAGAGTACGGGGAGTCCATTTCTGGAGTTATTTTTTGGATACGGGGTCAAGGTCAAAATGAAGGTCAAAGGTCAAACTAAGAAACTTCAATGTATTGTTATTGTTCATAAGACATGATGACGGAACCAGAGACATGTGACACACAGTACTATGACCTCTATAGAGACATTCAGCACAGTATTACCAGCCATCAGCGGTCACAATTCTCTACTACTCTTCATCATCATCATCATCTACACCTAGCTCGCCTTCGTCGTCTTCGATGTCCATCTGCTTGCTGGTGAAACGACTACAGCAGGCGACTCCTCCCTCGCACTTGCAGTAGTCCGTGCATGAAAGGCCTGCGCTGTTGCAACTGCAGCGTGCACCGCTGCATGCCTTGCCCTCTGCGGTGCAGCTGCAGCTCACTACATCCAGGAGCACTTGGGGAGCAACTGGCGCTGTTGAGACGGCAGGTGTGATGGTGGAGCCTTCGATGCTCCAGCCGAAGTTGGCAATATCTCGAGCTTCTTCGGGTGGGTCACGTTGGTCTGCTGTCTTCCACAGTAGCATCTGAAGGTGAGCTCGGAGCAAGTGCAGTTGCAGGTTGACATCAGTCGGTGGCAGTTTCTTCAGTGGTGGAGGCTTCTTACGGCCGCGGTAGAAGCGAGCACGCGCGTCATTCATTGTCATACAGTTATTCTGTCCATAGAGGGGTAAGAAGAAGCTGTCTGCTGTCGCCTTGAGCTGAGCGTGGGTAGCGCTAGGCTGTCCGAGCACTTGATCGAGACATAGGATGTCTATCTCCAGGAGCTTGAGCGCCGACTTATTTCCCTTTCCGCAGGGGTACGACACCGTATCGCAGCCCGACACCGCGTGGACACCGAGAAGCTGGCTGCACTTTCTGGGGCCTAACCGCTCGACAGTTTCGTTGACGTCCAGAACATTGCCATTTCACTTTTCCATTTGAATCTTGGCGACGACCCGCATCCTTGATGTCCAGTACACAAGGAGGATGAAGACGTCGGTGTCATCACTGAGGATGCGGATGGTCTGGGCGCAGTCCACCGCCACCTTCAGCATGTAGCTGCAGAGGGTGACGTCTGCCTCAGCATGGGTGATGACACAGTCCAGCTTGTTGACGAGCTGGATGTTGTGTGGAAGAGGGTAGCCGCATAGGATGTTGTTGAGCAGACTCTTGTTTGTGGCATTGTGAAGAATAGCTTCTCGGCATGGAAGGGGGGTGTTTGGGGTCAACCGGACTTCCTTGGCTCTTCCTCTTCTCGTCCGCTCGTGGTCCTTTGCGCTAGGGGCTTCTTGGTCGTACCTGTCGAACAGGACGGTTTTCTTGGAGCCAGGAGTGTAGTGGGCCAGTCGAACACCGAAGCTTGCAGCCAGGTCTCCTGCAGTCCCAGCGAATGGCCAGACGACGTGGTACAGCAGCTGGCCGGCATCAACCAGCACCACGTCTGGAGCAGGTGGAGTCGTGACAGAGACACAGAGACACCTGACGAGCACGGCCTTGTTTCCCTTCCTCATGCAGCCGTACTCGTCGATCAGGGCTGGAGGGACTGGACTCAGCTCGAACTGGAAGTCGTCAGCTACCTCCATGCTGCGCTGCTGCCCCACGACCAACAGCCGACTGAACAGCGTCTCGACGTCGTAGATGGCCTTCCCCTTGACAGTGACTGCCTTCTTGAGCGCCTCCATTGATTTTACCTCTCTTTATGTTTGTGTGGAAGTTACTGCTTAGCGAAGTGGAGAACTGCTTGCTCTGCTCACTCCCGATGGCCAGTGCATCCTGAACATTCACTGTGTCAGGCGCCACTTGGTCGTTGCAGATGTTATAGACACCTGGATGCTGCTCATTGAGGGGGTGAGTGTACTTCTCCAGCTCCGCCGCGATCTTCCTCTGATCGGCTTCATCCAGTCTCCTTCTTCCCTCTCCTTCCTCCTTGTGCTTGTTCTTCTCCTCCCCGTCCGCTCCACCATGTGGCTTCTCCTCGTTCCCAGCTTCACTGTACATACTTCACTGTACATCCATGGCGATGTCGAGGTGGGCACACACACTGAAACTGTTGACCCACACAGCCACTTGCTCGGCGCTCATCAAAATGCCCTTCATACCTCCAGAACCCTAACCTCGCTTGATGTACGTCTGCTCGCCGAACTGATCTCCTGGCACTGCGGTCCCGCCATCCGAGTGCCGACAGACGTGCGCGCCTGCCAGTAGGTCCTCCTTGGCACGCTGGGGAAGGTGTTCCATCTGTCGCACATACCAGCTCAGGTAGCCGGCATAATTGTGGTGACCTGCCATGAAGAAATACGGCAGCATAGCCTTGAGACAGTGCTGCTGGAGGAGGAAGTCACCATTCCGCTCTCTGCGCAGGAACATGAGCGCCAGCAGTGTAGGCTTGACGAGGCAGTACACCCATTTGACCTTGACATTGACCCCATATCCAAAAAGGAACTCCAGAAATGGACTCCCCATACTCTAAACCCCCTAGAAAGAGGTATTACACGACCCTCTAGGTCATCGAGATCAAAAGTTGAAAATTGGCCAACATCCAAGATAGCGGCGGCCGCCATCTTGAATTCTGAGAAATGCTCAACGTTGCACAAGTAGCAACCAAGCTAATTTGACTCTTCTAACTATATAGAACACATTTCCGTGAAAAAGGTTCGCAGTAGTTATCATTGCAGGGTCAACATTTTGGCAACTTGACTAATAAGGACAGGACCCTTGAACGCTGAAGTTTACTTGCCGATAGGACCGCTCTACGCTTCTGCTCTCCACATCCTTGCATTGGCGCTCATCTGCATTGGCTTACCCACTCGTTTACGACTCGTGCAATAACCTGGAGTTTTTTTTCTTGTGTGTGTGTGTATGTGTGTGTGTGTGTGTGTGTGTGTGTGTGTGTGTGTGTGTGTGTGTGTGTGTGTGTGTGTGTGTGTGTGTGTGTGTGTGCGCACGTGGGTGTGGATGTGGGTGTTCAAGTGTGTCAATCAGTCAGCATAGATGGTGTAGTTTGTTGGTAATACAAGCCCCTGTAAAGATTTGTTCTGTGTCTTTTATAAATAAGTTATTTGTTTCGTTCGAGACTGCTTATGACTCGTGATCATGTCATTTTGCCATGCTGACTGTTTGGGTTTGATTGATGCCCTCCTGGAGGATACATTAGTAAAGTAATGTATTTTTGAAATAGAAAGAACGATGCTTGTGCAGTTCTGTGTTTTCTGTTGTCAAGCTGCAGATGCAAATTTAAATGTATTTTCACACCAGGTTTATTAAAGGCATATGTACACATACACACACACACGCACACACACACGCGCACACAAATACACACCTACCCGTTGTACAAGAACCATCACTTAAAAGTAACAACCACTATTACGATTGCCATGCGCTATCGGACTGCAATACCCTGGTTTATCCGCTGATTTTCAGGATGGGAATATTCAAGTTTGCAAGTATTTTGGTAATGGATTGGGAATGTTTCACAGTTCATGATTTCATTTTTTTTTTTTCTCCAGTGAGCTTGTTTAATATTGCAATGTATTATTGCAGTTCTACAGTTTAAACTGTGGTGTATAGCGGTGATGCGAAAGTCCATTTCTTATTTCACTGACTGATTGGGTTAGGGCTCAGTTCATCAGACTGCTAAAAATTCAAAAGAAATAGCAACTACTGATTCTTCATTAGGAGAGAATACATAGCCATTGTCATAAACTGTGCCATGGACGAGGTATCTTGCTGTGAGATGATTGTGGAGTAACTAGTACTTTGTTGTGAAACTTGGATGTTACAAATTGCATCAGCACAGTGTGTAATTTGAAGTCGCGTGGTATAGTGTTGTGCCGTGCCCCGAAACGGGGTGGTGGCAATTCAGTGGTGTGTAAAGGCGCGGATAAGCGTGTCGACGTCCCGACGCTCAGCTGCCTGGCAAAGTGCAGGTCGTCCGAGCCCAATCAAAGCCAGTCCCAGCGCAGCCCAGATGTTATCGGATGCCGCATTCGGTTGCCAGCGCTGAAAGCAGTTTTTTCTTTGTTTCACTAATGCCTCCAGTAAATCTGCCACTGCCTCCCTGGGAATATGGGGAAGTGTAGAAGGCAAGGGATATGAAAAGATGTTTTCATTTCAGTTGGGCTGTAACTCTACTTTACCAACGTTCAAACACAGCAACTACTTCATAAACGCTTGCTTCAGAAATCTAGTATTGGCTGTGACCAGAGTTGCCGCTTATTACAATTTTGAGCATATCTTCGCATTCTCTTTAAAAACTCAATCCCAACATTGTTTCTAGCTTTCCAATTAATGGCTTTTTTATGTTGTCTGGTTCTAACAATGGAGTAGTAACAAAGCAATTGTTGATTTCTCACTTTGGAGGAGATGCATGCTGCATTGTGGGTTGGTTACCATTTGCAACAGCACGATATTTACTTTTAAATTGTTACCTGTGTGCTCCTTGGTTGAGCCAACTTATGCCCATGTTGTACCATGAACGTACATATCCTGGCCGCAGCTGGAGGGCACGTCGGTAGGCTTCCACGGCTTCGGAGCTCCGGTTGCCGTTTGCCAGGGAAGCACCAAGCTTATTCCACAGCAAATGGTCCTATGAGAGTAACAAAAAAAAAAAATGCAGTAATTGGGATGGAGTGAACAATTATATACATTTCGATGTTGAAATGCAGCGCTATTCAATAACACTAGGGTGAAGTTGATGGTGCGCCATCACAAATCACCATGCTTCCTACCAAAAGTAAAGTTGAAAGAGGGCAAAATGTTCGACCAGGAATGACCTTAAAATTTAGAGTTAAAAAATATTTTCCCATTTTGACCTCTGTGACCCTAAGTCCCCACCCCCTGGGGCATGAATCTGGGGTCAAATATAAAAAAAATCGTTACATATGTCATACGTTCCCCAATACAGTTTCATTAAAAATTTGACCGCAATTGCATATTTTCATATTTGACCTAATGACCCTGCCTGAGGGGCGGGGCTAAAAATTATACTGCTTTTTTAATCAAAATAAATACTATTAAATTTTACTATAAAAGTATATAAAAACTATAAAATAAATAAAGCTATAAAATATAAATATATAAAATATAAAAATAAAATATAAAATATAATATAAAATAAATAAAATATATGAAATATAAAAATATAAATATAATAAACTATAAAAACTATAAAAACTATAAAATTAAAATAAATAAATAATAAAAATAAATAAATACTAAAATAAAATTAATTAAAATACTTTTTAATTAAAATTCAAAAATTATACTAAAAATGATCGGTGACTCCCAAGATTGGTAAATTTCTGCCCAACTGTTAAGGAGGTGATAGAAGTTTTAAATTGCATTTTTTAATTGGTGTGGAGATAGAAAGGAGAAAAGATAGGAAGTTTAGGATTTTTTTCAAAAAGCGTGGGAATAACTAAGCATGCCTCCTGTGGCTTCGCTGATGGGTTTAATCAAAAGACAGCATGTTGTACTTCGCAAACATATTGCATGTCTGCATGTAAATGTCAATTTGTTCCTCATTACTTCTGTGTTAACGTGTCCACTCATTTGTTCCTCACTTTTCCTGCCTGTGGAAGCAGCTTCTGCATCTTCTTCAATCTCATTCTTCACTCCATGTCTTCAAGACAGCTGTTCATGACAATCTCAGATCATCCCCCATCCAAATTCATGATCTTTTCTACCTTTGTTCACCCTTCACCCCCTAGCCCACCTCCTTCCAAACTTCCAGTTTTTCCTTCCTGAGAGTTTGCTTCTGTATCCATCTTGTCCACCCTGAGCATCCTCCAATACCACTCATTCCTCCCCATACACATTATTTGCCCAAGGCCCTCTATTTTTTGTCCTTCGATCCTGCTGTTGATGTTTCCCTACCCCAGCTCTCCGCCCACCCTCCTTTTACTGTTCCTTTTGTTCTGTTGCATCCTCATCCATCCAGTGTTATAGCTGTTCCAGGAGCCTCGACTTTGTATGCAATAAAAAATACTGAATGGGTGATCAGTACTGGCTACCCCCCTAAAGTTGTCCATAAATGAGGAGTACTATGCTGATAAACTGCAATGGTTGTGACTTGTGAGAAGCCATCAAGAACAAGCGCTGTGTGAAGTTGAGTGCTGCTTCAGGTGTTCACCCCACAGCTCAGGTTGCAGTGACCAGCTGCGGCCTAACCCTGTCCAGTATGTTCACCACATTTGACTCCCTTAGACTTTTACCTGCTGAAGTTAAAGTAAGGACTTTGTATGAAGCTTTTTGACGTTTAGGATTTTCACGAGTTGATTGTGGGAGGGAAGGAGTTTCTGGAATGAGGATATCTACAAGATGGGCAAGGCCAAGCTGCAGTTGTGCATTGATCTCAAAGGGATTTATTTAAAAAAAATTAATAATTAAAGCAAATAATGTTTTTGTTGAACTAGAAACTCTCTAAATGCCTTTCATTTCACTTGTAAGATAAATTTCTCCTGTGCAGATAAATAGTTCATATTAGTTGCAGTGAATGACGTCTTTAAAATTACAGAACGTAACAACGTCTGCATTTGATATATTTAAATGAAAGATAAATGAAAATTTGATTGGGTGCAACATCCCATGTGGTCCACCAATGCGCATCCCACTGCGCAAGTAATGACAAAGGCTAAGGGCAATTTTCAAATCCTTAATGATTGCCGTCTTCAACAACTACCCACAACCTCTACGTCACAATATTTCCACCGAGTCGAATGAAAGTCTCCAATGTCAAAGCAGGGAATATTCGTACGTCGGCTTTGTTAACGAGAGGAAAAGATGGATATTTAAGTGGATAACTTCAATTTCCAAGAGAAACCTCCCACTTTTCCCTTCATGGCTTCAAGCTATCTGTGCACCATCATCTCATGTCATTCCACATTCTCCCCCCCCCCCCCCCACCACCCCACCCCCGGAATTCAACCAAAAACTCAAGCCTCTTACTTGTAGGTTACTGTTTCCTCCTGCCCTCTTCCTGTTTGTTCAATCCCTTGCTTATTGTATCCTACTATTCCCCTGCTGCCGGGTCATACCTTGCACCACCTCGCTCTGCATGAACCTCGATCTTGCAAACGAGAAACACAAAACATTTAACTAGAACGGCACTCGGTAGAGCGCACACCTCCACGAGGCTGAAATGTTTATGGTTTGTATCCCACTGATAGGCCGGATCTGGATTCGGACCTGAACCAATATCTAATCGGCTTGTTCTCGTCACCGAACCAACTCATCCACCAAGTTTCGTCATAACTCGTCCACAACTTTTTTAAATATCATGTTATTTATCGCTTTTCGCCCGATCTCTCAATGGTGAAGAATCACTTACAAATTAAATAATTATCGTATCCGAACCCATATTCAGATCTTCACCAAAATCGAATCAATTTGTCCTTGTCACACACACGACCTCCACACCAAGTTTTGTCCAAATCCATCCATAACCTTTTGAGATATCCCGCTATGTATCGTTTTTGGCCCTATCTCCCAATCGTGAAGAATCACTTTTAAAATTCTCGTAGCCGGATCCGAATTCGGATCTTCACCAAAATCGAATCATTTCGTCCGAATCCGTCCACAACTTTTTGAGATATTTTGTTGTACAAACAGACAGGAGTGAAAACATAACCTCCATCCACCTTCGATGGCGGAGGTAATAAATATATAAACACGTGGCCTGCTGGAGATTGGTCCCAAACAAAAATGCTTCCTCCACAGATATTTCTAGATGCAGTAACAATATGTGAGAATACAATGGAGCTCAGATCAAAGTTTGTGCTCAGCAGTATTTACATTAAAAAAACTTTTACGACTTCATTTTAAGACACCCTAACTTAATCCAACCCAAAAGTGTTTTCATCTTCTCGTTCCAAGTCACCTCCTGAGACCAAGTTATTGTCCCCCGTCGCACAGCGGAGCGAAAGGGGGACTATGGTTTTCCCCTCCGTCCGTCCGTCCGTGCGGGCGTGCGTGCATGCGTAAGCGAAGGACAGCATTCGAATTTGGTGTGTGGGTGCAACCCACGTCAAAATCCAAGATGGCCGCCGCCATGTATGTCTGAACGTTGTGAGCTGAATATCTTGAAAAATAAGCGAAGTACCAACTTCTAATCTGGTGTGTGGGTGTATCTAGGCATAAGGAAGAACGCTGTTTAAAATTGGGTCGCCACATCAAAATCCAAGATGGCCGCCTCCATGTATGTCTGAACCTTGTTTTCTTTATATTGCCCTGTGACTGTATCAGTGTATTCAAAACTTTCAATCGCACGAACATGCAATCATAAAGGTCTACCCATCGGCCTTGCCTCCAGCCGTGCTTGCACAGCGAGTGAGAAGGCCTCCACGGCCTGGTCGTATTCGCCGCTCAGGTTGTACAGCACTCCCAGTCCCGTCTGTAGCTCTGGATCTGTAGCTCCTTCCCCGTCCTTATGCTCCCGACAAGCTTGCAGGAACATGTCTCGTACTTCAGCTACAGAGGGCCTGCACGAAGCACATGCCCTCCGTTACGATATGTGTTTGTACAGTAGTCACAGTTTACATCTGATGGGACGTACATCTTACGATCATAAATCCAACTCCTCTCCCAACCACAGGAGTATTATTGTAAGAAATGTAGATATAAATGGCCGACTGGAAGAAAACTAAATGGAAATACTTGAGAGAAGTATGGGTCACAGTGATTATACGTGCTGTGCTGTTTTGCCGATAGGTGTTTGTGATTCACTTGTTTTGTCTTAATTAGTGGACGGTGGAATGAATGCAGCAATAACCGGATTGCCACCGAGTTGCTCGATGACAATATTGTACAACCTTGTGTTGGGGTCGATGGTGGTCGAAGGCTTTACCCAATCAATTTATACGAATTTAAACCTTCCTGTGATCGTGAAAGCCTGGCATTGTTGCCAATTTGAACCCTTTTCAGTTGTGAGGAGTATATTATGCAAAGCAATGCTAATGATGATGACAGAGATCATGAAGATGAGAAATACAACAATATTTTATACAAAAGGAATCAAGAGAGGGAAAGGTGAGGAAGGGAGTGGGTGGAGTGAAAGGGGGAGGTGAGGGAAGAGGAAGGGGAAATACATACTACATATACATCTTTTGGGGAGGGGAGGCTTTGACAGGCCCCTCTGTTTTGGGGGAGGGGGGCAAGGGAAGGAGGAAAAATTTCCCCGTGCAAAGAGTGCTTCATTACCTTAGTGTTGCCCAGGTATAAAAGGAAATTGTAATACCCTCTACCACCATCACCAGGTGGCGCTACACGGTACACATTTACATAGACAATTTACGCCCACCTTCCAGTCCCACACACCCCCCGAATGAGGCCGCGGCCTATGTTACCCCCCAGACAAAGTTGTATTTGTATTTGCACCCCGAGTAAAGTATAAAAGCATTCATAGATGGAGTACCCGTCATTGCTCAAGCGAAAAAGAAACATTAATATATTTCAAATGAGGGCAAATATAATGGAAAAGCAATTACATCCAAATCAAAATCCATTACAAATGTCAAATCATAATTTTACCTTTTAGTTGAATATATTCTGCTGAATGTGGCGTTCATCACGTTTCTGAGTTAAGTATGATGACGTTCAGGAAGAAGAAGAAGCCTTACCACCAACTTCGACCGCTTCTGGAATTGTTTTATTATTTGTGTTCAAATGTCTGGTGATTGTTTTGTATTTATTTATGCGAATGTGTACTTGTATATAACTGGCATTAATCAAAAAGGCTTCGGCACTATAGAGCGATTTAAAAAAAATCCAGAAAAAACGAACTTTCTTTAAATATATATATATATTTGCTTTTGCCTAAAACACTCCCAGGCACTCACTGATGAACCTCTGAAAGTTTGACGAAGATCCGTTCAGTCAACTCTGAGAAAAATGGCGACACAGACAGACACACAGACCAACGGCTCTCTTATATAGTAGGCTAGCTGAATGCACCCGGCGTTGCCGGGGTTCTTTTTGAATGAATTTAATCTTCTGTACATAGGTCTGACGCGAGCCCAGTATCAGTTAGTGCTCAACGATTCCTTGTTCTTTCTTCTGTCGGGCCCCACGAGAGAGAATTTTGAAAGCATGTGTGGCAATCAGTCAGATATTCCGATAAAGTGCATAAGAAGTACTTCCAGAGGATTTTGGAAGAAGAAGAAGAATATTTATTGGGAAATGGTACCAGCCCGGCCGAGGCGGCCTCGACCGGCCTTGCCACCTAGCCTATAACCTTCCCGGGGCCCATCCCCACATTTTTTGTTTTCGAGGTTTCCTCCTATCTTTCACCATTCAGGAGATTAGCGCGTGCAGACAAACAAACAAACAAAAACTTTCTTATATATATATATATATATATATAAGATAATACTACTGCATTGAACAGGGCAGCATCAATGTCAACCATCTCAGAGACATCAAGGAACTGATGGATTAGATATATCTGAACGAACTAACATCGACGATGACATGTTTGGGGATGTTTTAGCATCAGTTGTGAAATGGACTTAGAGGTGTATTGATGTTAATAGTGACGAATGGGAGCACCTGTTGTAATTTACTGTTTAAAGGTGAGATGAAAGCTTCAGTAGCCTACAAAAGTATTCATCCCCCTCCAAAGTTTTCACAATTTTGATGCCTCCTCAGCTTATTTCATGATATTTTAAAATCAAACTTAATATATAGAGTCTTCACAAACCCATTGAAAATGATGAAGCTGAAAAATGCAGATAAAATGTGAATAAGTTAGATTAACAGACAAAATCAGCTTTTTACTCAGTTGTATAATATACAGTCATGTGAAAAAGTAAGTACACCCCATGTAAAGTTTTGACTTTTTCAACATATTTCAACATACAGCTATTTGATCTTCATTTCAACAATATTGATAGATAAAGGTGATAAAATATAACAAATATCATGAAACATTTACAATTTGTAGTCCATTGTATAATTTTAATAAACATAAATGCAAATTTCGCATGTGGAAAAAGTAAGTACACCCTTGGCTCTAATAGGAGGTATTGCCCCCTTTGGCAGAAACAACCTCAAGGAGGCATTTCTTATAACTATAACTATCTACCAGTCTCTGACATCGACTGGGAGAAATTTTTGCCGACTCCTCCATGCAGAATTCTTTCAGCTGTGCGATGTTTGAGGGGTTTCTTGCATGCACAGCTCGTTTAAAGTCCCCCCACAACATCTCGATGGGATTTAGATCCGGGCTTTGACTTGGCCATTCCAGAACCCTCCATTTCTTTCTTTTCAGCCATTCCTTGGTGGATTTACTGGTATGTTTAGGGTCATTGTCATGTTGCAAGGTCCACCTTCGGTTGAGCTTCAACTTTCTGACAGATGGCCTCACATTATCCTCAAGCACCCTCTGGTACAATGAAGAATTCAGAGTGGATCTATGATGGTGAGCTGCCCAGGCCCTGATGCAGCAAAGCTGTCCCAACCATAATATTTCCACCACCATGCTTTACAGTTGGTATCAGGTTCTTGTGGTCAAATGCTGTCTTTGGTTTTCGCCAAACAAGTCTTCTGGTACTGTGGCCAAATATCTCTCTCTACCTTTGACTCATCTGTCCAGAGCACATTGTTCCAGAAGTGCTGGTCTTTGTCTAGGTGTTCATTGGCAAACTTTAGTCTTTCCCTGATGTTCTTTCTGGACAGCAAAGGTTTCCTCCTGGCACACCTCCCATGTAGATCAAATTTGTGCAGCCTCTTTCTAATGGTAGACTCGTGCACTTTGACATCAACAGTGGCAAGAGCTACGTGTGGGTCCCGTGATGACATTCTGGGGTTCTTAGAGACTTCTTTCAGCATCTTGCGGTCTGCTCTCGGGCTGAACTTGCTGGGGCAGCCTGGCCTGAACAAGTTGGCAGTTGTTTGGAATCTTCTCCACTTGTAGATGATCTTCTGGACAGTCGAATGATTGATTTCAAATTGTTTGGAGATCTTTTTAAATCCTTTCCCAGACTCGTAGACATCTATAACCTTCTTTCTGAAGGCCTCAGAGAGCTCTTTTGATCTAGGCATGGTGACGCCGCACACTTCAACAACAAGGAGCAAACCAAACGAAATGTCTGAGGTTCAAATAAGACAGGTTCCTCCAAGATCCTCTCTAACGATGGGTTTTTTTTTTTTGTTTGTTTTTTTTTTGTATACTGAATCGAGGCTCGTGAAAGAGCTGACATTTACTTAACAAACAAATCAACCAGACAAACAAAATATATAAAAAGAGGGAGCGGACGACAAGAGAATGGGAAGCACGCAAACACTTGAGAGCACACAACATTTAAGAGCAGGGAGATGTGTGGGAGGGAGAGGGCTTGGGGGGAGGAGGCATGGGAAGGGGGGGGGGGGATGGGAGAGGGGGGTTCTAATCATTTGCACCTGAGCTGGTGCACCTGATTCTAATTTTAGGTATTTGAAGTAGTGATAAATGTAGGGGTGTACTTGCTTTTTCCACATGTGAAATTTGCATTTATGTTTATTTAAATTATACAATGGACTACAAATGTAAATGCTTCATGATATTTGTTATATTATATCACCTTTATCTATCAATCTTGTTGAAATGAAGATCAAATAGCTGTATGTTGAAATATGTTGAAAAAGTCAAAACTTTACATGGGGTGTACTTACTTTTTCATGTGACTGTAAGTATTCAAGCCCTTTGCCTAATTAACACTAAATCGCATAAGGAGCAAATTATTTGTTTGAAAGGTTACAAAATAAGTGTAACAGGTTTCACCTGTATGTTAAATCAGTGGTTAACTTAAAAATTAAGCTCCTCCACTTATCTAAGGAGTTTAAAGGTGCAGTTGCACCACTTGGCTCAACCAATAAGGCAAACATGAAGACCAAGGAGATTTCCAAAGAAGTCAAACATAAAGTGGTGGAGAAGCACCGTTCAGGAGAGGGTTACAAGAAGATTTCAAAGTCACTCATTATCCCTTTGAGTACGGTGAAATCCATTATTTATAAGTGGAAGACGTATCATACCACCCAGACATTACCAAGATCAGGTCGCCCATCCAAACTCAACAGCCGAGCAAACATGAAACTGGTTCGGGATGTAACTGTAAATCCAACAATGACTGAAAGATCTGCAAGGCTCTAAAGGGGTCAATGTTCATCAATCTACAATACCCTGTTTCCTTCACAAAGGTGGCCTCTATGGACAGGTGGAAAGAAAGAAGCCATCACTGAAAGAGATGCATCTAAAGTTCGTATGGAGTTTGTGGGGAAAAAAACAACATCTCAATGATACTTCAGGCAGGTGAAGAAAGGTTTTGTGGTCAGACGAGACGTACATTTAACTTTATGGTCTAAATTCAAAGGGTTACATCTGTCGCAAGCTTAACACTGCACATTTTCAGTCAACACCATCCATACTGTCGAGAATGGTGGTGGCAGCATCATGTTATGGGGCTGGTTTTTTTTCATCAGCAGGGACTGCCAAGCTTGTCAGGATAGAAGGGACAATGGATGGTGAAAAGTACAGGAGAATCCTTGATGAAAACCTGTTTGAGTCAGCCATGAATCTGAAACTGGGTAGGAGATTTACATTTCAGCAGGACAATGTTCCGAAGCACAAAGCTAACGCCACACTGGAGTGGCTGAATGAGAAGAAAATAAATGTTATTGATGGGTGCAGTCAAAGTCCTGACTTGAACCCAATTGAACATTTATGGCGAGACTAGAAGTTTGCAGTCCATCGACGATCCCCATCTAACTTGGCAGAACTAGAGCAATTTTCACATGAAAAATGGGTAAAGATTTCACCATCTCACTGTGCAAAGCTGGTAGAGACCTACCCAAAAAGACTCATAGTCATTGCTACAAAAGGTGCTTCTACCAAGTACTAACCTTAAGGGGCTGAATACTTTTGCAACCAGTGAATTGTGATTTGTACATATTTTTTGCAGGTATTCCTGATATGTAACCTCCTTCAACTATAAGTGTTTAGTTTGATCTTTTCAGTTATGAATAAAAAAAGTTCATTTGGAAAAATTGTTTCAATGTAATTTATTATTCCCCTAAATGTGGCATTATTGGTTGGGGGTGAATACTTTTCCAGGCCACTATCAATGTTAAATTCCCTCTGGCATCTGATTTACAGCATACACGGCTGGTGGAGGGAAGCCAAGCTGTTAAAACTATTGCCCACACATCCTTCCTTTGACTCATCCATCCCTCGAACCATTGATCACACGGAAACAATCTGTGAATGTGTACAATCTCTGTATCTGAGCTAAGGTTCTCATATGTATGCGGCTTTGGGTAATGGATTGAAGTGATTAATGATGGTTATTGAAACATCGATCATGTTTTATGTTTGGCTGTTATACACAGTATAAAATTAATTAGTGGCTATCTATTTATCATGTATGCAGATCTGGTGACGTTTTGCCACTCCTTCAATACACTTATAGTTATTCTAAAGTTAACTTAAACTGCCAGGAAGTATATGAGAGTCAAGCTGCAGTTCTAATTTTACCATTTTTGCCTAATTCTTGCTTCAAGACCTTAAACGCACTTTTAAACATGCCCTCGCTGACGTGTAAACAACAACACAAACAACATGCATTTTAAAAGGCCATTTTCCCTGCTAGAGCAGGGGTTAGCCTTGCGGTCCCCATGACAATCTTCTCCATTTTGCCCTATTTTCTGCATCTCTCCTTGTCTGAAAGGAGTCTGTGAAATCTCCTGAAAATCTGAAATCTGAAAACAATCTCCCCATGACAATTTTGCCCTTTGCCCCTTGCCCGCATTTCTTCTTCCACCATCTTTAGCCAAGTCTTTCTCGGTCTTCCCCGTCTTCTACTTCCTTCTACATTCATTTCCATCACTCTTCTCAACCAGTCACTTTCATCCTTCCTCAACACATGACCAAACCATCTCAACCTGTTCCTCTTCACAGCATCAATCACAGGCTCTATTCCCATCATCTTTCGCAATTCATCATTTGTCTTCCTCTCTCTCAACGATACTCCACACATCCGTCGAACCATTCGCATTTCCACCCTTTCCAACCTTCGTTGCTGCTCTACGTTCATTACCCATGTCTCGCTCCCATAAATCATAACACTTCTCACACATGCAGCATACAGCTTTCCCTTCAGCTTCAATGACACTCCCCTCATCATCAGCACGCCACTCAATTCCCGAAACTTCTTCCATGCACATCTCACTCGAGCAACCGTTGCCAAGTCTGATCCACCTTCTCTATTCAGCATGTCTCCGAGGTAGCAAAATGTTTTCACACCTTCCAGCTTCACGCCGTCTCCAAGATCCAACTCAACATTTCCTCCATCTGCAGCTCCCTCTGTGCACACCTTACATTTGAATGTAGCTGCCACACTGGTTAATGACCCTCTCAGACCACTACATTTTTGATGAACCCACTCAGCGCACATTGTACACTGAATGGAGTTCACTCCGACACCCTTCCTACACACAGCACAGGGCCACTTCCCAGTTCTTTCCACCTCACCACATGCTTTACCACTTGCCATCACCTTCGTCTTTCCGATATTCACCTTCAGACCTTTTGTCTCCATACATTCCTTCCACGTGTTCATCTTTTCCTTCAGTCCATCCATACTTTCCGCAATCAACACCAGATCATCTGCATACAACAACTCCCACGGCAAACCCTCCTTTACGTTCTGAGCCAGCACCTCCATCACAGCTACAAATAGTAGTGGACGTAGTACCGACCCCTGATGCACTCCCACCTTCACCTCAAACTCACCACTGTTCCCGTCCTTCGTCCTTACAGCTGTGTGCGCTCTTTTGTACATTGCCATCACTACTCTGATCAACCATTCCTCCACTCCTAACTTCCTCAATGCCCATGTCAATACTTTGCGTGGAACCCGATCGAATGCTTTCTCCAGATCAACAAACCCAAGAAACAACTTCTTCCTCTTCTCCATGTACTTCTCCTGCAACTGCCTCACAATGAAAAGCACGTCTGTCGTTCCTCTTCCTGGCATGAATCCAAACTGCATTTCGTCAATCTTCACTTTCTTCCTTATCCTCCTCTCCAACACCCTTTCCAATACCTTCATTCCATGCTCCAATAACTTTATCGCTCGGTACGAGCCACACTCCAGAGGGTCACCTTTCCCCTTGTATAGAGGGACGAGGGTACTCAGTTCCCAATCCACTGGAATGCGGCCTTCTTTCACCACCAGATTACAGATCTCTGTCATTCTCTTCACACCCCAACTTCCTGCTGCCTTCAACATATCTCCCACAACTCCCATCGGCCCTCCCGCTTTTCTACCCTTCATTGCTTTTATCGCTTCCTCAACTTCCTTCTCAGTTATCTTCTCTGCCGGTCCTGAAACTGGGTTACTCTCTATGTTGCCATCCCATTCATTCTCTGTATTCAACAGCATTTCCATATATCTTTTCCATCTTCCTTTAATTCCATCTGGGTCGACAACGATTTGTCCCACTTCATCCTTCAAGCAACTCACCCCCATCACATCACACCTCTCTTTCGCTATCTGCTTTGCAATCCTGAATACTGCTTTCTGACCCTCTTCCGAATCGAAGCGTTCTCCGAACATTTTCCTACATGCCTCCTGCGCCTTTGCTACCTCTTTCTTTGCAGCCTTCCTGGCTGCCTTATAACTTTCATGCTCTGCTGTTTCTGCTCCCGTACCCTTCACCTTCTGCCACTCCTTGAACTTCTTCCTCTTCTCGTCAATCCTCTTTCCAACTTCATCATCCCACCACCATGTTTCCGAGTGGTCCTTTTGTCCATCCACATACCTCACCAACGGCTCCCAACAGACTAGCTTTCATTGACATCCAACCACTTTCAAGCTCAACCACATCATCCTCGACCCTACTCAGCCTCTCTTTTAATGCCTCCCTTACTGTCACCTCTTTCAACCTCCACACCTTCATTCTCGGTTGGTACTTCAACCGCCGAGCTCTCCTCGCACCTTTCACCCTTACGTCGCAGACAACCAAGTGGTGCTGTGAAACAGCCTCCTCCCCCGGGATCACCTTTGTGTCCCGGAGGTGCCCCCTATCTCGCCTACGCACCATCAGGTAGTCAACGGTTGTCGTCGACCCACCTGACGTGTATGTAACAAGCTTATTATCCTCTTTCTGGAACTGATTTGTAAAATTGACGTGTTAAAATTTACACTGACGTGTAAAATTATTTGTTATTTAAACGCGTGTGATTAGGCTTTTTTAAACAGCGCATTTGATATACACTTTTCGGGGATTGGCGATTAACTTTGAACAGATGTTCATCGCACGATTAGCGATTCTACATGCGTCTAACTCTTAAACGCCTTTTGTAAATTCGGCGCTACATGCTTAGAGGTCATCTGCAAATTAGGTACGTGAAACTGGCAAGTCAATTTTTTGCTTATATAATATGTAGATATCCCATTAAGTTTCCTTCATTTTCCCTAAATTTCCACCAGAGTAATACATCTGCAATTGTCCTCATCTCGTCATTTTAAACATCGTCCAATTTAATCCATCGATAGCCGATATGGTTGTGGTGTATTGACCCAAAATCTACTCTTTTGCAATGCATCAAAGGGCCATTTACAACTTTTTTTTCTTCTTTTTTTTTTGTATACTGAATCGAGGCTCGTGAAAGAGCTAACATTTATTTCACAAACAAATCAACCAGACAAACAAAATATACAAAAAGAGGGAGCGGAAGACAAGATGGGGAGAGAAGGGCAAGCACACAACCACAACATTTGAGAGCAGGGAGAAGTGTGGGAGGGAGAGGGCTTGGGGGCAGGAGGCGTGGGAAGGGAAGTGGGGGGGGGGGGGGGGGGGGGGGGAGAGGTATAAAACACAAGGGGACCGAAATTAGCGGGGGTAGAAAAGATCAAGGTTTTGGATGGGGGAGGATAAGAGATGGTGGTGAACAGCTGTTTTAAAGACCTGGAGGGTAGAGTGGGATTGAAGAGAGTGAGGGAGTTTGTTCCAGAGGCGGGAGAAAAGAGGAATGAAGGAGTGAAGGTGAGCAGAAAGTCTTGATTTTGGCAGTTTAACCATAAGAGGGTTGCAGGCAGATCTTGTGCGACCTGTAGGAATATTTGGGGGACAGAGCCCAGAGAGGGCTGGGGGGGGGGCAAGGCCAGAGAGGAGTCGGTAGAAGACGGAAAGACCACCAACCTGCCTGCGGTGAGTGAGTGAAAGGCCCTTGGAGTTAGCTTCATCGCGGGAGATTCCAATGATTCTGAACGCTTTGGTTTCAACAGCGTGAAGACGGGCTAGGTGTGAGGCAGGAGCACCAGACCAGAGGGGAGAGCAGTATTCCATAGAGCTGCGGATGAAAGCCTTGTATGTGGTGAGGAGCTCAGGTGTGCCAAGGAAGGACTTCGCACGACGGAGGATGCCCAGTCGGCGACTGGCTTTGGAGGCCAGATTTGAAATGTGGTTTTCCCAGGAAAGATCATGGCAAATAGTGAGACCAAAAGCTTGAGTGACAGAACTTCTTGGAGAGGATTATTCAGAAAGTGGATGGGAGGGTTTTCCAGTCGGTCTTTTCGGAGAGACATCGTAAGAGTGTGAGATTTATCAGGATTGAAAGACATGTTCCATTTGTTTGCCCAGTCTGTGATTTGGTCCAGGTCTGCAGAGAGTGAGGAGGCTGCAGACTGCCGATCTGAGGGATGAGGAATGGAGCGACAGAGAGTAGAGTCGTCAGCAAAGAGATAGAGAGGACTTTCAAGAGAGTCAGAGAGATCATTGATGAAGACCAGAAAAAGCACAGGGCCCAGAACACTACCTTGGGGAACTCCAGCCTGAACAGGAAGAGGAGATGAGAGAAACCCATTCAGGGCCACACGTTGACTATGACCAGAGAGGAAGTCCGCCAGCCATGCGTGGAGATTTCCATGGATACCAAAGGAGGAGAGTTTGGTGAGCAGAGCAGGGTGCCAGACCGTATCGAAGGCACGTGAAATGTCAAGGGAGACAGCTCTAATTTCCTGTTTGGCGTTGAGGACCTCCATCCATTGTTGAGAAAGCAGAAGCAGCATGTCCAGAGTAGAGTGACCAGGTCTGAAACCAAATTGATGATCTTAGATCAAGCCATTGGAGAAGAGGAAAGATTTCATATCTGAAGCAATGATGGATTCCATGAATTTGCTGATAATTGGGAGAAGGCTGATTGGTCTGTAGTTGCTGGGATCTGTTTTTGCACCTTTTTTGTGCAAAGCGGTGATGTTGGCTGATTTCCAAGCAGATGGCAGATGACCTTGAGCAAAAGAGAGGGTGAAGAGAACAGAAAGAGGGAGTGAAAGAGCGGAAGAACATGATTTTAGGACCCGTGGGCTGATGCCGTCAGGACCAGTTGCAGAATCAGAGTCGAGGGTTGACAGAAACTTTTCCACCTTGTCAGGAGGAAAGGACACAGAGTCCAGGAGCAGCTGGGTACGACTGGGTACGGTGGGTACAGAGAGGGATGGGTTTGGGACACAAGATTTAGAGGCAAACACAGAGTTGAGGCATTCAGCCTTTTCATGTGCGGAGTCAGCCATTAAGCCGTTTGAGGTGAGGGAGGGGATGGAGGGGGAACAAACACCAGAAACAGATTTGACCAGACGCCACCAGGATTTGGAAGAGGGAGACAGATAAGAGAGTTCGGTCTTGAGAACGGTGAGATATTGTTTCCTGGCTCTCCTGAGGGTGGACACACACTTGTTTCGGGCTTTGTGAAAGGAAATGAGATTTCCTTCCGTTGGATTTGCTTTCCAGGAGAAGAAAGCAAGTTGTTTCAGGGCAACAGCCTCACCACAAGATCCGTGTACCATGGACGGGAGGAAGGGTATGACAACTGAAGACGAGATGGGATAAATCTGTGCATGAGAGAGAGCAATTTACTTTGAAAGAATTCCCAGGATGAGTTGATGTCAGAGGCGGTAGAGATGGGAGACCAGTCCAGATGATTGATGGCTGCTTGAAGACCGTGCCAGTTGGCCTGAGTGAAATGCCAGACTCGTCGACGCTGGGGAGGCTCTCTGAGAATGGTCAGAGAGATGTCCACTTTGACAAGCACATGATCAGATGAGCCGATTGGAGCAGAAGAAGAGCAGCAGACATTTTCAGGGAAGTTTGTCAAAACCAAATCCAGAAGAGAAGATGCTCCGTTGACTGAGATCCGGGTTGGGAAATTGACAGATTGTGTCAGTCCCAGTGAGTCGCAGAAGTCCTATGCTGAAGAGCCATGGCTGGTGAGAGAGGTACCCACACCCAGCCAACTGGCATGGTGACAATTGAAATCACCACATATGAGGAAGAGAGAGTTGGGATGGGTAGATAGAAGTTGGTCTATATTATCAGACAGCGAGATGTAGATGGAGTCATCGCTGTTTGGTGGACGGTACAACACACATATGAACAAAAGGTGGGAGTGAAGGGGAAGCCGTAGCCAAAGGTATTCCTGGGGGTGAGGTGGAGAGAGGGCAGTGGAGGGCGAGTGAGGAAGAGAGTTTTTTATAAAGATAGCAACCCCACCTCCAGGACGAGGCTCAGGTCTATCATACCGGAGGAGGGAGTAACCTGGGAGAGATACCAAGGCATCAGAGACATTATGAAGAAGGAAAATTTCTGTTAAGCAGATCACATCTGGTTTGTCAGAAGCAACCTGTATGGAGAGATCAGTCAAGTTTGAGCGAAGGCCCTGGATGTTTGAGGTCCATACCGTTAATGAAGAGGAAGGGGGAGCATCGGGTCCAGAACAGGGGGGGGGGAGGGGTAGGGTAAGATGTGGAAGAGGAGGAAGAGGTAGGGAGAGCTGTTGAAGGTGTGTCAGAGATTTCAGAGATTTCAGAATAGCTTGGAGAAAGGGAAGAATGGGGCAGACAAAAGGTTTGATGGAGATTGGGTGAGGCACAGTGAGGTGTTATTTGAGGAGGGGGAAGAGCGAGGTAGAAGGTTGGGGGAGATGAAGGTGAAAGTTGGAAGGGGGAAGAAGCAGGGAGGATGCTTTGAGGAGGAGGGGTGAGAGGGGAGTCTAGGAGGGGAGGAGCGAGGGAGAGTCTCGGAGGGGAGGGGTGTGGGGGGAGTTTAGGAGGGAGGGGAGGGAAGGGGCAAGGGGGGAGATTTGAAAGGCATGGGTGATGGGGAGGATTTGGAAGGGAGGGGTGAGATTGGATTTTTAAAAGTGTACGATTCATGGGAAACGAACATTTTTTGCAAAATGAGTTTGAGACCTTCGAGTCAAAAATACGTTTGAGGACAATGAAGGAGGGGTGGAGTTCTGGATAGTTTAGGGAATGTAGAAAGGAGGAACTGTAAGAGATGGTATTATATATATTTTTTGGAATGAATAGATTTGGTGAGCAAGACGAAAGCATCCTTTTGTAGGAAAAGAAGAAAAGGGTGTTATAATATATGAGAGAAAATAGTTGTTCAGGGGAGAGATTATACATTTCTAACCACGTGATCGCGAACGAAGAACGAACGAACAAATAAGAACAACAAATAAACGAATAAGACCTGGGAAGGAAATATTTGTTGGGTTTTTTTTTTTTTTTTGAGTAGAGATATTAAACAAGGAGTATGGGGTGAACGACTGGGACGAAACAGAGAACGAAAATAATTGCAGCGCATTCGACGAATCGCTGAGAGAAAAACAAAACCACAAGGTCGGATATGGTACGGTAGCCTAAGCCTATGAGTACTAGGCTGCAGAATACTCGATACGCATTGACCGACGATTGTGTATACATGTACGAAAAATTAGCACCGAAAATTTTCCAAAAGATATGCTATAGGTACAAACACCGATAGATAGATACAGTCTCGACAAAAACACAATTGAGAAAGATCACTTAGCTTCGAAAGCGTGAGCGCATGTAACAGCTTCGAAAAGACGTGACCTCGCCGTGATCTCTTGCTTTTACATTGCTTTTACAATGCATCTATGAGCCCAGTTGTGACAGCAGACTTGATTCCCCATGCAAAATACAGTTCCTGACTACTGTACTAAAATGGAAGTTCATAGTCAGATTTAATTCCATTCGGAAATTATTTGTTACCACTAAGGTTCTATTGACTTTCCCAATGACCTTGGAGTGCTGAAACAATGAAAAGTGCTGTGTTAATGTACTGGTGACAACATGCATCACTATTGTTCTATCTAATTCTGGTACTCTGCCTGAAGGCAGATTCAGTGCAGCCAATGCAGCCTCATGGCAAGGACTACACTAGGTAGTTTGCCGTTGCCTTCCCAGTGGTTTTCAGGATAGGAATTTGTTCAGAGTGCCAGCGAAAACTCACCTATCTCTGCAAAGACACCACGGAATTGTTGACGTCCACCAACTAATGTTGGAAATTGGGACTGCCATCGGAGGGACGGTGCGCACATTGATGTCTCGCCCTGCCTATTTAACACCAGGATGAAAATTTATAGCTGAGTTGAAATTCTAACCCAAGCGAGACAGCTCAGAAGCCAAATGTTCCTTTCTCTGGGCTCTAGGCTATCCTGTGTTAAAACGTGTTCCCATCAACCATACAGCAATGGCTCATTAAGTGAGAGAGGATGGTGTACTCGGAGTTAGACGTAGACCCAATACAATAAGGTGGGAAGAGGGATGAGTATGATGGGTGGGCCAGCAGCCAAGCTCGCAGAGCACGGCAGGCTTGGCCTGGACAGCTTTCATTGGTCAGACTGACTGCCAGTGCTAGAAGGGCAGGTAGATGGTCAGGGCAAAGATCCAGGCACCTGGCGGATGGTGCGAAATGGAAAAGAAATATCAATCTATGGTCGAAGCACATTCCTCACTCTAGATGACATGAAGAAGTTTGACAAATCCCAACAAAGTTTACCATTGATAATAACGATTGCATGTTTGTGCACATACCTCTGCAGGGCACATATGGCAGCAGGATCCTCTTCGTTTTCTGCCAGGGCAGTGCCAAGGAGTTGCCAGGCCTATAGCACACAAATCAACAATGTGGAATTATCATAAAGCACCTACCATTTAATTAATGAACAATATCTAATTTCTTCTCTGCTATAAAGGCCTGTTGCTTTCATCAAATAAACATCTGCAGCAGACACAATTCTACTTAATCTACCGGCAGGGTGTATGCGTGCAGAACCTTATAGCGGAAGACGTGACCTTTATCCTCCACCTCAATATCACTTCTACAAAAATGGGTGCAAGACAAAGTATCCTGCCTGGTAGTAGCATATCCCTAACTCGTTGCTGGTACTGGCCTCCACATGTGATGGATCTTGAGTAACCGCTGCCTGCAGCAGAAGGATGGCCAAGGGAATGTCACCCTCATGCAGTCTCCGCCTGCCTTCCTGGAATGCATTTGGCTGCTCGAGGTAGGGGTTCTCCTGTTTGTTCATAAAAGAGGAAGTGGAATCAAATTTAAACTCGTTAAAGCAAAATAGTAAAGAAAATAGAAAAATCTTTCGAAGTTCTGCAATAGGGGACTTTTAAAATGACATAATCCACCCCAAAATGCTCAGCACACATGTGCAGAAGCCTCCAGCAATGGCGATCTTCAGGGCATGTGAATTGCTAATCAACATTGCTAATTGTTAATCAATTGTAATTTTATTAATTGTAATTGCATTGAAATCAATTGTAATTGTAAATAATTGCTAATCAATTGATAACTGTGCATGTGCGACAGGGATTGTTACCTAAAATGGCTCACCAAGCTACTAAAAGAAGCCGAAAATACTTGGAAAGTAACTGAGAGAAAACAGAGGTGTGCCTTCTCGTTATATTTCCGTGAGACCGATTTGCATCCAGGAACACAACAATTATGATCAGTCATTCTGAAATTGCCACTCTCGTTTAAATGCTGAAAATTATGTTTAGAAGACTATTTGAATAACATATATCTCACTAGCAACGGAAGGTTAAAAGTGCCCACGCTAGCAGAAGTGAGTCGCTGAAACGCACACACAGCGCATGTGCGGAAGGCCTCTGTTGGCATTCATACGTTATTTTGAAAGTCCCTTCTACTTTTTTAATTGATTCATAAACGTTTCATTTGATCAAATACAGTATAACCATTATCATTCTCTTTCCACACATTTACCACTATTAATTCATGAAATCAATTTGACTGACCCACTGTGGCAGAGGCGAGAAGGTCTCGGGGGCACGGTGCCAAGGCTGAGAGCTCTCGCGCATTGCCATTTCTTCCCACTCTGCCTGCAACTTGTCCCAGAATTCCGTGTCTGCCTGAAGGGCATGGCAGAAATGAACAAACCAAAGGGAAGGAAAGAATGTACATCCATCAAGATAAAGCTTAATTGTATGGTATTAAAATGGGAATGATGGGTAAACGGGATGAAAAAAATAATTGGGCTACCTTTTAACAATAATTGGTTCTTGTAAATTGTCTTTCCTCGTGGAGGAGTACACAAGACAAGGATATTGGGAGACTTCTTAAATTGCAACTTAAAGGACATAAGTGAATGAACAAATCAACACAGATTACGGGATTTGAACCTGCGATCACAGCATCATGAGCTGTGTGGAACAATAACACACAGAAAGCCGGATGGAAGACAAAGCAGAAAGTCAGAATACAAGAATGATAATATCTCGTGGAAGAAATGAGTTTCCTTCCTGGAAATATTTACACGATTTCTTTCCTACCTCAATAGCAGCCTTCGTTCTTTCAAATTCGTCATCACACCAGGCTGGTGCACAGTCATCCAGTACAAAATGTCGCCCCCCTGTCTTGCTGTCTGACCTCTGATTGAGAATGGGTCTGGTTCCTTCAGCCACCCATACTTGCTGGCCTGACTCCACATCACCAGTCCAGCAGTCTACTGGTGTATCCGGTCCCTGGAGGGTGAAGGAGGCTTCAGTTAAAAGTGAAAGATTTTGCCCAAAATATTTGAAGTCATAATTGGGTGGTGAGAGGGAAGGCATATATTAGTGTATACTTTAGAGTTTGGCTAACCCCCGCTCTAGCAGGGAAAATGGCCTTAAAATGCATGTTGTTGTTTGTTGTTGTTTAGAGTTTAGAGCTTTGGATAGTTGAGGTTGAACACCAGGATATCTCTCTATCACTATAATTTATTATTTTTATCATAGCTGCATGATGGAATAAATGGCCTTTTATATCTCTGGCAGACTCAGTCACAAAGCTCATAAAATCCACTCAAAGTGCTTTGAGTATAATGATACCCTTAAAGCGCGGCGTTACGCGCGCTGCTTGCGAGCAAGGAGGAAGCGGACAAGCGGTAACTTATAAGCGTCTTTATTTCAGGAGCTCACTGTAACACTGGCGCGCTCCGGGCTGCGCACCCGGTGTATATCATGAGGCCACGCCTACCCCTCGGGCGTGGCCACCGCCCACTTGGTGCGCGGAATGATGTCACCACGCCAGTGGGCTTTTGTGTCCGCCACACGCGCCCCCCCAGAATTCCCGCGCACCTGGAGGGCCAGTTTGCGGGGCAGACGAATGACCCGGCCGAAGCGCCCCCTGGCGATCGGCGGCGTCCGGGGTGCAGGGATGCCAGGTGGGATGCCCCTGGCTGCCCCTGGGATGGGTGCAGGACCGGGGGGCGGCGTGGCGGTGGGGCTGGGCGGTGCCGGGGGTCCGCCCGCAGGGGGGCGGCCCCGACGTGGGGGTCGGGCCACTGGCGGTGGATGGTCCACGTCGAGGTGGGCCGGCTTGAGGCGGTCCTACCGAAACGCGGTCAGGAGTACCGCCGATGTCCAGGGTGAAGTGCTTCGCCCCGGTCTCCAGCATGCGGAAAAGGCCCGTCGTACGGGGGCCGCAGTGGTGTCCGGTGGGCATCGTGGCGGACGAAGACGTACTCCGCCGTGCGAAGCTCCGGGGCGACGTGCGTCGGTGGGTGCCCGTGGCATGCCGTTGGCACCAGGGCGAACCTCTGGGCGGTCTCTTGCAGAGCGGAGCGCTGCTGTGCCACGGACCATGGTGCCGTGGAGTCGGGGAGGAACTCGCCCGGCACCCGCAGCGGTTGCCCGAAGACCAACTCCGCCGCGGATGCGCGCAGGTCCTCCTTGGGCGCCGTCCGGAGGCTCAGCAGGACCCAGGGGAGCCTGTCGACCCAGCCGCCGTCGCGGAGGGTGGCCCGGAGCGCGGCCTTCAATGAGCGGTGAAATCGCTCACACAGGCCGTTAGCCTAGGGGTGGTAGGCCGTGGTTCGGTGCAGCCGGACCCCGAGCCCCTGCGCGACCGCCCCCCAGAGCTCCGAGGTGAACTGGGGGCCGCGGTCTGACGAGATGTCTGAGGGGGCGCCGAACCGGGCGACCCAGGTGGCGATGAAAGCCTGCGCGACATCGGCCGCCGTTGTCGACGCCAAGGGCACGGCCTCCGGCCACCGGGTGGTGCGGTCCACCATGGTGAGGACGTAGGTGAAACCCCGCAAGGGGGGCAGAGGTCCCACCAGGTCCACGTGGACGTGGTCAAACCGGCGTTCCGGCACCGTGAACGGGGCCAACGGGGCCTGGGTGTGCCGGTGCACCTTGGCGCGCTGGCACGCGAGGCACGTCCTGGCCCAGCCGCGGACGGCCTTCCGGAGGCCATGCCAGACGAACTTGTCGGCGATCAGCCTTTGGGAGGCCCTCGCGCCCGGGTGGGACAGGCCGTGGATGGCGTCAAACAGCCCGCGGGCACGATGGGGCGAGGACGCCCGAGGGAGACGTCGCACAAGAGGGCCGTGCCCGCGCCGTCGAACGCCACCTCGGTGACGCGGAGGCCCGTGACGGCGGTCCGCAAGGCCTGGACGTCGGGGTCAGCGGCCTGGTCCGCTGCCATCTGGGCATAGTCGATGCCGAGGTGGACTGCGTGGGCGACGGCCCGGGAAAGGCAATCCGCCACCGGGTTGTCCTTCCCCGTGACGTGCTGGATGTCCGTCGTGTACTCGTGTCAAGTAGTAGATTTGTTATTGCCTAAAGTTCAGTTATAGACGTTGGTTGCTAATGTGTTATGATTTAAATGATGTTTAAAAATGCTATTTTCATAAAGTTAATAAAGGGTTTTTGCTTCGTTTTAGTTTTGGATGAGGAAAGGCTCGCTGAGGTCATGCTGGACAAATTGTATACGTGTGCTTTTTCGAGGCTAGTCGTAAAACCACGCCCACGTGCGCGTGATTTTGTGTAACGCAAGTAGAATGATTAGATTGCAGACATAAACCTATTGTTTTTACCATATATATTTTGTATTAATCACTGCAACGCATGACTCTGTATAAACATGCTTTGAATTACTCATGTAAACAAACCCATAAAATATATGGGTTTGTTTGGCCAAGCATACACTCTTCTCTTTGTGAGTTACATTTCTGTTTTCTCGGAGCCCAGAGAAACATTTGGTCCGAATGATAAGGAAGGGCTGACTCCCCCGAACAGCGGATAACGGTGGGAGGGACTCTCGCCAGTCGCTTTGTTCTCTCGGAGATTTTCTGATAATCGTATTCATATATAAGTGAATGAGAATCAATGTGTTTCCAGGAAGGCTTGACGTGGCATGAGACTGGCTCTTGCTGTAGATGTCTTGGCTTCTTCCGGATCTGTATAAGTTGGTTTTTAATAAAGCTGCGTCATTTCAGGCTATTGTGGACTTCTTTTGCAAACGAAGAGCTGCTCCTTCACAAATGGTACCAGGAGTGGGGTGTCAACAGACGCGGAGGACGGGAAGCGGAACCCGGGCGACAGAAGGAAGGTCCCGAGGCCGGGACGCTGGCACTCTAATTTGATTAAGGTGAGCAATTGTTTTATACCAGAGGGCTATCTTTCCAAATTTGTACCTTGCTTCTTCGAACGGGTTCAGTCCGCTTCCCTGTCATCCGCGCTGCCTGCACTCGAACAGAAATTGTAAGTAAAGGCTCATTTAGGCCTCAGAATGACGTGGTTTTGTTAAAGCCAGGATAAACAAGTAAGGATACCAGGAAGGACTTAACAGTAAGCTTAAAGTTACAGTTAGCACCAGGAGGGGAAAATGAGGTCGGACAGCCATATAGGCTGAAGCCAGGTGGCCAAGATTTTTCCAGGAAGGAACAGCCCAGAGACAAGATGGGGTATGCCATTGCATGCCAGGGAACGAAGGGCTGTGGCTAACTTAGATAGAAGGCCATAGGAACAAAGAGGGCCATAGGAACATGGCCAGTAAAAGGATTTGCGCAGGATATCGGTGAAGATAACGTTCGGTACAAGGGAAGGGGGAAAGTGAGGTCGGACAGCCGTAAAGGTTGAGCCAGGCCGAGAACTTTCCAGGAAGGATCAGCCCAGAGCAATAAGATGGGAAGCAAGCTAATGAAAGAAGGGGAACCCCTTAAGGGAACCCCGGCATCTTTCATGTTTAAGAGGCATCATTTTGCCGCGGTAAGACCATTAAAGGACTGGGCTGTGTTAACTAAAGATTTAAATAATCCCTGGCCAGAGGACAAGTAAGTAAGCAGTTAAACAAGTAAAACAGCGAGTGATGCCGCGGGACCAGATGCCAGACCAAGACCCCCCACCCCCCCAAGCCCTGAGCCCTGTCCCCGGGCTACAGGCGCCACCTCTCCCACCCCCGCCCCTGTTCCCCCAGGGGTTAGACCCCCAGAAAACTAGACCAGCCGCCCCTCAGGTTCACCTTAGCCCGGGCAATCCTTTTAGAGGACAAGAAATTAATGGGGCGGACAGCGGGTTCGCGGCCCCAGAAGGGCTAGGAGTATTGTATTGTACCCCTCAGTGGAAGGGCTCACGGAATCGGAGAACTCACAGCCTACAATCGAGATGTGTCCCTTTAAAAAACCATTTGAAAGAACCAGATTTGGCGGCTATGCAGGAGCGGGTGAGAACCTTGCTGGCTGAACAGCCCGGTCACGTACCGGAACTTATGCGTTTGTGGATACAAAATACAGGCGCAGATTGGCGGGACGTCTGCCACATGGGAGAGGCTGTATTGCCAGCGCGGGTGTGGGGCCAGGCCAAAGTACACGCACGCTGGCCGAATGTAGCACCAACCCCGGCCCAGACCCTCGACGATTGGGGGGCCCTGGTCGACCTGTTGTTGGCCGGGGTACACATCGCACTAAGGCTAACCGACCAATTAGATGAAGCGGCCGAGCAGTGGGACATGGGCGACGATAAGAAGGCCAATGTAAAGGACGACATGTTGCAAATGATTGCCCAGGAATCCATAAGGGCCCCCTCCCCAAAATTTGGAACCCACAAGGGCCCCCTCCCCAAAACTGGAACATACAAGGGCCCCCTCCACAGCCGCAGAATTGGGCCGTGCAAAAGGACCCCCCACCCCCCCCAAGACCTGAGCTCAGTCCCGGGGCTCTAGGCAACACCCCAACACCCCGCCCTGCCTTCCCTTTTTCACCTCAACCCACCCCCGTCCAACCCGTCCCAAAAAATCCTTTTCCTTGAATGAGAGACGTAACATGAATGAGCAAAGACTGTTTGGGAGTGGCTGGAGAAAGGCATGATTTGAGTCGATCTGAGTTTCGCGCGAAGAATGGGAGACTCACTCGTATATGAATGAGGAATGAATGTATATTGGGATGTTAATTGACGTGTGTATCTGGCCAATGCATTTGTCTGTCATCTGTTTGGGAGTTGTTTGGGAAGCGAATTGATATAAATCGGGTCAGGAAAGCACCCGGAGTGCCCTTGTCGATCTACTGTTGATATGAAGCGGTTTCTTGGAGATGGTTGCAGGATGGGCTGTTTTTTTCGCTAAATTCAGAATTCGAATCAATATGTGTGTTTTACTTGAATTGAAGAGTTCATTCAATGGCAGATATTGTGGATTGTATGTGTGGGATGTATCACTGAGGCAGCTCACCTTTGGAATTGGTGTCATATAGTGCATTTTGGGTCAGAGAGGTCAAGCGTCGGAGATCCTGTTTTTTTTTTTTGCGATGTTTACGAGCTAGGGATGAGTTCTGACAGCTCAATGTTCTGACAGCTCACTACATGCCAAGTCGTAGATTCTTTATTGACAATTCAATGTTATGGCAGCCGACTGCATGTCCCAACGTGAGGTAAACCCCGCCGTGAACGCGAATAGAGCGGCGTGCAGGGAGTGTTGAGATTCGTGCGGAGGCACGAGGGTGCGCGCCAAGACGGGGGGGGGGGGGGGGCGGCGTGGCGTCATCGCGTTGAGATGGTTGTGCCAGGTCGATCGGCGATCTCTGAATTTAAATCGGATTTTTGTCATGTGTGTTGTGAAATTAAACGTCTATCCGAGAATCCTGGCAATGTTCGTTTAATTAAAATGTGGTACAAACCTGCGTTTCCGCCGTGCGGCTCCGTGGAAGTTAGAGTAGAGTTATTGTGTGTTCAGGCAAGAGCCGAGCGAGCCGCGAGTCACGGGTGTGCTGTATGAGGTTGCTCGGAGGATGTGTGCCCAAATGCATTGTGGGTCATTGCGACTTTGCTGAATATCGGACGCTGGATGTCGGACGTTCATGTCAGACGAGCCATGTCGGAATAGTGGCCGGCTGCGACATATATGCCAGGCAATGTCACAGGACGAATACGTTATTTAAGATGGATTTATAAGATGGATAGATGGATGGATTTATTTAAGATGGCTAAAATAAACGATTTCAAGACAGAGAATATCGAGTTTTTTGTTGTTGTGGAAGCGTCAGGTACAGTACGCTTGGAATTTAATTTAACCGAGCCGAGTACAGTGACGTGTTCGATCGAGCTGTGGGGATTTGAGATGGATTTGAGTCACGTTAAATGGAGGACATTTGGGAGGATGAAGAGATGCAAGTAACGTGGATTAAATTGTGGTATCACGAGTTGGGTGCCAGAGATATTGTGGTTATTATAACTCACTGATTATAGGGGGCGCCGGGCGCACCGAGTACAGATCGGGTTGCATGATGGAGCACGCATGCATGGATTTTGGCTTTGCGAGGCTCCAGATAGAAATTGGCATTTCGATGCTGTGGATTATATTGTGCCTGCCCGGAAAGGTGATGTCCTGTGCTGGGGCTGGCGACATGCCTCTGTTATTTGTCTGTCTGTCGGTCTGATTGTAAGTCTTTGGTACTGGGAGGGCTAATTGAGTGCTCAGGCGTCATTGTTCCATGGAGGCAGGTACTGTGAGTCACAAAAGGTAAATGTAACACAGAGAGATGGACAGGACAACAATGGAGTTTATATGGACGGGTTTGGGGCAGTTTCAATCTGACGATTACAGAGTGCTTTGTTCCGTTCACGAAACATGTAAAATTCATGGAGTTGAAGTGGTTTGCAAAAAGGTAGCAGAGTCAGTACTGGGATGCAACCTCGTCCAGGGGTTTTGGTCCAGCCTGCAAGGAGTCCAGGGGCTTGTTTCAGGGCTGGGTCGCCAAAAATGGGATGCTGTGCCCATCTGGATGTAAAATTATCCATCAAGGACGGGGAATGATGTGCAGTGTGACTGATTGGAGGTAATAAGGATTTGTGTTGATTTCCTGATTTGAGTTCATCTGGAAACAAAGACAGATGGGATTAATGTGTATATCAGGAACATTTTGGAAAGAAATATGGATATATGACATTACTAAAATATAACCAAGCAATTGAGAGTTCTTGGGTTAATGGGATATAAATAAATGCATCTACAAGTTGATGGTTTATAAAAATTTAGTTCTGGATGATACTTAAACGATGAACAATGTTGGCAATATACAAAGAATGTGACTTGTTTTTTGGGGGGAAAACATGTGGTTTAAATTTGGTTGGCTAAGTTTTAAAGATGGAGATGTTTCGCAGAACTCTTATGATTATTTATATGAGTGGTGGACTATTCCATGGCAAAGCATTTTCCAGTTTATTGAAAGTTGGATTTTGTAAAATAATGGTTTAATATAACCACAGTAGAAAATAATATACAGATTTGGGACATTTTGTAAACTTTCGAATAATGAGAAGATTCAAAAAATTCATTTTATTTATTTCATGGAAAATATTTGGGTTGCAAGTGGAGAAGCATGGTATGGTATAAAAATAAAGAGGGAGTATCCAGGAAAAAGATGTTCAAGTGAACTTTGTGCTGTGAAAAGAATGTCGAGTTAATGGAAGTGTTTTGTTCGATTAATTTTGTTCAATTTGTGTTCAAATGACCATCGATGTTGGGGGCAAAGTTATGGGTGAATTTGGTGAGTGGTTGTGGGCAAACGAAGATTAATTTAGATTTATCATAGTTAAGTTCGAGGAAGTTGATTTGAAGCCAGAATTTCATTTGGATGCCAGAAAGGAGAAAGGAGATGCTGAAAGCCAGAAAGGAGATGCTGTTGTCTACTCTGAATGACAGGTGGCGGTATCCAGGGCGCTGAGGAGTTTGTTCACGTTGTAAAGTTTGTTTATTTAGTTTGTTTATTGTAGAGAAGAGTGCTTTTGGGATTCCGGAGCCAGAGTGGATAATTTGAGGGTAGTAGGTGGAGTAGAGGACATCTTTGCAGTGCTGTAGGTGGTCCTTGTGGGCTCGGGAGTGAACTGATTTGGGTTTAATAGGCACAAGCTGGTCTAAACAGGGTGAGGAGGATGGTGTGATTGATGATGTCAAAGGAGGCGTTGAGGTGAGGAGGATGAAAATGTTGAGGTTGCCGGCATCAGAGGAGAGAAAAGGTCGCTGGTGATTTTGAGGAGAGCAGTTTCAGTACTGTGGCTGGAGCAGAATCTGGATTGGGATGTTTCATACAGGTTATTGGCAGAGTGGTGATGTTTGAGTTGAGTGGCCACAGCACGTTCCAAAACTTTTGACAGAAAGGGTAGATTGGAGATGAGTCTGAAGTTATTTAGGGTGTCAGGGTTTAGTCCAGGGTTTTTCCAAAATGGGGGTGAAGTTTCACGAGTTTTTGGGGAAATCGGTATGTGAAGCTGGATTAAGTTGGAACTGCTTGATGAGCCATGGAGATGGATTGGGTTTTGTTGTTGGTTGTCTGGGAGTTCGGTTGTTGCATTGCCAAAGGTTTCTGTGTGGTGGACACACTCGTTGGCTGTTGTCTTGTGTGACGTGGATGGAGATGTATGTGGCTGCGTGTGGCTGCCTGGAGTCGGGAAGACGGCTACAGTGGTTGATATTGGTTGTGGATCGTCCGGGGTGCTTCGATTTGCATAGGGGGTGAAGATTGGGATATTACATTATTTTAAGTAAGTATTGGTATGAGTAATTACATAAGTAATTATGAGTTATTATGAGTATTAGTTATGAGTAAGTGATTATTTTAGTAAAGTTACATGTTTCGCTGTGTTGTGGATCTGCGGACAAGCTAGTTTGATGGGTACCCTGGGGTCTTCGGCGTGTCTATGTGTTTGGCTGTCTGTCACACCGGACTCTTGAATGGGTTTTCATGAGACGAATTTCAGACATAACAGTGAGAATCTATTTTGAGCGAATCACAGTGGGTGAGGAAAACATTGTGTGTGACCAGACACCAGAACTGACCAGAATTGAAATTGGAAGTAGACCAGGTTATTTCTATTATTTGTTTATTCGTGAAAATAAATAAATAATAGGGGGAGGTTAATGGAGGTTAATGGTGGTTTGTGTGTGTTAATGGAGGTTAATGGTGGTTTGTTTGTGTTAATGGAGGTTAATGGTGGTTTGTTTGTGTTAATTCTAGTTGAAACTCTCGCTGAAGTAATTTTCGTTTATTTTTATTTTTTGATTCGATTTGAGAGTTGAGATGATTGATTTTTTATTAATTTTATAATTTTATTTTTATTGATGTTGGAAACAGGTAATGGGATGCTGAGAGAAGGATTGAATTTAATTTGAATTGGACTGGATTAAATGGGATTGAATTTAAAAATTGAATATTGAATAAAATTGGATCCACTTGAAAAAAGTGGATTAGGAAATTGGAGAAAAGGTGTTCTATGAAACTATGAATTGAATGAATTGAATCTATGAATTAGAGACCTGTAGACCAGGCGTTCCCAGGAGACTTGTGGACCAGGTGTTCCACCAGAGGAAAAAGACCAGGTGTTCGTGGAGCACTTCACCTGCAAGAACGCCTTGGAACCAAGGTGGAAGGGACCAGTCCAGGTGTTGCTGACTACACCAACGGCAGTCTTTTGCGAGGGCAAGACCTCGTGGATCCACGCCACGCACTGTAAGTTGGCCATACAAGCACCAGACACTACACCACAGCAACCACAGTAAGGATGGGCCTAATCATAGGTACAATACTATTGATAGCGACAGCAGCTAGGGGAAACTCCGATTCCAATAGATGCGAAAACGAAACCCGACACCTCACCGTAACATGGGGACAAAGAGTATCACTACCATGTTTCGAACAGAAAGCCCTGCACACAAATTGGGTGAACATAAATTGGCTAGCACTGTCGGCAGGGCCTGGACGCGTTGGCATGGTACTACAAAAGCAACGAGAGTTCCGGGAAGACGGGCAAGCTAGCATTAAGACCTTGGCCCAACCAGGATACCAATGGGGAACCCCTGATTTTAAGCTACAAACACGCACACGCCTAGGGAAAGACATGACCATGCAGGTCCGGTGCAGCGTCTGGACCTCTGGCGCGGCCGGTGGCGAAAGGAACTACATACCATGCATCGAATACATACTCACGCCACAACCCCAGAATAAGGCCCCAAAGAAGGGTGAAAACACATATTGGAAAGTGGCCAGGGAGGTGGCAACAATTCAAAATAGGACACACTGCTGGTCGTGCATGCGCTTTCCCCAAGCAGGCACCACAGGAATACACATGATAGTGCTACCTCTGTCCCTCAATGACCTCTGCTCACAACCTATCGATTCCCCATGTTTAGTCACCACGCTGGAAAGAGAAGGGGTTGACAACGGCAAGAGTTGCAATCGACAATTTAATTATCGCCCGTCAATGATTGCCCATGTGGCCGAGAGGCCTGCCCCCGTCTGGGTCAAACCACAGAAAGGGAAGGTCTGCCTCCAGGGTTCCGGCCACTTGCGTATGGGAGAATCAGAATGCGCCTACACTCTCCCCGGGAAGCTGGGACAAGGGAGCTCGGGGATTACATTACGAATAGTACTGCAAGATAAACACAACCACAACATAACGGCTATAACATTCTCTAGGGGGGTTAGTAGGATTAATGGGGTGGTAAAGGGACTCCAGTGCTTATCCACCCACCTGGTCCCACCCCATGGGACAATGTTTATATGCGGCGACAAGGCTTACCCCTATTTACCAAATAATTGGGGGGGCACATGTTATCTGGGTTCAGTCCTTCCTGACGTTGAGATACTGGATGAGCTAGACCCAAAGTCCTTGGACAGGCGTTATAAGAGGTCAGTCATGAACGAAGATGGAACCACTAAACTACACGGGAGTCTATGGGAAAAGGTGTTTGGTTTCTTCTTCCCAGGAGCGGGCACAGTCATGGATAGTTTCCGAATAGACAAATTGGCTTTGACCCTAGAAAAGGTGGCAAACGACACCGCTACGGCTCATGACATACTATTGGACACGGTAATTCACATGCGTACAATGGTGATGCAGAATCGGGTGGCTTTGGACATGCTCCTGGCAGAGAAAGGAGGGGTATGCGGAATTATAGAGGGAAAATGTTGCACTTACATACCCGATCCATCTGAAGGAGTGTCAGCCGCAATAGTGAGACTAAGGGAAACTAGCCACGCCCTGACGATCGATCGGATCGCGCGTGAAAATTCTTATACATTTAGCTGGCTCACTGACTGGTTCCGGGGATGGACGGGCACCATAGTGAAGTGGTTATTGACCGCACTGGCTGTGATAATCGGGGTAGTAATTTGGGGGGCACTAATGAAATCTCTAGTCCTCCTCTGTATGAGAAAGTATTTTACAGGATGGAAAGTGAAAAAGCCGCCGACAACGACTATGGCTCTGACCACAGAGGCCGTCGACCTGAACGGGTCCTTCAACAAGGCAGTTGCGACCGGCGCTCCAGAAAATTGCATTGAATTTTGTAATGACTGTGATACTTGTGCGGATCCCATGTGGGAACTGGCTGCTGCCTGTAACGGTGTATGTGATGACTGTGATACTTGTGCTATAAACCCCTTGCGTGTACTGGCTAACGCTGCTTATGTATTACAAGCGGACAGCTGCACGCCCCCTTCCGACCCAACTATGGATCTGATTGCGACACTGGGTCTGGCGGTCGAGGGACCCGACGCGGATGTCCTAGACCCGCAAGCCGACCAGGCGCCCATGGGAGACTTTGACATAAAGGAAGTTCCTCTCTTTGCTTCATATGTATTAAGTTCAAATGCTTCAAGTGAATCGGATTTTTACGCTCTGTACCCTGACCAGGAAATTGAGACACAAGATACTGACAATACTATGTATTCCCCAGAACAGCAGCACGTGAGGGACCTCATGGGCATGATCGTTGATTAACTTCGAAGATCTGCAAGGACTGAGTCTGCAAAGGGTGGGGGGAGCAAGTTCCGCAGGGGAGGTGACGGGCCCTCTGGCGGAGCAGAACCTCATCTGGACCAGACACCTTCGTTGTGGATCCGAAACGTTAATGGACTTTCATGTTCTGAGCCCTCAGGCTCCGAGCACGCACCACACGACACGTTCGCCAAATGCACGGGCGAGGCGCTTTGGGCGCACGATATGCCCTTGGGAGATACCCGCATTACACAATTATTTTTTCAATACCCGCATTACACAATTATTTTTCAATAAAGCCCGATGTGGCACGTTGTCTCTTAAGATACTTTGTCTCGACGAGACAAGAGGAAGGAATGTCAAGTAGTAGATTTGTTATTGCCTAAAGTTCAGTTATAGACGTTGGTTGCTAATGTGTTATGATTTAAATGATGTTTAAAAATGCTATTTTCATAAAGTTAATAAAGGGTTTTTGCTTCGTTTTAGTTTTGGATGAGGAAAGGCTCGCTGAGGTCATGCTGGACAAATTGTATACGTGTGCTTTTTCGAGGCTAGTCGTAAAACCACGCCCACGTGCGCGTGATTTTGTGTAACGCAAGTAGAATGATTAGATTGCAGACATAAACCTATTGTTTTTACCATATATATTTTGTATTAATCACTGCAACGCATGACTCTGTATAAACATGCTTTGAATTACTCATGTAAACAAACCCATAAAATATATGGGTTTGTTTGGCCAAGCATACACTCTTCTCTTTGTGAGTTACATTTCTGTTTTCTCGGAGCCCAGAGAAACATTTGGTCCGAATGATAAGGAAGGGCTGACTCCCCCGAACAGCGGATAACGGTGGGAGGGACTCTCGCCAGTCGCTTTGTTCTCTCGGAGATTTTCTGATAATCGTATTCATATATAAGTGAATGAGAATCAATGTGTTTCCAGGAAGGCTTGACGTGGCATGAGACTGGCTCTTGCTGTAGATGTCTTGGCTTCTTCCGGATCTGTATAAGTTGGTTTTTAATAAAGCTGCGTCATTTCAGGCTATTGTGGACTTCTTTTGCAAACGAAGAGCTGCTCCTTCACACTCGGACACGGCCGAGAGGTGACGCTGCTGCCGGGCCGACCACGGCTCGGTGACCTTGCCCATCGCGAAGATCAGCGGCTTGTGGTCGACGAAGGCAGTGAACGCACGGCCCTCGAGCAGATGGCGGAAGTGCCTGACCGCCAAGTGAAGCCCGAGCAACTCGCGGTCGAAGGTACTGTAACGGCGTTCGGGCGGGCGAAGCTGCCGGCTAAAGAACGCCAGCGGTTGCCAAGCTCCACGCACCCATTGCTCGTGCACCGCGCCCACCGTGTAGTCCGAGGCATCGGTGGTGAGGGCGATCGGTGCATCGGGTGCCGGGTGCGCGAGCATGGTGGCGTTAGCCAAGGCGAGCTTCGCGCCCGTGAACGCCGTGTCCATCTGCTCGGTCCAGGTAACGTCGCCTTTGCCCGGCTTACCTCGGAGAGCTTCGTGCAGGGGGCGCAGGAGCTGGGCGATACGGGGCAGGAACCGATGGTAAAAGTTCACCATGCCCAGGAACTCCTGCAGCCCTCTGATCGTGCGGGGGTGCGGAAACCCCTTCACCACATCCACCTTGGCCGGCAGGGGGACGGCTCCGTGCCTGGTGACACGGTGCCCCAGAAAATCGATTATGGTGGCGCCGAACCGGCACTTTGCGGGGTTCACAATCAGGCCATGCTGGCCCAGGCGTTCGAAGAGCGTGCGGAGGTGGCATAGGTGCTCTTCGCGGGACGCGCTGGCGACGAGGATATCGTCCAGGTAGATGTAGACAAAATCCAAGTCACGCAGGACGCTGTCCATCAGTCGCTGGAACGCCTGAGCCACATTCTTCAGACCGAAGGGCATGCGCAGGAACTCGAAGAGTCCGTATGGCGTGATGACCGCCGTCTTCGGGACGTCCTCCGGCCTGACGGGGACCTGATGGGAGCCACGTATGAGGTCCACCTTCGAGAAGAAGGACATGCCCGCCAAACGGGTGGAAAAGTCCTGAATGTGGGGGACGGGGTAGCGGTCGGGAGTCGTGGCGTCATTGAGACGGCGATAGTCCCCGCACGGTCGCCATCCCCCGCCGGGCTTCGGCACGATGTGCAGCGGCGACGCCCAAGCGCTCTCTGAGCGCCGAACGATGCCGAGTCACTCCAGGGTAGCGAAAGCCGCTTTTGCCACCGCCAGCTTCGTCGGCTCGAGGCGGCGTGCCCGGGCGTAGACCGGTGGCCCGACGGTGGGGATGTGATGGGCCACCCCGTGCTTGACGGCCCCCGCTGAGAAGGTGGGCCGCATGAGGGCCGGGAAGCCGGCGAGGAGGCGGGTGAATGCGTCCGCTGCCGGAAGCGTACAGACCAACGTGGCCGGAACCGAACCGTTCGGCAAGCCGCTTGGCAAGCCGCTCGTTGAGCTGGGCAACGCACAAGCGAGCGAGCTGAACGCCTCGGCCTGGACAAGACGTCTGCGCTTGACGTCGACCAGGAGCCCATTAGCGCACAGGAAGTCCGCGCCAAGCAGTGCCATGGGCACGTCGGCGGTGACGAACGTCCATCGGAAAACCTGCCCTCCGAACCGCAGAGAGAGGCAGCGTTTTCCGTACGTACGGATGGGCGTCCCATTCGCGGCAAGCAGCGCGGGGCCCCCACCCGCGGCGTGCTTGTCTGACGTGCCGGCGGGAACGACACTCACCTGCGCTCCCGTGTCGCACAGGTAACGGCGCCCGGAGAAGGTGTCCGTTATGAACAGCAGGCTGCTCGAACGGCCGGCGCTCATCGCCACTATTGAGCGCCGGCCCAGGCGTTTCCCGACCTGTTGAAGGAGCATGGCGGATGACACTGCCGAGCTTCGTGGCCGAACTTGGCGTGGAACCAGCACCAGGTGGTGGAGCTGGAGGAGCGCGGCTGGCTCCGCCAGGCCGGTGGAGTTGGCGGGTTTCCCCGCGGTGGCGGTTTTCGCCGCGGCGGTGGGTGGGGCGTGGCGGCGGTCACGAGGTGCGTATCAGCATGCTGCGTATGCTGTATAAGCTGATGCTGTGGATCAGCAGCATCAGCAGCAGCAGCAGCAGCATCAGCCACGAGGGCCGTGATGGCCACGCCGACTCTCGCCCACGTGTCCGAAGCGGCGAAGTACTTGTCCGCCTCGGCTGCCAATGTTCGGGGTTCCGTTAGCCCGGTCCCGGCCAACGCGAGGCAAACCTGCGCTGGAAGTTGGCGACGGAAAAGCACCCGGAATAGAGAACCGGGGGCTTCGTCGCCCAACAGTGACAGCATATGGTCCATTCGGGCCGACGGGCGCGTGTCACCGAGCTCGGGGAGATCCAGGAGGCGGTCGGCCCGTGCGTCGTCCGTGAGGCCGAACGTGGCTAGGAGTAGCCGCTTGAGTGCCTCGTACTTGTGGCCGTCCGGTGGGTGGCGAAGGACGGACACAACTCGAGCGGCCGTGCCGGGCCCGAGGGAGGCGACGACGTGGCAATAGCGCGTGTCATCGCCGGTGAGGCGCCGAAGCTGAAATTGGGCTTCGGCCTGGACGAACCAGACTTCGGCCTGAGCCTCCCAAAATTCGGGAAGTGTGATGAAGTTGGCCATGGCAATGGCGTCGCGTGTGGAAGGATCGCTCCGGCAGATCCAACGTCAAGGGGGTCACCAGTAAAGCGCGGCGTTACGCGCGCTGCTTGCGAGCAAGGAGGAAGCGGACAAGCGGTAACTTATAAGCGTCTTTATTTCAGGAGCTCACTGTAACACTGGCGCGCTCCGGGCTGCGCGCCCGGTGTATATCATGAGGCCACGCCTACCCCTCGGGCGTGGCCACCGCCCACTTGGTGCGCGGAATGATGTCACCACGCCAGTGGGCTTTTGTGTCCGCCACACCCTCTGCTTTCAGAATCATAAAGAACAATGCAAACAATCACAATGCCCAAAATCGAAATTCAAATTTGTCCACCCCAAAATGTAGTCTTGTTCACCCCCCTTTGTGCTCCCCTAGCCCTCATTCATCACCCATGTCCCTTATCCCTCCGAGTCTTGCTCTATTTTGTCCCTCCACCCTGCTGTTCATGTGTTCTCCCCCTCTCCCTCCAACCTTCCCACTGTTGTTTTTGTTCTGTTACGTTATGATCCAATCTACGTTCGAGCTCCTCCATGAGCATCAACTCTATATACAAAAAAAAAAGAACATTCACTTTTTTGAGCTGTCTCGTCTGGGTTGGATTAAGTGTACCGTTACTTCGGAGGGGACGTTAAGCCTGCCTGCTATTCATTCGCTGGTGGATGCTTAGTAAAAATAAAAATATTGTGATGCCATTTGAAAAGAGTGATCCGCCATTGTGTGCTGCTACCCAGGCTAAATTCCAGATTCCTGCCCGAATCCACTTGGACACTGCAACATCGGTGTCAGTGTAAATCTTACAATGCAACTATCAGACCGTATTTATAATCAAACTGGAGTAAAAAAAAAACCCTTAAAAATGACTGGTTGGAACAGTTTATTCGACGGTGCTGCCTCATAAGCGTGCCAAAGTCTGAAGCCTCGGCCTGGTGTCACGTATGTTTACATCTTTATTTATTAGACATAATACAGACGTAAAGGAACACTTTTTTTACTCTGCACGCATTGCATATCACGTGCAGCGAATTTCACCTCCCTGCACCTTGTATTTATTGTTATTTTAAAAAAACGCTTCTGTACACCGCCCTTGAGGATAGGTTTGCAAGCCACCATCTACAATTCCAATAGAAGATACATAATCACTCTTTTATGTAGAATGTTTTTCGAGTTTGTTTTGCCTCAAAAATAGACTGTAGTCTGTAGTGAACACATATTCGTGTTAAAAGATTGGCCTTAAAAAACCTACCCTCATGAAGGGGGACAGACATCTGTACAAACACACAAACTGACATTGTGTTTTATATGGTAGACTAGCTGAATGCACCCGGCATTGCCCAGGTTCTTTTTGAATGAATTTAATCTTCTGTACTAAAAAAGGAATAAAACACGGCCTTGCGAAGCAGCGGAGTTTGACGATCCGGCCGCGGCCGCATTTCGTTCATTTACTACAATTCAGCTTTTACTCGTGGCCATAGAAGATTGACTACTATAATTCAGCTCAGCTTTTAATTGCGAAATGGGCCCAGCCCGGCAGAGGTGGGTGGGCCTCGACCGGCCTCACCACCGAGCCTAAAACCTTCCCGGGGCCTGTCCCGACATTTTTTTTATTGGAGGTTTCTTCCTATCTTTCACGTTTAAAGAGATTCTGCGCATGTGCAAGATTGGTCGTCACGTCTCTTCAAAGCTGTCCCCGCGCGCTCGCTTTCGAAGTTAAGTAATTTTTCACAACTGTGTTTTTGTCGAATCTGTATCTTTCTTTCGGTGTATGTACCTATTGGGGTGACTTTAATAGGTTTCTCGGTGTTGGTTTTTCATACCTGTGTACAGAATCGTCGGTTTTTTTGTATCGTGTATTTTGAGGCCTAGTGTAGTACTAGTAGGCTACCGTGTCAGCCCTTGGCTTGAGGCTTTTGTTTTTGTCTCAGCGGTTCTTCGATCGCGCTGCAATTACTTTCGGTCTCTGTTTTTCACGCTCTTTTCACCCCATACTTCCTTGTTTTAAAATCTCAAAAACAAAACCAAAAAAAATATTTTCCTTCACTGTTCTTATCCGTTTGTTCGTTCTTATTTGTTCGTTCGTTCTTCGACCACGTTGTTCGTGATCACGTGATCACGTTGTTAAAAAATGTTTCATCTGTCCCCTGAAGAACTTTATTTTGTCATATTCTATAACACCTTTTTCTTCTTCTTCTATAAAAGAATGTTTTCGTCTTGCTCACCAAATCTATTCATTCCAAAAAAAAATTCCATCTCTTACAGTGCATCTTTAATTCATTCCCTAAACTCTCCAGAACTCCACCCATCCTTCAGCGTCCTCAAATGTATTTTTGACTCGAATGTCTCAAGAAACACATTTTGCAATAAATGTTCGTTTCCCATTAATCGGACACTTTTCAAAATCCAATCTCACCCCTTCCCTCCAAATCTTCCCCATCACCCATCTCTTTCAAATCTTCCCCCTTGCCCCTCCCCCCCAAATCTTCCCCATCACCCATCCCTTTCAAATCTCCCCCCCTGCCCCTTCCCTCCGAAACTCCCCCCACACCCCTCCCCTCCGAGACTCTCCCTCACTCCTCCCCTCCTAGACTCCCCTCTCACCCCTCCTCCTCAAAGCGTCCTCCCCGCTTCTTCCCCCTTCCAACTTTCACATTCTTCTCCCTCAACCTTCCGCCTCACTCTTCCCCCTCCTCAAATAACACCTCACTGCGTCTCACCCAATCACCATCAAACCTTTTGTCTGCCCCATTCTTCCCTTTCTCCAAGCTATTCTGTAATCTCTGACACACTATCAACAGCTCTCCCTACCTCCTCCTCCTTTTCCTCATCTTACACGACCCCTCCACTCCCGTCCTGTATCTGATGCTCCCCCTTCCTCTTCCTTTACGGTATGGACCTCAAACATCCAGGGCCTTCGCTCAAACCTGATTGACCTCTCCATACAGGTTGCTTCTGACAAACCAGACTTGATCTGCTAAACAGAAACTTTCCTCCTTCAAGATGTCTCTGATTCCTTGGTATCTTTCCCAGGTTACTCCCTCCTCCGGTATGATAGACCTGAGCCTCGTCCTGGAGGTGGGGTTGCTATCTTTATAAAAAAAACTCTCTTCCTCACTCGCCCTGCACTGCCCTCTCTCCACCTCACCCCCAGGAATACCTTTGGCTACGGCTTCCCCTTCGCTCCCACCTTTTGTTCATATGTGTGTTGTACCGTCCACCAAAAAGTGATGACTCCATCTACCTCTCGCTGTCTGATAATATGGACCAACTTCTATCTACCCATCCCAACTCTCTCTTCCTCATATGTGGTGATTTCAACTGTCACCATGCCAGTTGGCTGGGGGTGGGTACCTCTCTCACCAGCCATGGCTCTTCAGCAAAGGACTTCTGTGACTCACTGGGACTGACACAATCTGTCAATTTCCCAACCCGGATCTCAGTCAACGGAGCATCTTCTCTTCTGGACTTGGTTATGACTAACTTCCCTGAAAATGTCTGCTGCTCTTCTTCTGCTCCAATCGGCTCTTCTGATCATGTGCTTGTTAAAGTGGACATCTATCTGACCATTCTCAGAGAGCCTCCTCAGCGTCGACGGGTCTGGCATTTCACTCAGGCCAACTGGCACGGTCTTCAAGCAGCCATCAATCATCTGGACTGGTCTCCCATCTCTACTGCCTCTGACATCAACTCATCCTGGGAATTCTTCCAAAGTAAATTGCTCTCTCATGCACAGATTTATCCCATCTCGTCTTTAGTTGTCATACCCTTCCTCCCATCCATGGTACACGGAATCTTGTGGTGAGGCTATTGCCCAGAAACAACTTGCTTTCGTCTCCTGGAAAGCAAATCCAACGGAAGGAAATCTCATTTCCTTTCACAAAGCCCGAAACAAGTGTGTGTCCACCCTCAAGAGAGCCAGGAAACAATATCTCTCCGTTCTCAGGACCGAACTCTCTTATCTGTCTCCCTCTTCCAAATCCTGGTGGCGTCTGGTCAAATCTGTTTCTGGTGTTTGTTCCCCCTCCATCCCCTCCCTCACCTCAAATGGCTACACGGCTGACTCCGCACGTGAAAAAGCTGAATGCCTCAACTCTGTGTTTGCCTCTAAATCTTGTGTCCCAAACCCATCCCTCTCCGTACCCACCATACCCAGTCGTACCCAGCTGCTCCTGGACTCTGTGTCCTTTCCTCCTGACAAGGTGGAAAAGTTTCTGTCAACCCTCGACTCTGATTCTGCAACTGGACCTGACGGCATCAGCCCACGGGTCCTAAAATCATGTTCTTCCGCTTTTTCACTCCCTCTCTCTGTTCTCTTCACCCTCTCTTTTGCTCAAGGTCATCTTCCATCTGCTAGTAAATCTGCCAACATCACCGCTTTGCACAAAAAAGGTGCAAAAACAGATCCCAACAACTACAGACCAATCAGCCTTCTCCCAATCATCAGCAAAGTCATGGAATCCATCATTGCTTCAGATATGAAATCTTTCCTCTTCTCCAATGGCTTGATCTCTGATCATCAATTTGGTTTCAGACCTGGACACTCCACTCTGGACATGCTGCTTCTGCTTTCTCAACAATGGATGGAGGTCCTCAATGCCAAACAGGAAATTAGAGCAGTCTCCCTTGACATATCACGTGCCTTCGATACGGTCTGGCACCCCGCTCTGCTCACCAAACTCTCCTCTTTTGGTATCCATGGAAATCTCCACGCATGGCTGGCGGACTTCATCTCTGGTCGTAGTCAACGTGTGTCCCTGAATGGGTTTCTCTCATCTCCTGTTCCTGTTCAGGCTGGAGTTCCCCAAGGCAGTGTTCTGGGCCCTGTGCTTTTTCTGGTCTTCATCAATGATCTCTCTAACTCTCTTGAAAATCCTCTCTATCTTTTTGCTGACGACTCTACTGTCTGTCGCTCCATTCTTCATCCCTCAGATCGGCATTCTGCAGCCTCCTCACTCTCTGCAGACCTTGACAAAATCACAGACTGGGCAAACAAGTGGAACATGTCTTTCAATCCCGACAAATCTCACACTCTCACGATGTCTCTCTGAAAAGACCGACTGGACAACCCTCCAATCCACTTTCTGAATAATCCTCTCCAAGAAGTTCTGTCACTCAAGCTTTTGGGTCTCACTATCTGCCATGATCTTTCCTGGGAAAACCACATTTCAAATCTGGCCTCCAAAGCCAGTCACCGACTGGGCATCCTCCGTCGTGTGAAGTCCTTCCTTGGCACACCTGAGCTCCTCACCACATACAAGGCTTTCATCCGCAGCTCAATGGAATACTGCTCTCCCCTCTGGGCTGGTGCTCCTGCCTCACACCTAGCTCGCCTTCACGCTGTTGAAACCAAAGCATTCAGAATCATTGGAATCTCGCGCGATGAAGCTAACTCCAAGGGCTTCTCACTCACTCACCGCAGGCAGGTTGGTGGTCTTTCCGTCTTCTACCGACTCCTCTCTGGCCTTGCCCCCCCAGCTCTCTCTGGGCTCTATCCCGCAAATATTCCTACAGGTCGCACAAGATCTGCCTGCAACCCTCTTATGGTTAAACTGCCAAAATCAAGACTCTCTGCTCACCTTCACTCCTTCATTTCTCTTTTCTCCCACCTCTGGAACAAACTCCCTCACTCTCTTCAATCCCACTCCACCCTCCAAGTCTTTAAAACAGCTGTTCACCACCATCTCTTATCTTCCCCCATCCAAAACCTTGATCTTTTCTACCCCCACTAATTTCACCCCAATTCCACTTTTTTGAAATACCAACTTCTGTCCAGGAAGTCCTTGGTGTCCTTGTATTTTATACTTCTCCCTCCCCCCCCCCCCCCCTTCCCATGCCTCCTCCCCCCGGGCCCTCTCCCTTCCACACATCTCCCTGCTCTCGGATGTTGTGTTGTGTGCTTCCCCTTCTCTCCCCATCTTGTCTTCTGCTCCCTCTTTTTGGGTATTTTGTTTGTCTGGTTGATTTGTTTGTGAAGTAAATGTTAGCTCTTTCACGAGCCTCAATTGAGTATACAAAAAAAAAAAAAAAAAAAAAAATGTTTTTTTAGCTTGCGCAGACAAACAAACAAACAAAACCTTTCTTTTATATATATAACTAGCCGAAAGCACCCGGCATTGCCCCGGTTCTTTTTGAATGAATTTACTACTATAATTCAGCTTTTACTTGCTGCCGTAGAAGATTGACTACTATAATTCAGCTCAGCTTTTAATTGCGAAATGGGCCCAGCCCAGCCGATGCGGCCTCGACCGGCCTCGCCACCTAGCCTTTCGCCTTCAAAAAAGAACCCGGGCAATGCCGGGTGCATTCGGCTAGTCTATATATACTTTATATAAATGAAAGTTTTTGTTTGTTTGTCTGCACGCGCTAATCTCGACATTAGCGACATGTCTGCATGCCCGTCCCGACATTTTTTGCTCCAGAGGTTTCCTCCTATCTTTCACCATTCAGGAGATTAGTGCAGACAAACAAACAAACAAAACTTTCATTTATATAAAGTATATATAGACTAGCCGAATGCACCCGGCATTGCCCGGGTTCTTTTTTGAATGAATTTACGACTATAATTCAGCTTTTACTCGCGGCCGTAGAAGATTGACTACTATAATTCAGCTCAGCTTTTAATTGCGAAATGGCCCCAGCCCAGCCGAGGCGGCCTCGACCGACCTCGCCACCTAGCCTATAACCTTCCCGGGGCCCGTCCCGACATTTTTTGTTTCAGAGGTTTCCTCCTATCTTTCACCATAAGGGGCTTAGCACGTGCAGACAAACAAACAAACAAACAAAAACGTTCTTTTATATATATAGAAGAAGAAGATAGAAGACTAGCTGAATGCACCTGGCATTGCTCGGGTTCTTTTTGAATGAATTTAATCTTCTGTACATAGGTCTGGCGCGAGCGCAGTATCAGTTAGTGCTCAACGATTCCTTGTACGTTCTTCTGTCTGGCCCCGCGAGGGAGAATTTTGAAAGCCGTGTTTCAATCAGTCAGATATCCCTATTAAGTGCATAAGTTGTACTTCAAGAGAATTTTGAAAGAAAAAGAAGATTTATTGCGAAATGGGCCCAGCCCGGCTGAGGCGGCCTCGACCGGCCTCGCCGCCTAGCCTATAACCTTCCCGGGGCCCGTCCCGACATTTTTTTGTTCTAGAGGTTTCCTCCTATCTTTCACCGTTCAGGAGATTAGCGTGTGCAGACAAACAAACAAAAAATTTATTTTATATACATAATAAGACTAGCCGAAAGCACCTGGCGTTGCCCGGATTCTTTTTGAATGAATTTACTCCTATAATTCAGCTTTTACTCGCAGCCGTAGAAGATTGACTACGATAATTCAGCTCAGCTTTTAATTGCGAAATGGGCCCAGCCCGGCCGATGCAGTCTCGACCGGCCTCGCCACCTAGCCTATAACCTTCCCGGGGCCCGTCCCGACATTTTTGGTTCTTTTTGAATGCATTTACTACTATAATTAAGCTTTTACTCGCGGCCGTAGACGATTGACTACTATAATTTAGCTAAGCTTTTAATTGCGAAATGGGCCCAGCCCGGCTGATGTGGTCTCGACCGGCCTCGCCACCCAGCCTATAACCTCCCTGGGGCCCATCCCGACATTTTTAGTTCTTTTTGAATGAATTTACTACTATAATTCAGCTTTTACTCACGGCCGTAGACGATTGACGACTATAATTTAGCTCAGCTTTTAATTGCGAAATGGGCCCAGCCCGGCCGTGGTGGGCCTCGATCGGCCTCGACACCTAGTCTAAAACCTTCCCGGGGCCCGTCCCGACATTTTTGGTTCTTTTTGAATGCATTTACTACTATAATTAAGCTTTTACTCGCGGCCGTAGAAGATTGACTACTATAATTTAGCTAAGCTTTTAATTGCGAAATGGGCCCAGCCCGGCTGATGTGGTCTCGACCGGCCTCGCCACCCAGCCTATAACCTCCCTGGGGCCCATCCCGACATTTTTAGTTCTTTTTGAATGAATTTACTACTATAATTCAGCTTTTACTCACGGCCGTAGACGATTGACGACTATAATTTAGCTCAGCTTTTAATTGCGAAATGGGCCCAGCCCGGCCGTGGTGGGCCTCGATCGGCCTCGACACCTAGTCTAAAACCTTCCCGGGGCCCGTCCCGACATTTTTGGTTCTTTTTGAATGCATTTACTACTATAATTAAGCTTTTACTCGCGGCCGTAGAAGATTGACTACTATAATTTAGCTCAGCTTTTAATTGCGAAATGGGCCCAGCCCGGCTGAAGCGGCCTCAACCAGCCTCGCCACCTAGCCTATAAACTTCCCGGGGCCCGTCCCGACATTTTTGGTTCTTTTTGAATGCATTTACTACTATAATTAAGCTTTTACTCGCGGCCGTAGAAGATTGACTACTATAATTTAGCTCAGCTTTTAATTGCGAAATGGGCCCAGCCCGGGCGAAGCGGCCTCGACCGGCCTAGCCACCTAGCCTATAACCTTCCCGGGGCCCGTCCCGACATTTTTGGTTCTTTTTGAATGCATTTACTACTACAATTCAGCTTTTACTTGTGGCCGTAGAAGATTGACTACTATAATTTAGCTCAGCTTTTAATTGCGAAATGGGCCCAGCCCGGCCGAAGCGGCCTCGACTGGCCTCGCCACCTAGCCTATAACCTTCCCGGGGCCCGTCCCGACATTTTTTGTATTAGAGGTTTCCTCCTATCTTTCACCGTTCAGGAGATTAGCTTGTGCAGACAAACAAACAAACAAAAACTCTCTTTTATAGCCGGCGAAGCCGGTGTTGTGAATGAACGCGTATTATGTGAGAAGCCAGATTTTGCTGGATCCTTTGAGAATTTCGAAGCTTTGACGCACCAAATCGCTCAATGAAGGCCGCCATCTTGCGGATGAGGAAATACGCATAAACAATTGCAAAAAAGTTCAATCGAGGCTTTGGCTTCGCCGGCTCATTGCGGCTTTGCAGTAGGGTCATATTATATATAGATAGAAGATAGAAGATAGAAGACGATAGATATAGAAGATATAGATCATAGAAGAAGAAGAAGAAGAAGAGGAAGAAGAAGAAGAAGAAAAAGAGGGAGGGGAGGAAGAAGAGGATAACATTCAAAGGTGCATTGAAAATAAATGTATCATACCCCTTGTGTGCCAGGTGAGGGCATGGCTGAGCTGACTCCAGAGCCCAGTCGGCCATTTCCTGCCACATCACTCTCTGCCTGCCTGAACACAAACGCACTGTCATTACTAGGCCTGTCATCATTATCAATCAAAAAAGTGTCATTGTCATTTGTGCCAAATGATGTAGTTCCAGTTTGTGTATATCTTATTATATCTTATTATAATAGAGCAAACGTATGTGGTTCGCTATGTATGTTTGTAAGTTTGTATGTTTATATGCGACGAAAACGTCTTCTTCTTCTTCTTCAAATAAAATTACCACCCTCTCAATTAACCCTCTAAATTGCGTTAATACTGCTGAGACCCCTCAGACCTTTGATGACCCTTTAATTCCCCCAAGACCCTTCAGACCACCAAGACCCCTGAAGACCCAAAATACCCTTCAAGGCCCTGAGGCTCAAAAAGACACTGAATACCCAAAGACCCTGAATACCCAAAGACCCAAAACACCCCGAAGACCCAAAACACCCCGAAGACCCAAAACACCACGCAGACCCAAAACACCCCGAAGACCCAAAACACCCCTGAACACCCAAAAGATCCCAAAGACCCAAAACACCCCGAAGACCCAAAACACCCCGAAGACCCACAAGACCCCAAGTACCCAAAAGACCCCGAAGACCCAAAACACCCCGAAGACCCAAAACACCCCGAAGACCCAAAACACCCCGAAGACCCAAAACACCCCGAAGACCCAAAACACCCCGAAGACCCAAAACACCCCGAAGACCCAAAACACCCCGAAGACCCAAAACACACCGAAGCCCCAAAACACCTTGAAGACCCAAAACACCCCGAACACCCAAAACACCCCGAACACCCAAAACACCCCGAACACCCAAAACACCCCGAAGACCCAAAACACCCGGAAGACCCAAAACACCCGGAAGACCCAAAACACCCAGAAGACCCAAAACACCCCGAAGACCCAAAACACAACGAAGACCCAAAACACAACGAAGACCCAAAACACACCGAAGACCCAAAACACCCCGAAGACCCAAAACACCCCAAAGACCCAAAACAACCCAAAGACCCAAAACACCCTGAAGACCCAAAACACCCCGAAGAGCCAAAACACCCCGAAGACCCAAAACACCCTGAGGGCCCAAAAAGACCCAAAGACCCTTAAAGACCAAGAAGAACCAAAAGAACCTTAAGACCCAAAAGCCCCTGAAGACCCCAAAGACCCAAAAGACAACGAAGACCCAAAACACCTCAAAGACCCAAAATACCCTTAAAGGCCCAGAGGATCCAAAAGACCCTGAAGACCCAAATGGCCCTGAAGACACAAAACACCATGAAACCCAAAAGACACCGAAATGGTCAAAGATGCCTACCCCTCTGAAACAACGGGTGGTGAGGCGCGCGGAGCGCGCCGAGTCACGCTAGTCCATTACTGGTACAGGATTACCTGCGTTCCTAATTCCAGCCAAAACATACTGTATCTCCACGGATCTCTGACATTTCAATCACGTGATGAACACTATGTTGTGCACGAATGGAGAATGTTTTAATTTGACCATGTCAAAATGGTAGCACAATTATATTACTACACTTCCACCGTCTGACTCTGCCACAGTTTCTCTGGATTTGATTGTCAATCTGATACATGATGGAGGAGAATGTATATGGTGTGTGGAGGGAAATAGTAAGATATAATGGAACCCAGCCAGTAGTTCAGCAAGGTGAAAAATATGAGTTCACTGCATCAAAGATCTCACAACCCTCCTCAGAGGTTGCTGCCACTCCTGTGGGTTTGCCCAGTTAACTGCCAACGAACAGTTACAATATCAAAAGATTTCAGCCATGACAGGTTTCACCATCAATCGGTGAAGCAATTTCAGAGAAGGGTATTTTTAAAACATCGGCCTTCAAGCTAATATGGCTGCCAAACCACCTGACATATGATATCAAAAATATGGACTCTGCATATGTATGGGTAGGGGATCATGTTTGTGAAGTTTCGTGTTGAACGGATAAGTTTCGTTTTTCTATCCAAGATGGCTGCCAAACCACATGACCTATGACGTCATAATTTTCAAACTATATGCAGCAATTGTGTTAGATGACATTTGTAAAGTTTTGCATCAATAGGGTAAGTCGTTCCTGAGATATAATTATTTAATATTTTCCTTCAATCCAATATGGCTGCCACATTATGTGACCGATGATGTCTTTGTGATCAACTTTTAATCACCATGCCTTGTCAATGACACATGTAAATTTTGAATCGATCGCTTTGGTGGTTTGCGTGAAGACGTTTTGTTAGAGGTTTTAGGTTAAATCCAATATGGCTGCCAAACCATGTGACCGATGATGTCATAAATTTCATATTGTGCCAAATGTGACCGATGTGACCGATGATGTCAAAAATTTCATCTTTCAATACAAATGGGTCATAGATCATATGCATGCAATTTCTGATTTTTCGGATAAGGCATTCGATTAAAACATTTATGGCTGGTATACAATCACCGATTATGTCATCATTATCATGCTTTTGTTCCCCATTGGGAGTACTTGACAATGTGCCAAGTTTCTAATTTTTCCATTCAGTGGTTTCCGAGAAATTTTTTAAATTTGCATTTAATCCAAGATGGCTGCCATAGCACGTGACCTATGATATGACGTCACGATTATCATACAAACATTCTGCATGGGTGTCGCTCCTACCCTGAAAGTTTCGTCTCAATCGGACATGCAGTTGCTGAGAAAAACGAGGTTTAGCCCACACGGACAGAGGTATAGACAACCCGAAAACATAATTCTTCCAGCCACCTTCAAGGGTGGAGGCAGAAAAATTAAACATGGTGCCAGAGTATGCAATAAAAATGAAATGTAATTATTATTCAATACTTTACCAGCCCTGCTCACTCATTCTCTGTCCTTCCTCCCAGCACGAAGCAAACTCAGGACTGCTCTGTTGCTGTGACCAAGGTGCAGAAACTCGCCCTAGGAGACAGGAAGCAAAGTACCGCAAAAATGGAACAGACGTGTGAGCATTGAATACACCCATAATACAAAATGATTCATAAAGCAACGGAAGAACTTTAAGATTTGTTATAAAGCATTGGCTGCAGAATTGTGTACACATGTGAGGAGGTCATAATTGGTGCTTTGTGTAAAATTCTGGGACTGCCATTTAGATCTGTTTGAAAGGTGAAAATAAGGGGACCTGTGAAAGGTATTGTCATGTCCCCGGGGTTAAGACTCCTGGGTGACGGATGACCGAAACGAGCTTTAACTCCGAGGCATACTTCGAACCTTTGCGTGATTGTCTTTGGTGCACGCGGGAAAGGCCCGACGCCTTATGTGATCGGACGGCCGACACTGTGTTAATCTGAACCCACAAACACAAATATGGGACAAGCAAAATCCACAATACAAGAATGAAATGCAAAAATAAAGGATTTAATGAAAATAAATGCAAGAGACAAAAATGAAAGGGGAGGTAAAAACTATAATTCCTAAATGAGACAGCTCCACTCAGACTCGTATATAAACAAGGGGAAAGATTAAATAAAAATAAATGATGTTCCTGCTGGCCGGCACTTAACTCTGGTCTCAACGAGGGGGGTTGACGTTCATTGCCTCCAAACCACTGCACGGGAAGTGCACCAACAAATGGCACCGAAAACGCCCAGGCATGAACAAGCAGCCAACCGGCCCTTCCTCGCTTCCACCGCCAAGCGAGACGCGGCTCTCTCCTCCCTCGAAAAGCACCACAGTCAACAACACCCCCTCCTCTGACGTTGCAAAACTTCCAAAGCTTTGACACGTCTCCTCACCAACGTACCCAAAGCAACAGCGCCCACTGGAGCCGAGAACCAGAACGAGAGGAAATGTGACCGCCTCCAACAAACGCCAGGACCAGAAGAGAGAGAACAAGATTGTGAGACGGCTTCTTTTTGCTCTCCTAGCTCTCAAATCTTCCACCACTGACGTCACACTCTGTCCAGCCACCGACGTCCCAATACATCAGTCCATCAACATGACCAATCATTGTCTTCGGGGCAGGGCCTCATGGCCTTGCTTGACGCCCAATGACGACGGTCGTGGCGTGGCCTCCCCATCACGAGTCGTCAGGGCGGAGTCTAATCTCTACTCCGGAATGTTCGGATGACGTCGAGGTTCATTTTTGTTGATCGTAATGTCCGGTTATACTGTCAGGTGATTATGGCTGTTGTAATGGCGGCCCTTTTTGATGAAATAAAAACGAAGGGAAACATCACAGGGGCAATTACACACTGGGGTTTATTAATATTATGCCCTAGAACCTGTTAACACAAAAGCCACGCCCCTGATGGCGACATGCAAACACTCTTGTCCTGAACATTTACCCTGCTTATGTACATTGAGATGGTTTCTTCTTCTTCGCGTCACACGGTCCACACTAAAAGTCTAAAACCTACACATTCTGAACTTTCCTAAGGTATTCCATGTCTACCCCCACAAACGTAATAGTATCAAGGGCGGTTAAAAAAAGGTTGTGTGGAGACTGTATTGAAACAATAACTATATTGTTGTAAAATATTGTTGTGGTTTGGCTTATACAGGGTAAAAGAGTTGATATATAGTATAACAATAGTTATTTCCAAGTATCTGTTCAGTTAAGTGTGATGTAATACGTGTGGATAAATATGCGCTGTGAGTGTATCAGATAGATGATTGTGTGTGTTCATTTATCTCTGTCTCTCTTCCACGCTTATTTTGTCAGGACACTGTCACCTGTTTCAACATCTCTTGCTTCCTTAATCTCCCGAACCAGCTTAAACCAGGGTGAGCTTACCTGTGCTGCCCGCATTGTGGGGTGAGTCACCTTTTCTAGAACTGTGCCCGTTCTTGCAAGTCCTTTAAAACCAGGTTAAACCAGCCAAAACTCACCAAGCCACGATTGGGACAGAAACGGATCAAGAAATGTACACGCCCTGTCACAGCCAGACCAATCCGCGAGAGAGATCAGATGCAGTCGATGTGCATGACCAATCGCGGGAGGGACCTGATTAAGGGGCACACTGGGGGCATCCGCCAATGGGGCTAGGGGGTCGTGCTGGTGGCGGTGATAAAAGTGTGGGACACACAAACATTCGGTGTCGCTGTCGCAATGAGTCATATTGTCTGGTCTCTGAAAGAGAAAGAAAGAAAGAGAAAGAGAAAGAGAGAGAGAGACTGGGTCAGTAAGTTACTCTGCCTGCCTGCCGGAGTCGGGCTCATCATCTCTCTTCATATGTATGGGTATCCTATTCCTGATCTTCATAAACGATGTCTCTCTGAACTGTGGAAAATCCTCCTCATCTACTTGCTAATGACTCCGCCTGCACACTGATCTGGGTCATCTTTTTCTGTGGGGGCATACAGGACGAAATTAGTTTTGGACGTGCGAAGTGTGCGGGCGAAACACATCGGTGCTGAGACATGCTGTGTGTGACCAGCGCTGCCTGCTGGGAGAAGGGAGTTGTTACGGATTCGTCACTTCTGTTGTTGTGGTTTTCATCCACTGTAAACATTTTTGATTCCATGTACTATTGTCAAGTAGTAGATTTGTTATTGCCTAAAGTTCAGTTATAGACGTTGGTTGCTAATGTGTTATGATTTAAATGTTGTCTAAAAATGCTATTTTCATAAAGTAAATAAAGGGTTTTTGCTTCGTTTTAGTTTTGGATGAGGAAAGGCTTAAAATGAGGTCATGCTGAACAAATTGTATACGTGTGCTTTTTTCGAGGCTGGTCGTAAAACCACGCCCACATGCGCGTGATTTTGTGTAACGCGAGTAGAATGTTTAGAGTGCAGACATAAACCTATCGTTAACCATATATATTTTGTTTTAATCACAGCAACGCCTGACTCTGTATAAACATGCTTTGAATTACTCATGTGAACCCATATATTTGCTCTGGGCTTATCTGGCCAAGCATGCACTCTTTGTGAGTTACATTTCTGTTTTCTCGGAGCCCAGAGAAACATTTGGTCCAAATGATAAGGAAGGGCTGACTCCCCCGAATGATAACGGTGGGAGGGACTCTCGCCAGTCGCTTCGTTCTCTCGGAGATTTTCTGATAATCGTATTCGTATATAAGTGAATGAGAATCAATGCGTTTTCAGGAAGGCTTGACGTGGCATGAGACTGGCTCTTGCTATAGATGTCTTGGCCTCCTCCGGATCTGTATAAGTTGGTTTTTAATAAAGCTGCGCCATTCCAGGCTATTGTGGACTTCTTTTGCAAACGAAGAGCTGATTCTTCACAGATGGTACCAGGAGTGGGGTGTCAACAGACGCGGAGGACGGGAAACGGAGCCCGAGGGACAGGAGGAAGGCTGACCTGAGGCCGGCGCCGGCACGTTGATTTGATTAAAGGTGGGAGTTGTTTTATATCAGAGGGCTATTATTCCAAATTCGTACCTTCCTCCTTCGAGCGGGTTCAGTCTCCTTGTCTTCCGCGCTGTCTGCACTCGAACAGAAATTGTAAGTAAAGGCTCATTTAGGCCTCAGAATGACGTAGCTTTGTTAAAGCCAGGATAAACAAGTAAGGATACAAGTAAGGACTTAACAGTAAGCTTAAAGTTACAGTTAGCACCAGGAGGGGAAAATGAGGTCGGACAGCCATATAGGTTGAAACCAGGTGGCCAAGATTTTTCCAGGAAGGAACAGCCCAGAGACAAGATGGGGTATGCCATTGCATGCCAGGGAACGAAGGGCTGTGGCTAAACTTAGATAGAAGGCCATAGGAACATAGAAGGCCATAGGAACATGGCCAGTAAAAGGATTTGCGCAGGATATCGGTGAAGATAACGTTCGGTACAAGGGAAGGGGGGAAAGTGAGGTCGGACAGCCATATAGGTCGAGCCAGGCCGAGAACTTTCCAGGAAGGAACAGCCCAGAGACAAGATGGGGTATGCCATTGCATGCCAGGGAAGGAGGGCTGTGGTTAACTTAGACGGCCAAAGGGACATGGCCAGGAAGGGTGAAATGCGTAGGTACCAGGTAGGTTTGACAAGAAGGTAGTGACAACTACGAGGTCAAGCCAGGAAGCTCTAGACTAAGTTCTAGACAAGAGGTCCAGATAAAGCAGGCCAGGATCTGGTGGACAAGAGAAAATAAATAAGCTCACAGGAAATGGGCCAGGTGGCCACAGGGTGAGAAGGACAGGAATGGTTTTTGAAATATTGAAATTTTAAGCATTGTAGCTATAGTTATTGAAGCTACAGGACAGAGGACAATTAAGTAAGCAGTTAAACAAGTAAAACAGCGAGTGATGCCGCTGGACCAGATACCAGACCAAGACCCCCCAACCCCCCAAGACCTGAGCTCAGTCCCGGGGCTCTAGGCAACACCCCCCACCCCCCCCCAAGACCTGAGCTCAGTCCCAGGGCTCTAGGCAACACCCCAACACCCCGCCCTGCCTTCCCTTTTTTTCACCTCAACCAACCCCCGTCCAACCCGTCCCAAAAATCCTTTTCCTTGAATGAGAGACGTAACATGAATGAGCAAAGATTGTTTGGGAGTGGCTGGAGAAAGGCATGATTTGAGTCGATCTGAGTTTCGCGCGAAGAATGGGAGACTCACTCGTATATGAATGAGGAATGAATGTATATTGGGATGTTAATTGACGTGTGTGTCTGGCCAATGTGTTTGTCGGTGTGTCATGTGCAAAGCAGAGGGTTTCGGTGTGAAACTTTGTAAGCGATCTGCTCGACTTGGGGGAAATTCAGGCCGGGAATGTCCATTTTAGCGTCTATCCGAGAGAACAGGCGAGGTCCTGAACTGAGTCCGGATTTTCATCTGTTTGGGAGTTGTTTGGGAAGCGAATTGATATAAATCGGGTCAGGAAAGCACCCGGAGTGCCCTTGTCGATCTACTGTTGATATGAAGCGGTTTCTTGGAGATGGTTGCAGAATTCGAATCAATATGTGTGTTTTACTTGAATCGAAGAGTTCATTCAATGGCAGATATTGTGGATTGTATGTGTGGGATGTATCGCTGAGGCAGCTCACCTTTGGAATTGGTGTCATATAGTGCATTTTGGATCAGAGAGGTCAAGCGTCGGAGATCCTGTTTTTTTGCGATGTTTACAAGCTAGGGATGAGTTCTGACAGCTCAATGTTCTGACAACTCACTACATGTCAGGTCGCAGATTTGTTATGACAGCTTTTCGCACTTTGTTATGACAGCCGACTGCATGTCCCAACGTAAGGTAAACCCCGCCGCGAACGCGAATAGAGCGGCGTGCAGGGAGTGTTGGGATTCGTGTGGAGGCACGAGGGTGCGCGCCAAGACGGGGGGCGGCGTGGCGTCGTCGCGTTGAGATGGTTGTGCCAGGTCGATCAGCGATCTCTGAATTTAAATCGGATTTTTGTCATGTGTGTTGTGAAATTTACGTCTATCCGAGAATCCTGGCAATGTTCGTTTAATTATCTGCTCAGAGTGCCGGCGATAACTCGCCCACTCTCAGAGGAGGATGTGTGCCCAAATGCATTGTGGGTCATTTCGACTTTGCTGGATGTCGGACGTTCATGTCAGACGAGCCATGTCGGAATAGTGGCCGGCTGCGACATATATGCCAGGCAATGTCACAGGACGAATACGTTACTTATAAGATGGATTTTTATTTAAGACGGATTTATAAGATGGATAGATGGATGGATTTATTTAAGATGGCTAAAATAAACGATTTCAAGACAGAGTAATTAATTTCCGGAGCCAAGTTCCAACAGGAAGTCTTGTTCATACAGTAAGGTACAGTGCGGAGTGGCGGCTGGAAGATGCATCGAGGCATTTGTGTTGATCGATGCGGACACAGATTTAGTATGCTGGTAAGGTTAAGTTATTAAAATTGGAAATTCAATAATTTGAGCAGAAATGTCACGTTTCAACAGAACGCTGATCCGAGGAAGGAGGACGGTTGAGGTTTCAACTGTCGGTATGTGGTGTGGCTTGTGCCAAGGTGTGGGCGCGAGGAGGTGTGTTGATGAAGCGTTGTGCGAACGAGGAGGGATGTGCGAAAGGTGCACCAGGTAGAGAGGTGCTGCATTGTGAAGCACGCCTCATACGGAAGTTCCTGGACGGATTGTGACGGTTGTTGGATTCGTAGGAGCTAGCATTTTGCGATGTAGAGCCTCAATAAGGGTCATTTGTCTGTCTGGATGTGGTTCTTGCAGGGAATGACGCCGGACTTGTATTATTTGCGGAAAAATAAAGCGCTGGTTACCCCAATTCGAAGTTTGACCTTTTAAAGTTTAGTTGACCTTTGTTCGAGATATGCAAGGGAAAGGTCAGAGGTAATTCACTAACCTTGGAAGAACGACAGGCGGAGTCAGTCTACAGGGTGTTGCATTGGCATTTCGATGCTGTGGATTATATTGTGCCTGCCCGGAAAGGTGATGTCCTGTGCTGGGGCTGGCGACATGCCTCTGTTATTTGTCTGTCTGTCGGTCTGATTGTAAGTCTTTGGTACTGGGAGGGCTAATTGAGTGCTCAGGCGTCATTGTTCCATGGAGGCAGGAGCTGTGAGTCACAAAATGTAAATGTAACACAGAGAGATGGACAGGACAACAATGGAGTTTATATGGACGGGTTTGGGGCAGTTTCAATCTGACGATTACAGAGTGCTTTGTTCCGTTCACGAAACATGTAAAATTCATGGAGTTGAAGTCGTTTGCAAGAAGGCAGCAGAGTCAGTACTGGGATGCAACTTCGTCCGGGGGTTTTGGTCCAGCCTGCAAGGAGTCCAGGGGCTTGTTTTAGGGCTGGGTCGCCAAAAATGGGATGCTGTGCCCATCTGGATGTAAAATTATCCATCAAGGACGGGGAATAATGTGCAGTGTGATTGGGTAAGAGGTAAAGGCCATAAAACACCAACCCCATGAGGAACGAAATAAATGGAGAGATGTTGGGATCACATGATGGTTGGGATTGAAGAACAACCTACTGGGATTTCAAACCTGTGTTTGGGTCTGGGGCAACTGGGTGATGGGCAACAGTGTATGAGTGAGTAATTATGATCTGTTTAAGTGTAAGAGGCGGTGGAGAAGAAAGGGGTGATGAAAAGTTATTTGTTTTAGTGTGAAGTAGGTTGGTTGCTTATTTGTCACAGTAAGATGAGAGTTGTGTTTTTAAGCTTGGTCTTTGAATGAATTGTTGCTTGGAATGTGTTGATTGGAAAAGTGATTTCTGATCGCTGATCCGATCTGGTTTTGAATTGTTTGATTTAATTTTGAATTGATTGGAGGTAATAAGGATTTGTGTTGATTTCCTGATTTGAGTTCATCTGGAAACAAAGACAGATGGGATTAATGTGTATATCAGGAACATTTTGGAAAAGAAATATGGATATATGACATTACTAAAATATAACCAAGCAATTGAGAGTTCTTGGGTTAATGGGATATAAATAAATGCATCTACAAGTTGATGGTTTATAAAAAATTTAGTTCTGGATGATACTTAAACGATGAACAATGTTGGCAATATACAAAGAATGTGACTTGTTTTTTGGGGGGAAAACATGTGGTTTAAAATTGGTTGGCTAAGTTTTAAAGATGGAGATGTTTCGCAGAACTCTTATGATTATTTATATGAGTGGTGGACTATTCCATGGAGAAGCATGGTATGGTATAAAAATAAAGAGGGAGTATCCAGGAAAAGGATGTTCAAGTGAACTTTGTGCTGTGAAAAGAATGTCGAGTTAATGGAAGTGTTTTGTTCGATTAAATTTGTTCAATTTGTGTTCAAATGACCATCGATGTTGGGGGCAAAGTTATGGGTGGATTTCGTGAGTGGTTGTGGGCAAACGAAGATTAATTTAGATTTATCATAGTTAAGTTCGAGGAAGTTGATTTGAAGCCAGAATTTCATTTGGATGCCAGAAAGGAGAAAGGAGATGCTGAAAGCCAGAAAGGAGATGCTGTTGTCTACTCTGAATGACAGGTGGCGGTATCCAGGGCGCTGAGGAGTTTGTTCACGTTGTAAAGTTTGTTTATTTAGTTTGTTTATTGTAGAGAAGAGTGCTTTTGGGATTCCGGAGCCAGAGTGGATAATTTGAGAGTAGTAGGTGGTCCATGTGAAGCTTGGGAGTGAACTGATTTGGGTTTAATAGGCACAAGCTGGTCTAAACAGGGTGAGGAGGATGGCGTGATTGATGATGTCAAAGGAGGCGTTGAGGTGAGGAGGATGAAAATGTTGAGGTTGCCGGCATCGGAGGAGAGAAAAGGTCGCTGGTGATTTTGAGGAGAGCAGTTTCAGTACGGTGGCTGGAGCAGAATCCGGATTGGGATGTTTCATACAGGTTATTGGCAGAGTGGTGATGTTTGAGTTGAGTGGCCACAGCACGTTCCAAAACTTTTGACAGAAAGGGTAGATTGGAGATGGGTCTGAAGTTATTTAGGGTGTCAGGGTTTAGTCCAGGGTTTTTTCCAGAATGGGGGTGAAGTTTCACGAGTTTTTGGGGAAATCGGTATGTGAAGCTGGATTAAGTTGGAACTGCTTGATGAGCCATGGAGATGGATTGGGTTTTGTTGTTGGTTGTCTGGGAGTTCGGTTGTTGCATTGCCAAAGGTTTCTGTGTGGTGGACACACTCGTTGGCTGTTGTCTTGTGTGACGTGGATGGAGATGTATGTGGCTGCGTGTGGCTGCCTGGAGTCGGGAAAACGGCTACAGTGGTTGATATTGGCTGTGGATCGTCCGGGGTGCTTCGATTTGCATAGGGGGTGAAGATTGGGATATTACATTATTTTAAGTAAGTATTGGTATGAGTAATTACATAAGTAATTATGAGTTATTATGAGTAATTAGTGGTATGAGTATTAGTTATGAGTAAGTGATTATTTTAGTAAACTTACATGTTTCGCTGTGTTGTGGATCTGCGGACAAGCTAGTTTGATGGGTACCCTGGGGTCTTCGGCGTGTCTATGTGTTTGGCTGTCTGTCACACCGGACTCTTGAATGGGTTTTCATGAGACGAATTTCAGACATAACAGTGAGAATCTATTTTGAGCGAATCACAGTGGGTGAGGAAAACATTGTGTGTGACCAGACACCAGAACTGACCAGAATTGAAATTGGAAGTAGACCAGGTTATTTCTATTATTTGTTTATTCGTGAAAATAAATAAATAATAGGGGGAGGTTAATGGAGGTTAATGGTGGTTTGTTTGTGTTAATGGAGGTTAATGGTGGTTTGTTTGTGTTAATTCTAGTTGAAACTCTCGCTGAAGTAATTTTCGTTTATTTTTATTTTTTGATTCGATTTGAGAGTTGAGATGATTGATTTTTTATTAATTTTATAATTTTATTTTTATTGATGTTGGAAACAGGTAATGGGATGCTGAGAGAAGGATTGAATTTAATTTGAATTGGACTGGATTAAATGGGATTGAATTTAAAAATTGAATATTGGATAAAATTGGATCCACTTGAAAAAAAGTGGATTAGGAAATTGGAGAAAAGGTGTTCTATGAAACTATGAATTGAATGAATTGAATCTATGAATTGGAGACCTGTAGACCAGGCGCTCCCAGGAGACTTGTGGACCAGGTGTTCCACCAGAGGAAAAAGACCAGGTGTTCGTGGAGCACTTCACCTGCAAGAACGCCTTGGAACCAAGGTGGAAGGGACCAGTCCAGGTGTTGCTGACTACACCAACGGCAGTCTTTTGCGAGGGCAAGACTTCGTGGATCCACGCCACGCACTGTAAGTTGGCCATACAAGCACCAGACACTACACCACAGCAACCACAGTAAGGATGGGCCTAATCATAGGTACAATACTATTGATAGCGACAGCAGCTAGGGGAAACTCCGATTCCAATAGATGCGAAAACGAAACCCGACACCTCACCGTAACATGGGGACAAAGAGTATCACCACCATGTTTCGAACAGAAAGCCCTGCACACAAATTGGGTGAACATAAATTGGCTAGCACTGTCGGCAGGGCCTGGACGCGTTGGCATGATACTACAAAAGCAACGAGAGTTCCGGGAAGACGGGCAAGCTAGCATTAAGACCTTGGCCCAACCAGGATACCAATGGGGAACCCCTGATTTTAAGCTACAAACACGCACACGCCTAGGGAAAGACATGACCATGCAGGTCCGGTGCAGCGTCTGGACCCCTGGCGCGGCCGGTGGCGAAAAGAACTACATACCATGCATCGAATACATACTCACGCCACAACCCCAGGATAAGGCCCCAAAGAGGGGGGAAAACACATATTGGAAAGTGGCCAGGGAGGTGGCAACAATTCAAAATAGGACACACTGCTGGTCGTGCATGCACTTTCCCCAAGCAGGCACCACAGGAATACACATGATAGTGCTACCTCTGTCCCTCAATGACCTCTGCTCACAACCTATCGATTCCCCATGTTTAGTCACCACGCTGGAAAGAGAAGGGGTTGACAACGGCAAGAGTTGCAATCGACAATTTAATTATCGCCCGTCAATGATTGCCCATGTGGCCGAGAGGCCTGCCCCCGTCTGGGTCAAACCACAGAAAGGGAGGGTCTGCCTCCAGGGTTCCGGCCACTTGCGTATGGGAGAATCAGAATGCGCCTACACTCTCCCCGGGAAGCTGGGACAAGGGAGCTCGGGGATTACATTACGAATAGTACTGCAAGATAAACACAACCACAACATAACGGCTATAACATTCTCTAGGGGGGTTAGTAGGATTAATGGGGTGGTAAAGGGACTCCAGTGCTTATCCACCCACCTGGTCCCACCCCATGGGACAATGTTTATATGCGGCGACAAGGCTTACCCCTATTTACCAAATAATTGGGGGGGCACATGTTATCTGGGTTCAGTCCTTCCTGACGTTGAGATACTGGATGAGCTAGACCCAAAGTCCTTGGACAGGCGTTATAAGAGGTCAGTCATGAACGAAGATGGAACCACTAAACTACACGGGAGCCTCGGGGAAAAGGTGTTTGGTTTCTTCTTCCCAGGAGCGGGCACAGTCATGGATAGTTTCCGGATAGATAAATTGGCTTTGGCCCTAGAAAAGGTGGCAAACGACACCGCTACGGCTCATGACATACTATTGGACACGGTAATTCACATGCGTACAATGGTGATGCAGAATCGGGTGGCTTTGGACATGCTCCTGGCAGAGAAAGGAGGGGTATGCGGAATTATAGAGGGAAAATGTTGCACTTACATACCCGATCCATCTGAAGGAGTGTCAGCCGCAATAGTGAGACTAAGGGAAACTAGCCACGCCCTGACGATCGATCGGATCGCGCGTGAAAATTCTTATACATTTAGCTGGCTCACTGACTGGTTCCAGGGATGGACGGGCACCATAGTGAAGTGGTTATTGACCGCACTGGCTGTGATAATCGGGGTAGTAATTTGGGGGGCACTAATGAAATCTCTAGTCCTCCTCTGTATGAGAAAGTATTTTACAGGATGGAAAGTGAAGAAGCCGCCGACAACGACTATGGCTCTGACCACAGAGGCCGTCGACCTGAACGGGTCCTTCAACAAGGCAGTTGCGACCGGCGCTCCAGAAAATTGCATTGAATTTTGTAATGACTGTGATACTTGTGTGGATCCCATGTGGGAACTGGCTGCTGCCTGTAACGGTGTATGTGATGACTGTGATACTTGTGCTATAAACCCCTTGCGTGTACTGGCTAACGCTGCTTATGTATTACAAGCTGACAGCTGCACGCCCCCTTCTGACCCAACTATGGATCTGATTGCGACACTGGGTCTGGCGGTCGAGGGACCCGACGTGGATATCCTAGACCCGCAAGCCGACCAGGCGCCCAAGGGAGACTTTGACATAAAGGAAGTCCCTCTCTTTTCTCCAAATGTTTTAAGTTCAAATGCTTCAAGTGAATCGGATTTTTACGCTCTGTACCCTGACCAGGAAATTGAGACACAAGATACTGACAATATTATGTATTCCCCAGAACAGCAGCACGTGAGGGACCTCATGGGCATGATCGTTGATTAACTTCGAAGATCTGCAAGGACTGGGTCTGCAAAGGGTGGGGGGAGCAAGTTCCGCAGGGGAGGTGGTGGCCCTCTGGCGGAGCAGAACCTCATCTGGACCAGACCTCTTCGTTGTGGATCCGAAACGTTAATGGACTTTCATGTTCTGAGCCCTCAGGCTCCGAGCACGCACCACACGACACGTTCGCCAAATGCACGGGCGAGGCGCTTTGGGCGCACGATATGCCCTTGGGAGATACCCGCATTACACAATTATTTTTTCAATACCCGCATTACACAATTATTTTTCAATAAAGCCCGATGTGGCACGTTGTCTCTTAAGATACTTTGTCTCGACGAGACAAGAGGAAGGAATGTCAAGTAGTAGATTTGTTATTGCCTAAAGTTCAGTTATAGACGTTGGTTGCTAATGTGTTATGATTTAAATGTTGTCTAAAAATGCTATTTTCATAAAGTAAATAAAGGGTTTTTGCTTCGTTTTAGTTTTGGATGAGGAAAGGCTTAAAATGAGGTCATGCTGAACAAATTGTATACGTGTGCTTTTTTCGAGGCTGGTCGTAAAACCACGCCCACATGCGCGTGATTTTGTGTAACGCGAGTAGAATGTTTAGAGTGCAGACATAAACCTATCGTTAACCATATATATTTTGTTTTAATCACAGCAACGCCTGACTCTGTATAAACATGCTTTGAATTACTCATGTGAACCCATATATTTGCTCTGGGCTTATCTGGCCAAGCATGCACTCTTTGTGAGTTACATTTCTGTTTTCTCGGAGCCCAGAGAAACATTTGGTCCAAATGATAAGGAAGGGCTGACTCCCCCGAATGATAACGGTGGGAGGGACTCTCGCCAGTCGCTTCGTTCTCTCGGAGATTTTCTGATAATCGTATTCGTATATAAGTGCATGAGAATCAATGCGTTTTCAGGAAGGCTTGACGTGGCATGAGACTGGCTCTTGCTATAGATGTCTTGGCCTCCTCCGGATCTGTATAAGTTGGTTTTTAATAAAGCTGCGCCATTCCAGGCTATTGTGGACTTCTTTTGCAAACGAAGAGCTGATTCTTCACACTATTATTGTTGTCGTTTAAGGGAGATAGAGGTTACTATTTTCAAAAGGTAAAAAGTCAATGTTTTAAATGAAACCAGAACCGGATGACGATGAAGAGGAAGAGGAGGAGGAGAAGGCGGAGCGAGTGAGTCAGAGAAGAAGCCTAGCTGCTTCGAGGTCTGGAGCAAACATTGACGAACGGAGGTCACTAGCGAACGAAGGGAAACAAGTTTCCCGGGTTTCCCGGGAAAGGGATTCTTGTGACAGAGTTGTTATCGCTGTGACAGATCAACCTGCGTGTCAGGTTTTGGCGGTTGATTCCGAGGAGAATCATCGTCGTGCCGTTACGCCTCGAGAACGGGCCGTCGGCCATCTTGACTCACGCGCTTTGCGCATCACGCAAGGTTTTTCGCTTCGCTTCAACCATTTTCACGGCATCCAGACGTTTATCTGGTGTGTGTGTGTGTAACGTGAATATTGAAGGTAAATCTGCGGTTCGCCGGTTTGGAGCCGTGAACGTCCATACCCGAGGGTGTGATTTCCCAGTCGCCTGGAGGGCGCCTTGGGATTTCCCCATCGCCTTGAGGGCACCTTTGCGCAGCTTTGGCCACGTGACTGTGACTGTCATCCGAACGGGATTCTGGTCTCGATTCGACATCGTTCTGACGATTACTGGAGCGGAAACAACTTTGGCTTGAAGCCAGGAAAGAGACATTGGGGAATGTTCTTCTTTTCGCTCACTTGGAGCACAGTGAGTTATATTGTACGAACCTGATGGTACCATCATAGGAAATATATATTGGTTGTACAATTGATTACTATTGCTGTTGTGCTGTTATTCTTGTGTGATCTTAATACAATATTTGTTTGTTGGTAACAATTGGTGTGGCTTCACCATTGATCTTTGACAAACAGAATAACACATTTTTCTGCCGTGACTTCTCTCGGGGCTTGGAGGTACACCGTGACCAGGGGGTTTGGGGAGGAGCATGTAACAGAAATTGGGGGCTCGTCCGAGATATAATTCCCTAACATCCTCGTCCAGAATTAAATTCCCTAACTCTCGTCCGGGATTAAATTCCCTAACATTCGTCCAGGAAAAAATTCCCTAACATTCCCAAAATTCCCAAATTTTGAATTTTTCTAACATTCCCAAATTTTTCCAAAATATTGGAAAATTTTTGTGTGAAGGTTAACAGGTGCTAACTAATAGTCACCATGGTGTTTGTGGCGTCCCCTATTGAGGCACAGTTCCAAGCGTTAAAAAGATCGGAACTCTTGATATTGGCCAAATATTTTAACTTGGAGGTCCGAGCTCATATGAAGAAAGCAGAGATGCAGACATTGGTGGTAGAATCTCTGGTGGGACAAGGAACATGGAAAGAGGTAGCCTTGGATTGGTTACCCGAGGAAAAAGAAAATGTGGAGCTCCGGAAAATGGAGATGCAACTGCAGAGCCAGGAAAGGTTAAAAGCAGAGGAAAGGAAAGCAGAAAAGGAAAGAGCAGAACAGGAACGAGACCTCGAGGAGAGAAGAGCCGAGGAAAGGAGAGCTGAAAGGGAACTCGAGGAAAGAAGAGTAGAACAGGAACGCGAACTCGAGGAGAGAAGAGCAGAGGAAAGGAGAGCTGAAAGGGAACTCGAGGAAAGAAGAGTAGAACAGGAACGAGAACTCGAGGAGAGAAGAGCAGAGGAAAGGAGAGCTGAAGAAAAAAGAAGAGCAGAGGAAAGAGCAGAGGAAAGGAGAGCCAAAAGGGAGTTAAAGGAACGTGACATGGTGTATCAGAAGGAACTTAAACTCAAGGAGCTGGAATTAATGGGAGAACGGAGAGAAGTAGTATCCATGCCGGCTAGTTCGACAACTAGTCAGAACACTTGGGATGTTGGTAGGCATGTGAGGCTGGTTCCACCCTTCAATGAAAAGGAGGTAGCCAAGTTTTTTTTACACTTTGAGAAAGTGGCTCGAATGCTAAAATGGCCTGTGGGGTCCTGGACTATGTTAGTGCAAAGTGTTTTGGTGGGTAAAGCTCAAGATATATATTCGGCTTTACCGAATGACCAATGTGCAGATTATGAGTGTTTTTTTTTTTGTTTTGTTTTTTGTATACTGAATCGAGGCTCGTGAAAGAGCTAAAAGTTAGTGAAGCTAGTGAAGCTAGAAAAGAGCTAGTGAAGAAAACCATTCTCAAAGCCTATGAATTGGTCCCTGAAGCTTACCGTCAAAAATTCAGGAATGCCAGGAAGAGGGAGAGTGAGACCCATGTGGAGTTTGCCAGATTGAAGGAAACCATGTTTGATCGGTGGTGTGACTCGAAGGGGATTGGGAAAGACTTCAACCTGTTGCGACAATTGATCTTGGTGAAGGAATTCAAACAGTGTGTCCACGCGGACATTAAAGTACATCTGGATGAAAAGAAAGTACCAGAGTTGTATGAGGCAGCAACGGTGGCAGATGACTATGCCTTGACACACAGGATGGGGTTCCACAAACCTAACTTCCCACCTAGAGTTAGCCAGGGGAGTTATGGTAAATCAGGTGCAGAGAACAAATATTCATGGAGGCGGCCTAGAGATGACTATGAGGACAAATCTGATACCGCGATTTTTAGGGATCAGAAGACTACAGTTCCAAGACAGACTTATCTTCCGGGGGGCCCGAGGCAGACCACGAGTTTTTCCTCCGGGCCTACTTGCGCTTTTTGCAAGAAACATGGGCATTTGATGTCCCAATGTTACGCCCTGAAAAGGAAAAATCAGGAGCGGAGTCAGACTAGTACAACTCCGAATGCATTGGCCAATGTGAGGAATCGTCCTTGGAGGACAGTGCCTTGTGAAGGCTCCCATGCCAAAGTTACGGCATCACAGAACGACCTTGTTCAAGAGGGTTACAAACCTTTTATTTCAGAGGGGTTTGTGTCACTGGATGGAGACTTAACGAACCAGAGACCTGTTCGGGTATTGAGGGACACAGGAGCACATCAATCTTTGATGCTTGAAGGCATTTTGCCATTGTCAGAGAAGACAGCAACTGGTGTTAGTGTTCTTTTACAAGGCGTTGGTGGCTATGTTAAAGCTCCACTTCATGTCATCCATTTGAAGTCTGATTTGGTGTCAGGACCGGTCACCGTAGGTTTACAAGCCACTCTTCCTGTAGAGGGAATATCTTTTTTTATCGGGAATGATTTGGCCGGTGGTCGAGTTTCTGGTAATCCGATGTTTGTTGAAAAGCCTAGTATGGAAAATAACACCGCACAGTTAGAGCAGGAGATTCCGGGTATCTTTCCATCCTGTGCCGCGACTCATGCTATCGGTAGGAAGTGCTCTGAATAGAAGGAGAAGGTACTGACGTCACGCTTTGCACAGGCATTTCTTGTCGAGTACCCTGAAACTAAGTGTCAGCACACACAAGTGATGGATGGAGGCAATGTTGGCAAGCTCTTTGTAGGTGGACTGAACTTTGACATAAGTGAAGATGTTCTGGACTCTATCTTTGGCAAATATGGACCACTCTTGGAAGTGCTGCTGATAAAAGACAGGGAGACGCAAAAGTCGAGAGGGTTTGGATTTGTCACGTTTGAAAACACAAAGGACGCCAAAGATGCAGAAAAGGATTTGAATGGCAAGGATTTGGATGGTCGGACCATAACAGTCGAGAAGGCAGGCCATGGGCGTCGAGGGGGCTACAGAGGAGGAAAACGTGGAGGTAGTTTCAGGGGTGGCTATGGATCCCGGGGTTGGAGTCGTAGTTTTGGTGGCGGCCGCAGTGGTGATTACTATGGAGGCTCCCAGCAGCAGCAGCGCAATTTTGGCAACTCTCGACGGGATGACTATTACGGTGTTAGCCGAGATGGGGACCACCACTAACGTGACTACAGCACCCGACTCTACAACCGTGATTATGACTTTTATGATCAAGAGAAGAGTTGGAAGCACTGAGTGCTCAGGAGCAGCCGAGCCAAGATTCCTACACAGATTAACCCGTGAACTCCACATTCCTAAATGTGTCCATGCAGTGAATACTTCCAGGCCTCACCACCCAACCACCATGAAACCTGGATCTCAGCTCAGCCTCCTTCAAAAAGTGCTATAGATTTGCTTTGCTTTGAATCACTGATCATAACCCCTTAACCTTCATTCAAAAAATGAAAAATAAAAACCAGAGGTTGATGAGATGGAGTTTGGCTTTGCAGGAGTTCAACTTGGAAATTTAACATATAAAGGGCAGGGACAATGTTGTCGCTGATGCTTTGTCCAGAGTGAACTAACTTTGGAAATTTCTGTCGGTTGTTTGGAAGTTTTGTTGCTTTACTTTGGGAAATATTAATTGTCGTTGCTCACGGGAATTGATGATTTGGGTGTGAGTTTTACTTTTGTTTGTTAAAAGAGTTTTTGCCTGCAAAGAAAGTTTTCACTATGTTCAAACTTTCTTTCTTGAGGGGGGGAATTGTTATGGATTCGTCACTTCCATTGTTGTGGTTTTCATCCACTGTAAACATTTTTGATTCCATGTACTATTATTGTTGTCATTTAAGGGAAATAGATATTACTATTTTCAAAAGGTAAAAAAATAATGTTTTAAATGAAACCGGAACCGAACGACGAGGAGGAGGGAGAGGAGAAAAAGAAGGAGGAGCGAGTGAGTTCGACAAGAAAGCCGAGCTGCTTCGAGTTCTGGAGCAAACGTTGACGAACGGAGGTCACTAGCGAACGTCGGGTTTCCCGGGAAAGGGATTCTTGCGACAGAGTTGTTATCGCTGTGACAGATCAACCTGCGTGTCAGGTTTTGGCGATTGATTCCGAGGAGAATCATCGTCGTGCTGTTACGCCTCGAGAACGGGCCATCGGCCATCTTGACTCGCGCGCTTTGCGCATCGCGCAAGGTTTTTCGCTTCGCTTCAACCATTTTCACGGCATCCAGACGTTTATCTGGTGTGTGTGTGTGTGTGTGTGTAACGTGGATTTTGAAGGTAAATCTGCGGTTCGCCGGTTTGGAGCCGTGAAACGTCCATACCCGAGGGTGTGATTTCCCAGTCGCCTGGAGGGCGTCTTGGGATTTCCCCGTTGCCTTGAGGGCACCTTTGCGCAGCTTTGGCCGCGTGACTGTGACTGTCATCCGAACGGGATTCTGGTCTCGATTCGACATCGTTCTGATGATTACTGGAGCGGAAACAACTTTGGCTTGAATCCGGGAAAGAGACATTGGGGAATGTTCTTCTTTTCGCTCACTTGGAGCACAGTGGGTTATATTGTACGAACCTGATGGTACCATCATAGGAAATATATATTGGTTGTACAATTGATTACTATTGTTGTTGTACTGTTATTCTTGTGTGATCTTAATACAATATTTGTTTGTTGGTAACAATTGGTGTGGCTTCACCATTGATCTTTGACATGCAGAATAACACATTTTTCTGCCGTGACTTCTCTCGGGGCTCGGAGGTACACCGTGACCAGGGGGTTTCGGTAGGAGCACATAACAGAGTGAGGTAGCAGGGACCTTTCACACAGCCAGGATCAATCGGGTTCGGCCAGCTCATCCAGGCTGTCGCAAGGTGCAATGCAGTTTGAATATAACACTCCATCTCTCCATTTCTCTCTCGCTTTCTCTCCTTTCCTGAGATGGATGAATGCTGGGTACATAAAGTAAAGTGATAAGCTGACTGTAAGTTTCCGACATCCGAGGATGGTCATGCATCGGGGTAATGGAAATGTGCATTGCCTTGTAAATATGTGCTGGTAATGATTTGTAAATACTGTACATGCTTTGATCAATACATTTATAAAACACGTTTGTGTCCTCCTGCGCATCATGAAGGTGGCATATAGCAGCTGATTGATCTGTTGATCGAGAAAGATTGGGCTGATATACAAGATCGCAGCACGTAACTTGGTTCCGCTCGGCCAATCAATAAGATCTGTCGTGTGACTACCGACAGTCAGTACCCGGTTGGACTAGAAATTTCGCCTGCAACGGCAACACGGCTCTGGACGTGGAAGCTGGTAAGAAGTGTCTGGGCCGATTGGCAATCGTGGTTAGCAACTCGCCTTACTCATCTGGAGTTATCCAGGGCGGCGACTGTAACAATCTATATTATACAAAAAAGAGCAACGTCTGTCTGTATTAAACACGAGGTAATAAAGGGGATCAGTGGAATCATCAAGCTTGACCAAGTGGTTAATAAGTAACAGTAGAATATTGTTACGGTCTGAGGGGTGGATCCAGGGGGGGGGGGGGTGCAGGGGGTGCGCACCCCCCCCTTCGATCCAGGATGAGGGTGCAGGCGGTGCAAATCTGATGAACTGTTGGACCAGGGAAGAACACAAGGGAACTGCAGAAACTTCGAAGAACGCACGAAATGCCGTTTCTGACGATCTTTTTAAAAAAAATTCCTGGGGGAGGACCCCCAGACCCACCCATTACCCCCCCCCCCAGCGCTATAGTTTCATGCACCCCGCCATCTTGAAATTCCTGGATCCGCCCCTGGGTCTGTGACCTTTCTTTTCTTCTTCCCTCCCCCCCCCCCCCCCCTTTGAGTTAGACCAAGTGGTTTGGTCCACAGGTATAAAGCTTATGATTGGCTGTGGGGCAGGGGAGGGGCTAGGAAGGTGATTCAGAGGAGAGAGTGGCCATTTTGGAAGAGGCCTCATGGCAGAGTGCCTTTTTGTGTGCTTGTAGCATTGTCAGCGGAAATCTCTCCACCTGAAGGTTGTGCCATATCAACCTCTGTACCTGAAGTTCGACTTGTGCTAGATCCACCCCTGCGGCCACCTCGGTACCTGATGGCTGACTTGTGCCGGATCAACCCCTGCGGACACCTCGATACCTGAAGGTTGACTTGTGCCAGATCAACATTGGAGCCAACTGCTGGGCCTGCCCTGGGGCCTACTGCTGGGCCTGCCCTGGGGCCTACTGCTGGGCCTGCCCTGGGGCCTACTGCTGGGCCTGTCCTGGGGCCTACTGCTGGGCCTGCATTGGGGCCTACTGCTGGGCCTGCATTGGGGCCTTCTGCTGGGCCTGCCTTGGGGCCTACTCTTGGACCTGCCTACTCCTACCCTCTCGTGCTGGCCTACTCTGGTTTTTCCCTCTCTTCTCCCTTCTTTGTTTTATGTGTAGGAATAGATTTCCTATTTTGAGTGTGATAAGGAATATATTTTGTGTCTGATGACCCATAAATAAAGCCGGTGTGATGGAAGGCTTGGCTTGGTGTGCTTCAGGCCGTAACAAATATAAAGTCTGGCAGTATGAAATGATGACAATGATGGGATGAGGGCCGTCCCTCTGGACATATCTTGTGCTTTCAAGTTTTGATACAGTCTGGCATTCCGCCCTGCTCTCCAAACTCTCTATCCATGGCTAATTTCACCCTTCGGTTACTGACTTCCTCTACTCTCATAGCCAACATGTGGCTCTCAATGGAATCCTTTCATATCCTCTTCATGTCAAGGCTGGAGTACTTCAAGGCAGTCTTCTGGACCTAGTCCTATTCCTGATCTTCATAAACGATGTCTCTCTAAACTGTGGAAAATCCTCCTCATCTATTTGCTAATGACTTCACCCTCTGCCGTGACATCCCTCATCCTTCAGATAGGCAGACAGCAGACTCTTACCTCTTTTCAGCCCTTGACTGGTCAAATACTTGGAATATGTCTTTCAATCCTAAGAAATCTCACACTCTCACTCCGAAAGCACTGTCTGGCAAACACTCCCAACTATGTTCTTAACAATCAACTTGTGGAAGTTGTCACTCAAGCTCCTGGATCTCACTATCAGCCATGATCTTTCTTGGGCAAATCATATTTCTATGTTGGTCGGTAAAGCCAGTCGCCGACTGGGCATCCTCCATCATACAAAGTCCTTCCTTGGAACACCTGAAGTCCTATCCACCTACAAGGCCTTCATCCACAGCTTGATGTAGTCGTGCTCACCACTCTGGGCTGGCACCCCTAACTCACCTTGGACCCTTTGACGCCATCGAAATCAAGGCTTTTAAGAGTATTGGAATCTGCCGCGATGAAGCTGAATCTATGGGCCTATGACTTTCCCATCGCAGACAGGTCGGTGGTCTCTGTCTTCTACTACCTCCTTTCTGGTCTTGCACCCCACCTGCGCTCTCTATGCTATGTCCCCCCTCCCTCCCCCCCCCCCCCCAGGTTTCTGCAGGACGCACCCGTTTCACCATCAACCGCCTTCTGGCAGAACCACTGCTCACCTCCACTCATTTGTTCCTTTTCTCGCACCTGTGGAACCAACTTCCACATCTTCAATCTCATTATTTCCTCCAGGTCTTCAAGGCAGCTGTTCACCATCATCTCGGATCATTCCCCATCCAAAGCCATGATCTTTTCTACCTTCGTTAACCTCCCCAACCTCACCACAAAGCACATAATCCTTCCAAATTTCTAGTTTTTCTCCTAAGAGTTTACTTCTGCATCCATATTTTCCACCCTATGTAGTAGTGCTCTCCACTCTGTCATTTCCCTTCATTCCAATAATCTTACGCACAGATGTAGCCTCCCTTCCCATCATTCCTTCCCACAGCGTTTGTTTCTCCAAGTCTCCCTCTATTTTGTCCTTCAACCCTATTGTGGGTGTCGCCCACTCCTCTCTCCCTCTCTCTCTTTTTTTGAAAACATTTTTGAAAAAAAATAACTTTTTGGAAAGACCGTCTCACAGACAACACAATCATGCATCCATATCTAAGCTACCTACCATGTTTAAATATTCATACTTTAAATTTATTTTATGGAATACATGAATATAAGCATGGCTGATGGAGGTAGTGGATCTCACTGGGAGTCCATTAAAAAGCTTAAAAGTGTTATCAAGTTGATATACAAACATGAAAATATCTCTGGGATGTGTCGCCAGTTCTCTCAACGATGGAATTCTCGACCTCTGAGGTCAAGGGATGATGAAATCCATAAAAAGAGAAGTTTGAAGCAATTGGGTCAGGGCATCAGTCACCGGTAGACACAGGATACCCGAAACACAGGACAGAAACAACCGAAGAAAGCAAAGTTATAGAAACAGCCATGGCACAGAGTCGCAGGAAATTCCTCTAATATAACTTTCAGTAGAACATGACTTTTGCTATTTTTCGGCTTTTCGTCTCATGGTCTCATGAAGGTCTCATGAAGTGTAAAATGGAAACTGTACAAACTACGACTGTTACAGCAACCGACAGAGGATGACTTAGATCTGTAGTTGCAGTTCCGCAAGATATTCCTAAACCAGGTTCAAGAGAAGCCAGACTTCCCAGATCACATTTTATGGCCAGAAGAAACAAAATTTCTGTGAAATAGCCATGTTAATCGAATAAGAGCGCAATTTAGTTCCATTAACGAAGACCTTTGTACTCGTGTTTGGAGATCTGTCATGGACAATCCATACCAGAATCAATGTGTCAATGTTGAAGGGAAACATTTTGAGCACAAGTTTAATCACTTTATTTCAATTTAGTAATGCACTTGTCTACTACTTTAATCTACCTCTTTGCCTGAAGCTCAAAATGTGAAAAGGATAGAGCACGGCCAAATAGCCATAGGTTGGTAATAATAGTGCAGGCTTCGATGGACCTAATGGCCTCCTCTTGTGTTGAACTTCCTTGTAAGTGAACACATATTATTAGTAATAGGCGTCCACAGCCATCCTTGACCATGTTGTTGAACATCGGCCGAGGCCCTCACGTTTTTCCAGCCTCACTTTTTCACCTTTATTCGCTTGTAAATTCGTATTCTATGCAATTGCTTGACCGATTGACCCAAAACTTTCAACATAGGAGTGCCTACCCATGGACAATTTTTAAACCAAGTTACCTGATGATTAAATGGGAAATGAGGCCGGCGTTCCAAAAAGACTTTTCTGTGGGTGTGGGTTGTAGGGTGTTTCGCGTATCAGGAATTATGTACCTTTGGACTATTGTGGGTATCTCATTCGAATAACTGTTTTGGAATACCCTTCGTGTTTACAGTTTTCTGTTGTAATTTACATTTCTGACGATTTTCATTAACCCCATGCTTGAAAATAGGAATTTAGGAAAATAATATAGGAAAATAGGAAACTGGACCTGTAGCTTATCTGGGCCCTGGCCTAATGTTGTAACCCAAATTTGGTAGTGTTTTGACTGGTGGATCTAGAGAAGAAGATTTTTGAAGGAATGTACGTGATTTTCCCAAAAATTGACAGTCACACAAAGTCACACACATGACCTCTGCAATTGATGTGAACAGCATGACCCCCGCAATTTGACATCCCTACCCCGGCCTAATGTTGTAACCCAAATTTGGTAGCATTCTGACTGGGACTGGAGAAAAAGATTTTTGAAGGAATTTACTCGTGTTTTGAATGGAAAATGTTTTGAAATTAAGTGAATGGAATTTTTTTTGTTCACCCTCTTGGGATCTCATGTGGCAAGTTTGAAAATACATTTTGTTCTTTATGCATTTGCGTCTCCGTGGTGCAGTGGTTAAGAGATATTTCACAGATAGTCTAGTGCTTGGTGGAATGGAAGATTAAACCTGTCATACAATTAATGTCACTATATCCGTGCCGTGTCGTTATCACATACAGCGAGTGTTAATGGAAACAATCATCCAGTCTTCACCGTTTCTCCCTGATGTAGAGATTGCAAGTCTTGCAATATATAATGTTAGTGGAAGTGTACACCAACACTACCCTTCACACAAACATGGTGCTTGCGACTTGTTGAGGTTGGGTAGGGGAAGGTTGCTTGAGAGGACAAAGACGCAACATTGCAGTTGGAAGTTGTATGATATTGAACCTGGTAACCTACCTGCAGAGGGAAAGGGACATGCCTTTGTTATGTTTGTGAGGGGGTAGTCAATGGATTACCTTAGGGCCAGGTAGGATTGTATAGGATAGTGTGCTTCGAATGTCACAATGAAGAAGAAGAACCCCTTGTACCTAAGTAGGGACCCGTTAGACCGGATGGCGTGTAAGAGTGTATCTTTTCCCCCATGACGAGGGGTGGGGTTATGTTAATTAGGTAGGGGTTAAGGGTAAATCCCCTGTATGTAAATGGCCTCTGTGTTTTCTCCTTTGTTCGTTATGATACACACCACACCAGCCATGCACGCTACACCTAAAATAAACATTAAATAAGTAACCAGAACTAAGACATTGAAAACTACCGTGGGTTCCGCCAGCTGAGCCATCACCAGGGCACAATAGGGGCATGAGGCCACGCCCCGAAGAACGATTGGTCAGGACGGCCATAGAGCAATGAGATGGGACTCGCTGATAGGAGCAAGCACGGACATCGTCGGATGATGTAAGAGCCTTGGGAACAAAAGACTTGAGGCCCGGCATTTTGTTCTCTTGCGCCAAGGACATTGAAAGGGAACAGTCAGAGGTTTCGTGGTCACTGGCTTTCATCCTTTCACGGTCGCAGATATTCTCTTCTTGCGCTTGGTTCCTATTGAAGGCACAGTCGCATTTTTCTGCTCTTACGTTGGGGCCGTAATCACGAGCAGTTGAAGTTATACCTTTTGCGCAGGATTTGATTGTGAAAGGTCACACTTCCTTGTCACCCTTGGAGTTCGGGCTCGCTCTTGGCGGTGGCATTCGCACACCACACTCTGTTCCTGACTTCGTGGATGTGATTGCGAGCGGACGCATCCTGTCCTTGGTTTGTTGGTGCTGACTCCGTGATGGCTGTGTGCCCTGCCATGTGAGCTTGGAGAGACCACGTGCGTTGTGGATCGAGGGATTCGGGGACCCGTGCTGCGGCTGGTGGGTTGAACGAACTGCATGCCAAGGCGTGTTTTCCCATGCAGGAACGCGGGGCCTGTGACGATCTACGACGGGGTTCAAGAGCCACTCAAAGCTGAGCACACTACATTTTACTTTTGTTAATTTTATCATCCCCTTGTGTTGTATACGAGTCTGTATGGGGGCGCTCCATTTAGATATCTTGGTTTTATTGTGCATTTCTTTGTCCTTGACATTTTTTTTATTAAACCTGTTTTATTGTTGCATTCAAAATCCGTGTCGGTTTGAGTTGATTACCAGGGTCGAAGACATCCAGTGGGATCCGTACAGGTAAGAGCTTCGCTACCCTTCACTGCCCCCATCACATATTCACACCGCCATTGGATTGAACACCTTGGAGTGTAAAGCTCGATTGGCTACCTTTACCTTGGAGGATCTTAATCACCGGGAACAGACACCTTGTACCTCAGCCTCTTTGATACCAGGAACTTTAACCTCCACCACATACAGGAGTACAAGGTAGAATGCAGGAGCCCTGAGCCAAAGTGGGAAGCACTGCTCATCTGAACTGTGTACAGATGCTTTGTCTTCTGTGAGAAATTGATTTGTGCCAAGTGTTACATATTTATGTGAATGTATGTGAATTACTATTCAGGTCCTTGCTTATCAATGTGTAGTCGATTAAGGGTTGTTGTGATTAAAGGGTCAGGAGCCCTTCTGGGAAAAAGGAGACCGGAAACGGAAGAAAAAAGACACAAGGTCCGGGAGAAGCGACGATTCTTCTTCTTCCTCGCCCAGCTCCGAGGAGAGTGGGGATCGAGATTGAGCAGCGTGGAAAAGCTGCGTTCCAAAGCCCGTCTGGCGAGAGGAGTTACCGGGACGTGTAACTACCCTTTTGACATGTCAAGTTGCCGTGGGTCCGTGCACGGACCCAGCGTCCGGCACAGTTCGCCGCACCGTCTACAAGGATGCGTACGGGTCGCACTTTGGGGCCTCGCGCGCGTTGCAAGCGGCGCTTGCTTTGCCCGCTTCGCTTGGCCAGGAGGGGTGTGCTGCAGCCGTGGTTCCCGGTACGGTACGTGCCCGGTGGAAGCACGTCCGCCCGGGGTTCGTTCAACCGCCCGTGTGCGGCGAAGCCGACCATAATCTTGGTCAGGAGGGGCCCAGAGACATTGTGAGGGACAGAGACCAAAGGGGTCGTGAGTACCCAAGGGGTCGGGAGTGGGGAAAGGGGACACACGTATGTAAGATGGCCATCTTAATCATCTCGGGGATTGATTGTTGATTGTGGATTGTTGATGGTTGATTGCTCGGGGAATATATCATTGATTATTCCGGATCCTTGGTGTGGGGTTTTTTCTTGGTTGGAATTCATATTGATTGCGTTACGAAAGCGCATACATAATAAATCTTTCTGGCGGAGTTCCTCTCACGGTCCGGGGGTCACTGAGACCAGGTAGTCACCGGGAGGACCACGTAACAGAATTGGGGGCTCGTCCAAATTACGATTTGCGGATTCGCAATTGGGTCTACGTCCGGGATCTAAAATTGTAGAAAATAATAAAATAATATTTTTATTAATTAAAATTTATTAATTAAGTATTAATTGGTAAATTTTTGGGGAAATTGGGGTAAAGTCTTGGGTGAAGGTTAACAGGTGTTAACGATAGTCACCATGGCGTTTGTGGCACAGAACTTTGCGGTAACACCGAGTGAGGCACAGTTCCGAGCGTTACTAAAGTCGGACCTCTTGAAATTGGCCAAACATTTTAACTTGGAGGTCCGAACTAATGTGAGGAAGGCAGAGTTGCAGACCACGGTGATACAATCTATGGTGGGATTAGGGACATGGGACGAGTTAGCCTGGCAGTGGCTACCCGAAGAACCAGAAGACGTTGAGCTCCGGAAACTGGAGTTGCAATTACGGAGCCAGGAACGGATCAAAGAAGAAGAAAGGAAAGCAGAAAAGGAAAGAGCAGAAGAAGAAGAAAGCAGAAAAGGAAAGAGCAGAAGAAGAAAGGAAAGCAGAAGAGAGGAGAGAAGAGAAACAAGCAGAGGAAAGGAGAGTGGAACGAGAACTCCAGGAAAGGTTAACAGAAGAAGAAAGGAAAGCAGAAGAGAGGAGAGAAGAGAAACAAGCAGAGGAAAGGAGAGTGGAACGAGAACTCCAGGAAAGGTTAAAAGAAGAAGAAAGGAAAGCAGAAGAGAGGAGAGAAGAGAAACAAGCAGAGGAAAGGAGAGTGGAATGAGAACTCCAGGAAAGGTTAGCAGAAGAAGAAAGGAAAGCAGAAAAGGAAAGAGCAGAAGAAGAAAGGAGAGTGGAACGAGAACTCCAGGAAAGGTTAGAAAGGATGAAAACAGAGGAAAGGAAAGCAGAAGCAGAGGAGAGGAGAGCTGCAAGGGAACTCGAAGCAGAGGAGAGAAAAGCGGAAAGGGAATTGAAGGAACGTGACATGGCGCTTCAGCAAGAAATTAAATTCAAGGAGCTGGAGTTAATGAGAGAACGGGGAGAGGTACCACCCTTGCTGACGGCGTCGACACCTAGCCAGAACACCTGGGATGTGGGCAGACATGTGAGGCTGGTTCCACCCTTCAGTGAAAAGGAAGTCGCTAATTTTTTCCGCACTTTGAGAAAGTGGCTCGACAGTTAAACTGGCCGGAGGAGGCCTGGACCATACTAGTACAAAGTGTGCTGGTGGGAAAAGCTCAAGAGATTTATTCGGCGCTACCAATGGACCAATGTGCAGATTATGAGGTATTGAAGAAGCACATCCTCAAAGCCTATGAGTTGGTTCCGGAAGCTTACCGGCAAAAATTCAGGAATGCCAGGAAGAGGGAGAGTGAGACCCATGTGGAGTTTGCCAGAGTGAAAGAAAACATGTTTGATCGGTGGTGTGAGTCAAAAGGAGTCGGGAAAGACTTCGAAACATTGCGTGACTTGATCCTGGTGGAGGAATTTCAACAGTGTGTCCACGAGGACATCAAAGTGTACCTGCAGGAAAAGAAAGTACCGAAGTTGTGGGACGCAGCCACCATGGCAGATGATTATGCCTTAACACACCGGATAGGGGTCCACGAACCTAACTCCTCGCCTAGATCTCCGCAGAGGAGGTGGGGAACAGCAGGTGCGGAGAACGACAATACATGGCGGCGGCCTCGAGAGGATTATGGGGACAACGCGGATACCCCACCTGTTCGAAATCAGAGGGCTGCGGGCCCAAGACAAACTTATATTTTGGGGGGCCCGAGGCAGACCACGAGTTTTTCCTCTGGGCCTACTTGCGCTTTTTGCAAGAAACCTGGACACTTGATGTCCAGTTGTTACCGCATGAAAAGGGAAGACCCAGAGCAGAGTCCGACTATTACCACTCCGAATGCGATGGCAAGCGTAAGAAATCGCCCACAGAAGAGTTACCGACCATTTATTTATGAGGGGTTGGTTTCACTCAAGGGAGACTTGACTAATCCAAGACCGGTTAGGGTTTTGAGGGACACAGGAGCCCATCAATCCTTAATGCTTGAAGGCATTTTGCCATTGTCAAAGAGTACCGCAACGGGTGATAGTGTTCGGTTACAAGGGATCGGTGGCTGTGTTAGTGCCCCACTTCATGTCATCCATTTGGAATCCGATTTGGTGTCAGGACCGGTCACCATCGGTTTACAAGCCACGCTTCCTGTAGAGGGAGTATCTGTGATTATTGGGAATGATTTGGCCGGGGGGCAAATTTATGGTAACCCGAGGGTTGGTAAAGAGCACAGCAGGGAAAATAACACCCCACCAGCTCGGGATGGCGACAAAAGTTCCAAGTTATTTGTAGGGGGACTGAACTTCAACACAGAGGAAGAAGTTCTGACCTCTGTCTTCAACAGATATGGGCCGCTGGTGGAAGTGCGGGTGGTAAAAGACAGGGAAACGCAACGGTCAAGAGGGTTTGGCTTTGTCACGTTTGCAAGCACAAGAGACGCCAGGGAGGCAGAGAAGAATTGGAATGGTAAGGATTTGGAGGGTCGGACCATAACAGTAGGGAAGGCATTTCGTAGGCGTCGAGAGGTCTACAGAAGAGGACAACTTGGCAGTAGTTTTGGGGTTGGCAGCAGCCGATATTACTATGGAGGCTCCCAGAGTTACGGCACCTCCCGAAAAAATGAATGTCAGAGCACTGGCCGAGAAGGAGACCGCCAGTCAGGTAACGGCTGGGACATGTGGTCCCACCGTAACTGTTAGGAGTCTGGAGAAGTTGAAGCACTATATATACGGGGGAGCCGCCGAGCCGGGGCTCCTACACGGACTAACCGTGAACGCCACGTTCTTAAAGGCGTCCAGGTAGTGAACTTTCCTGCACGGACTAACCGTGAACTCCCCGTTCTTAAAGGCGTCCATGTAATGAACTTTCCTCCCCGGACTAACCGTGAACTCCACATTCCTTAAGGCATCCATGTAGGGAATACTCCGCTGGGCCTCCCGAAAAAGTGCTATAGAGAGGTTTAAATTTGGAGGCTTTGGTCACCACCTCTTAACCGTCAGTCAAGAGAAACTAGAAGTGGTTGACGCTTGGTCCAGAGGGAATTAATCTCGGGGATGGTGTGAAATTTTGTTGCTTTATTTTTAAGTGATGACTGTGCCCGGGGGGAACTGATGAGTTGGGGGGGGGGGGGGGGGGTGAGTTATCTGGTTTGTTTATCCAAGTTGGCCGGCAAAGAAAGTTTTCGCTGGGTTCAAACTTTCTTTCTTGAAGGGGGGGAGTGTTACATATTTATGTGAATGTATGTGAATTACTATTCAGGTCCTTGCTTATCAATGTGTAGTCGATTAAGGGTTGTTGTGATTAAAGGGTCAGGAGCCCTTCTGGGAAAAAGGAGACCGGAAACGGAAGAAAAAAGACACGAGGTCCGGGAGAAGCGACGATTCTTCTTCTTCCTCGCCCAGCTCCGAGGAGAGTGGGGATCGAGATTGAGCAGCGTGGAAAAGCTGCGTTCCCAAGCCCGTCTGGCGAGAGGAGTTACCGGGACATGTAACTACCCTTTTGACACGTCAAGTTGCCGTGGGTCCGTGCACGGACCCAGCGTCCGGCACAGTTCACCGCACCGTCTACAAGGACGCGTACGGGTCGCACTTTGGGGCCTCGCGCGCGTTGCAAGCGGCGCTTGCTTTGCCCGCTTCGCTTGGCCAGGAGGGGTGTGCTGCAGCCGTGGTTCCCGGTACGGTACGTGCCCGGTGGAAGCACGTCCGCCCGGGGTTCGTTCAACCGCCCGTGTGCGGCGAAGCCGACCATCATCTTGGTCAGGAGGGGCCCAGAGACATTGTGAGGGACAGAGACCAAAGGGGTCGTGAGTACCCAAGGGGTCAGGAGTGGGGAAAGGGGACACACGTATGTAAGATGGCCATCTTAATCATCTCGGGGATTGATTGTTGATTGTGGATTGTTGATGGTTGATTGCTCGGGGAATATATCATTGATTATTCCGGATCCTTGGTGTGGGGTTTTTTCTTGGTTGGAATTCATATTGATTGCGTTACGAAAGCGCATACATAATAAATCTTTCTGGCGGAGTTCCTCTCACGGTCCGGGGGTCACCGAGACCAGGTAGTCACCGGGAGGACCATGTAACACAAGGAAGGACTTGACCAAGCAGAGTCCACCCAGTCAGTGTCGAGCTTTGCCTATAAGCTATATATAAGGCGTGTAATGCAAAATGGTGGCAATGTCTGATAAATTAGTCCCAGAAGGTGGTGCTTATTCCAATTTTAAAGGTTGTTTACAGAAGGTGACAGCAGATTAACATATGCTGCAAGGCATTTATTCAGGATCAGTATACTTCCACTATGTAACTTATTTGGGTTGAATGTCATGCATGTATCAAGGATGAGACCAACATTTGATGTTGTCTAGATCAGCTAAAAATAATATCTCGATGATACCCATCTGCCATTGAGGTAGATAGCTGTTGACAGTCATACATTTTTTTTTTTCAGCATCATTGGTATCTCCTGCTATGAAGCTGATTCTGAGGGCCTTTCACTCTCTCACTGCAGGCAGGTTGGTGGTCTTTCTGTCTTCTACCGACTCCTCTCCAGCCTTGCTCCCCCAGCTCTGTCTGTGCTCTGTCCCCAAAATTTTCCTTTAGGACACCAGCAAACCTCTTCTGGTGAAACTGCCAAAATCAAGACTCTCTGCTTACCTTCACTCTTTCATTCCTCTTTTTCCCCACCTCAAGAACAAACTCTCACTCTCTTCAATCCCACTCCTCCATCCAGGTCAGCTGGTGAACAGCTGTTCACCACCATCTCTTATCTTCCCCCATCCAAAACCTTGATCTTTTCTACCCCCGTTAATCCACCCCAAATCCACCTTTTTCAAATTCCTTTTTCTCTCCTCTAATTCCTTGTAGTATCCATCTTGTTTATCCCATGTACCCCGCCCCAGCTCCCTCCCTTCCACAGATCTCCCGATGTCCCTGTACAGATGTTAACTGTTGTTGTGCTTCCTTCTCTCTCTCCCCTTCGTGTCTCCCGCTCCCTTTATTATTTGTTCCATTTGTTAGCTCTTATACGAGCCTCGACTTTGTGTACAAAAAAGGGAGTTTTGGTGTATGTGGAGAGGTAAGTTGCGTTTGCAAATATACCAACAACTTTGTGTAAAGGAAATAAATTTGTACATTTTGGGGCAAATAACTTAGACCTCGGTGATAGGGTTCATGATTGATTGCACATATATTCATTTGGATTTTATTTGAAAGGAGCATAGCTGGCAGGATATCTCAGAGATTGCGTACTTGTGTTTCAGCTGTCTAATTTGGGTTTGATTCCCATCCAGATAAACTGTCATCCTGGTCCTCCATTGCCTCAATGAGTACACACTCCTTGGAGGGACATGATGCCATGCTAGGCGTTAAGGAAGGATGACACATTTTTGGAAGGGATGTTGAGCCAGCTGTCCTGTCTGTTAGAATTTACTTGTGGATGTTAAATATTTGCATATTTTTGTGAATGAGTGCAAGATGCCTGCAAACTTATCATTGGGGTTAGGCTCTGCTAGGTTATCATGCATCTGTAAAAACTGGCTGGCCAAAAGAGTCTTGGCACGGCCTCTGAGGGGCAATCCCAACCTCATCATATCGCTCACAAAGACTTCCCTGCCACGCTGCTCATACAAATGAGAATTTGATTTATTGGCCATTTTTTGGCAACATGCTTGTGGTTATGCTATTCTTTTGATTAAATTAGAATTAATTGCCTGAACATCTGGCATCTGAAGTCAAATATCATACTTCTGTTATTCCCGCACTGGAACAACGTTGGAAAAGTGCTAAATGATTTTGAAAAGTCAATATACGGACCAAGCGTCCTCGACCATGAAAGCGTAGGTATTGATGTTTATTCTCGGTTTATATGCAGCAGCTCTGGGACATCCATGCTGAATTTCCCTGGTGATCCAATAATAGCTGAATGGCTGTCTGCTGATTGGGAAAGCATGTTTGCCATTTTGAGGCACCTTGGGTGTGGAAATGAGAAACATGATGCATCTCAATGACTGTACTGCTTCAAAGATGCAAGCAGCTTAGAAAAGGAAGGCGCTCCGCAAACCGACAAAACCCCATAAAGCTGGAAATCCTCACTAATGCATCCTTCCTTTTCTTTCAGGCTGATTTTATGTCTAACATGCAAATTTTTGTTTGCACCAATTTGCTTGATTTGATTGAAATGCAATTGAAATGCTTGATTTGCATATCGAGAGTATGACTTGAAGATGGCAACAAAAAACGTACTGGTCACATCACACAACAGCTTACAAGGAGGAAACCCACAAACAGCTAACACGCAAATGGAGATTACAATCAAGGAAAGTCTTGATGAAAATAATTGATCATCAAGTGTAATTCATTATATCAGCAAAAGTAGGCATTGCCATGAAAAACAACAGGTAACTGTACAAGAACGGAAAGTAAGGAAAGGAAAAGAGTGGAATACAAGACAATGAGGCCATTAAAACTCGTACTGCCCAAAATGCCTTACAATACCATAACAAAAGTCTATCATATCTAATCAGCAAGAAAATTAAGAAAAAATTAATTTAAGCATTCCATCAGCAATATGCAATATTTTAAGCATGGTTATTTACCTGTTATCTGTGTCCCAAGGCCTGGCCAGTCTGTTGCCATTGATGAACCAAGGCTGGATGGGTCTTGTGATTTCAAACTTGATTTCTTTGTCACTGGTGGTTGGTCCTTAGACTCGGAGTTTGACTTCATTTTGCACAGTTCTTGTGGCTCTCTGATTGGCTGAAAGGGTAAGAGGATTTGGGGATTATTTATTCAAGCCATGTTATGGAAAACGGGTTTAAAACATTGGTATTGAAGCGAGTTTTTTTAAATCAGGGTTTTCCACTTCCAAGCAATTATGTTCTCTCGATGCAGCCTTTTATACAAGGAGGTCTGACACAAGGAGGCGATCTGGCCCATCATGCCCATGTAATTCCGCCAACTTGTGTTTAATCAATGTGGTTTTCCTGTCCTTTAATAGTAAGATGGCTTAATTAAAAATTTTGGGAATACCGTTACTGGGTGGACGGAAGTGCCAAATTTCTCATGAATGTTCTTCACGTCTTATTGATTATTTCAGAAGGGTAGCCACCCAGAAATAGTACAGAGACCTCAGTAGGAGATACTGAAATTCAACATAGGATATTACCCACAGATATGACGTCATATGTTCTCAGGAGGTCTTTTTATAACAAAAGTTATTGGGAAAAAGTCAACACCAAACAGTCAAAATTGCATAGAATTAAACTGATATAGATGTCACCTGTACATTTATTCCCTTCAAATAAAGAATACAGTGCATAATGCTTCATATGTGATGGCTGTAAATAGGGGGCAATGGCGGACAATATCTCTTATAGTCTTAATGTTTTGCACAGTTTTATTCATACTTGTGCTTCAATATTTCAATTATCTTGGGCAAATTTTGGACCTTTAGTAATAACTGTGATTTATAATATTGTCGCGTCCCCGGGGTTAAGACCGGATGACGTCGGGGTTTACTTGCCGATTGGCAAATGTGCTGGGTCTGTCGGACCTGGCGGCATGGTGAGCGAATTAGTCCATTGCCTGGCCGGTCGAGTTTTATACGAACATTAAGGAAAAATCACAGGGAGGCAAGCCCGTACAGGGGAATTTTTAACCATACGCCCTATAATTAATTAGCACAAAACCTCCCTCCTTATGGCGACATGCAATCACTCTTAACCTGAACATTTACCCTGCTTATGTACATCGAGATGGGTTTCTTCTTCTTCGTGTCACATGGTCCATACTGAACCAACGCGATTCTAACCTTTCCTAAAGTATTTCATTGTTTAACCCCAAAATGTAACAATATGTATGAAATAATCATATTTAAACAATAAATCATGTATAATTAAACTGGATTCAATTGAGATTTATTTTTTTTTATCACTGATCTTCAAATAATACCAAATAATGTCAAAGTTGAATTTTCTTTTTTTAAATAAATTTTTACAAATTAATTAAAAATGAAATACAGAAATATCTAATTTACATAAGTATGTAACCCCTGCGTCAATACTATGTGGAAGTGCCTTTGGCAGCGATTACAGCTTTGAGTCTTCATATCAGTCATTTTGGGTATGTCTGTATCAGCTTTGCACATCTGGATTTGGGGAGTTTCTCTCATTCTTCCTTTCAGATTTGCTCAAATTCTGTCAAGTTCGATGGGGAGCATTAGTGAACAGCAATCTTCAAGTCTTTCCATAGCTTTTCCATAGGATTCAAGTCTGGCTTTGGCTGGGCCACTCAAGGACTCACGTTCTTGTCCTGAAGCCATTCCAGTGTTGATTTGGCTGTATGCTTGGGGTCATTGTCCTGTTGGAACATCAATCTTCACCGCAGTTTAAGGTCTTTTGCACTCTGAAGCAGGTTCTCCTCAAGGATTTGCCTGTATTTGGTTCCATTCATTGCTCCCTCTATCCTTACAAGTCTCCCATTCCCTGCTGCTAAAATCATCCCCATAGCATGATGCTGCCACCACCATGCTTCATTGCTTCACGGTGGGTATGGTGTTAGATGGGTGATGAGCTCTGCTTAGTTTCCACCAGACATAGCACTTTGCATTCAGGCCAAAGAGTTCAATTTTCATCTTGTCAGACCAGATAATCTTTTGCCTCATGCACTTAGTCTTTCACATGACTTTTTGCAACTCCAGGTGTGCTGTCATGTGCATTTTTCTCAGGAGTGGCTTCTGCCTGGCCACTCTCACATAAAGCATAGGTTTGTGAATGACTGTATAGACTGTTGCCCTTCGGGTAAAAACTCTGTAGTTCTGTCAGAGTAGTCATTGGGTTTTTCGTCATCTCCCTGACCAAGTTCCTTCTTGCCCGGTTGCTCAGTTTGGTCGGACGGCAGCTCCAGGACAAGCCTGAATAATTGTACACCGCACCTTTCCTATGCCATCCCCAGGTGCTGCATAACGTCATTGCCGGGCACCGAAGGGGGCTCGGCAATGACGCACGCTGAAAGGGAGTACTCAGTTTTCACTCTGGTTGTTTGTTTTCTTGCTTTCTTGTTTTCTTGTTTGTTTGTTTGTCCAGGTGATATCTCAGCCATCCTTTGAGCTAGGAAGCTGAAATTTCGGCACAATAGTGAGCAAGTCCTTTGTCAAAAACGGTATTTTTTGTTTTTTGATTAATCAATTATTTGATGAATCAAATTGAGGTGTTATTTAATTATTAGCGATTAATTAAGTACTTATTCAATTAATTAAATTTCCTTTATCTTCTGACCATTAACTCAGGCACCTTTTGAGTTAGGAAGCTGATATTTGGACATGCCAATGACCAGGTGATTTGGCTGCAAAGGCTATTTTTGATTTACTAATTAATCAATTAATCGATTAATTATTTAATTATTCGATTAATGACTCTTTTTTTTTTTTTAAGTTACAGATTCTGATGAAATGGTGGTGGTTTATGTGTTCTATGACAGAATTGGTTAATAATTTAATTTTTTCATGATTATTATTTATTTATTTTCATTATTCATCATTTCTTTCTTTTCTTTCTCATTTGGCCAATATCTCAGGCACCTTTTGAGCTAGGAAGCTAATATTTGGATATGACAGTGACCAAGTGATGTGGCTATCAAGGATATTTTTGATTTATTGATTAATCAATTAATTATTTAAAAAATGTATTAATGACTTATTTAATTAAATTTCTAAAAGATACATCTTCGGATGAAGCACTAGTGGTTTCGTTATGCTATTAGCCAATTGATTAAGAATATAATTTGTGATAATCTTTTATTGATTTTAATTACACAATTAATCAATCAATTAGTGTACACCTCTCCCTCCCAATGCAGCCTCTATGAGCTGCACTGCGGTATTGCCGGGCGCCGAAGGCACCCCGGCAATGACGCGCTGTAGGATATTTAATTATTTGGCATGGGGGTGGTGTACTTTGAATGTATCTGTACTTGTTCCATATTCTTTCCATTTCCTAATGATGGAGCTCACTGTGCTCTTGGAAACTTTCAACACTCTAGAAATTGTTTTTTACCCTTCCTCAGATCTATGCCTCCTCACAATTCTATCTCGGAGTTCTGCGGACAGTTCCTTGGACTTCATGGTAGAGTTTTGGCTCTGACATGCCCTCTCAACTGTGGGACCTTGTACAGAAAGGTGTTTTTCTTTCTAAATCAGGTCCAATCAATTGAATTGACCATAGGTGGCTACTCCAATCAAGTCGTAGAGACATCTGCCGGATGATCAAAGGAAATTGGATGTGACCTGAGCTCAATTTGGTGTCATAGCAAAGGGGTTGATACTTATTGACTCAAGACATCTCAGATTTTCATTTTTAATTATTTTGTCAAAACTTCTAAAAAATAAAGTTCCACTTTGATATTATGGGGTTTTATGTGTAGATCAATGACAAAAAAAATCTCAATTTAATCCATTTTAAATTCAGGCTGGAACAAAACAAAATGTGAAAACGTCAAGGGGTGTGAATACTTTCTGAAGGCCTTTTCTGAAGGGTTTGAAAGCTTTTTGAAGGCCACAAAAAAACAAACCGCATTTAGTTCTCAAACTATGACGATGAAATTGTTCACATATCACTTTGTAACAGCAAATCTCGACTCCCTGGTGCTATGCTTCAAATGTGAGACAGTTCTTTAATGATGTCTTCCCAGACAAGTGGATTGGTCACCTAGTTTGTCTGACCTGTACCCATTGGACTACATTTCATGGGGCTAAGGAAAACTGTTGTTCAAAAACTTCTCATCAAACCTCCATCCTTTGGATGAACTTACGGCTACTATCACAAATGAAATTCATGGAATTACTCAGCAACAACGAGATAATATTTTCAACAAGTGGGAAAATCGGGTTGCACAATGTGTTTCGAAAGATAACGGTTCTGTTGAAGCCTAAAATTTCGAACTGTATTGAGTAAAAGCCTCATGAATTATGCTTTCATGCACCATTTACAGTTTGTTTTTATCTTGTGTACATCAAAAGTTAGAAAAGTACAAAGTTGCACAGGGATTTAAGGACAACCTGTATATTACTAAAAGGAGAAGTGTCTGTGTGTGTGTGTGTGTGTGTGTGTGTGTGTGTGTGTGTGTGTGTGTGTGTATGTGTGTGTGTGTGTGTGTGTGTGTGTGTGTGTGTGTCATGCTTATTACCCTGCGCTCGCGAAGCGAAAAGCGGGGTTAAGCATTCAGTTACGTACGTGTGCCGTACGTCGTACGTGTCTGCATTTAAAAAAATTCATTTTCTCGGCAACCGTTGGTCCGATTGACATGAAATGTTACCATAGAAGCGCCTCCGCCTGTATAATTATTTTATTCATAATTATGATGTCATAGGTCACATGGTACAGATGCCATCTTGGAAAAACGTTACACCTCTATATCTCCCAAACCACTCAATGGAAAAATTTTGAAACGTGGCTCATTGTCAAGTACTCACCATGGGGAATAAGATATGTTAATGATGATGTCATCGATGCCTTCGTTATGACATCATAATTCGACAAGTACAACGATTGATCTGATCAGTATGAATAAAACAAAAATTCCTCTGCAACTGTTAGACCGATGGACACGAAATTTTCGGAATATGAGCGACTCCTGTAGAATTTTTTAAAGATAATTATAACGTCACAGGTCACGTGGTACAGACGCCATCTTGGAAAAAATATATAAAAGTTGCACCTCTATATCTCTGAAACCGTTCCATGGAAAAAATTTAAACATGGCTCATTGTCAAGTACACCCCTTGGGGAATAAGATATGTTAATGATGATGTCATCGGTGCCTTTATTATGACATCATAATTCGACAAGTACAACACTTATCCGATCATTGTGAATTTTTTTCCTCAGCAACTGTTGGTCTGATGGGCACGAAATTTTCACCATAGGTGAGCCTCCTGTAGAATATGTTCATGATAATCATGACGTCATAGGTCATGTGGTTCAGGCGCCATCTTGGAAAAACCCAAAAATGTTGCGCCACTATATCTCCAAAACCGGTGCATGGAAAAAATTGAAACATGGCTCATTGTAAATAACTCCATATGGGGAATAGGTGTTGTTAACGATGACGTCATTGGTGCCATAATTATGACGTCATAATTCGTCAGGGACAACCCTTCGTCTGATCGGTTTGAAATGTATTGAGCGTGATCTATGCAACAATTATATTAGAGAATATAAATGTATGATGTCATCGCTCACGTGGTCTGGCAGCCACATTGGATCAAAGACAAAAAAATGTTCGAAAACAGAAGAGTTGGCTCGCAACAATTTGACTGCGCAGGGTAAGTATTCTATGAATACCATCTAGTTACTCTAAAGGGTTCCTGCCGTTGTATTAAAAAAATGGTACCACTGGAAAACTAATAATCGATTCACTTGGTACAAACATTGGTGTCTGTTTAATCATAAGGTTGCCTATTTTAAAAGCCAGCTTTACTGGAATTAAAGAAGAGGAAGAATAATTGGAGCTCAATCCAGTGGTTCCAACGGTAACATTTATTATTCTATGACAGCAGGAACCCTTTAGAAGGACATGGAAGAATGAATGAATGAATGATCGTTTTTTTAAGGCCATTTTCCCCCGCTAGAGCGGGGGTTAGCCTTACGAGCCCCATGACAATCATGGTTCCCTGTTTGAGGCAATGTTTTTATGGCCGGATGCCCTTCCTGACGCCAACCCTTAGTCACCTCTTACGATGCACAGGGATACGGTGTACCTATTCTAAGCCGGGGTACACACCGGGATCATTCATCCCAGCAAGCTGGTACTCAATTTGCCAACCTCAGAAGGATGAACAGGCTGAGTCAATCCCCCTGGTGTTAATTTAGCAATCGACCGGGATTCGAACCCAGGATCCTAGGATCCCAAGCCGGCACCCTAACCGCTAAGCCAACATGGAAGGAGCACACAAAATTAATTATATGTAGTAATAATATTTCTTCAAAACCATGGAAAAATATGTAAAAGTACATGGAAAGAGCACACAAACAACTAGAACCACCACGACAGCAGCAACAACAACAACTAGAACGAAACTCGGGAGTACTCGGTACAGTGCATATCTCCGCCAGGCTGAACAGTTTACACTTTGTATCCCACAGATAGGTTGGATCGGCATTCGTACCTAAATCAAAATCGAATCGGCTTGTTCTTGTCATCTACCTAACTTATCCACCAAGTTTCCTCCGAATCCGTCCACAACTTCTTGAGATATCATGCTATACTGTATATCGCAATACTATCCTATACATGGGCATTGAGGAAGTTAGGAGTGGAGGAATGGTTGATCAGAGTCGTGATGGCAATGTACAAAAGAGCACGCACAGCTGTAAGGACGAAGGACGGGAACAGTGGTGAGTTTGAGGTGAAGGTGGGAGTGCATCAGGGGTCGGTACTAAGTCCACTACTATTTGTAGCTGTGATGGAGGTGCTGGCTCAGAACGTAAAGGAGGGTTTACCGTGGGAGTTGTTGTATGCAGATGATCTGGTGTTGATTGCGGAAAGTATGGATGGACTGAAGGAAAAGATGAAGGAAGGAATGTATGGAGACAAAAGGTCTGAAGGTGAATATCGGAAAGACGAAGGTGATGGCAAGTGGTAAAGCATGTGGTGAGGTGGAAAGAACTGGGAAGTGGCCCTGTGCTGTGTGTAGGAAGGGTGTCGGAGTGAACTCCATTCAGTGTACAATGTGCGCTGAGTGGGTTCATCAAAAATGTAGTGGTCTGAGAGGGTCATTAACCAGTGTGGCAGCTACATTCAAATGTAAGGTGTGCACAGAGGGAGCTGCAGATGGAGGAAATGTTGAGTTGGATCTTGGAGACGGCATGAAGCTGGAAGGTGTGAAAACATTTTGCTACCTCGGAGACATGCTGAATGGAGAAGGTGGATCAGACTCGGCAACGGTTGCTCGAGTGAGATGTGCATGGAAGAAGTTTCGGGAATTGAGTGGCGTGCTGATGATGAGGGGAGTGTCGCTGGAGCTGAAGGGAAAGGTGTATGCTGCATGTGTGAGAAGTGTTATGATTTATGGGAGCGAGACATGGGTAATGAGCGTAGAGCAGCAACGAAGGTTGGAAAGGGTGGAAATGCGAATGGTTCGACGGATGTGCGGAGTATCGTTGAGAGAGAGGAAGACAAATGATGAATTGCGAAAGATGATGGGAATAGAGCCTGTGATTGATGCTGTGAAGAGGAACAGGTTGAGATGGTTTGGTCATGTGTTGAGGAAGGATGAAAGTGACTGGTTGAGAAGAGTGATGGAAATGAATGTAGAAGGAAGTCGAGGATGGGGAAGACCAAGAAAGACTTGGCTAAAGATGGTGGAAGAAGAAATGCGGGCAAGGGGGTTAACAAGGAGAGATGCAGAAAATAGGGCAAAATGGAGAAGATTGTCATGGGGACCGCAAGGCTAACCCCCACTCTCGCAGGGAAAATGGCGTTTAAAATGCATGTTGTATGTTGTTTGTTGTATATCGCTTTTGGCCCTATTTCTCAATTGTGAAGAATGACCTAAAAAAAATTAATGACACTTGTATCCGGATACGATCTTCACCAAAATCGAATCAATTCTTCCTGGTCACCCAACCAACTTGTCCACCAAGTTGCGTCCGAATCTGTCCACAACTTTTTGAGATATCATGTTATAAATAGTTTTTGGCCCTATCTCTCAAGGGTAAAGAATCACTTAAAAAATTATAGTATCCGGACCTTCACCAAAATCGAATCATTTCGTCCTTATCACACACACAACCTGTTCACCAAATTTCGGTCAAATCAGTCCACAACTTTTTGAGATATCCTGTTCACAGACAGACAAACAAACAGACGTGAAAACATAACCTCCACCAACCTTCTGTGGTGGAGGTGACAACGTGTTATAAAAGATCCTTTTTCACACGTTTCACTGCATTTTAATACTCATTGATGTTCACAAATAGACATGCAATATGTTTGTGAAGTACAACATGCTTTCTTTTGATTAAAGCCATTGTCGAAGCGACGGGTAGCAGGCGCGGATCCATGATTTTCGGTTAGGAGCTTGGGGGGGGGGGGGGGGAATAAATTCCAAATACTATTCTAAATATAGACAAAGAGTGCTCTAATACACTTGATAAGAAGTACTCTAATGAAATAACTTTTTCTCAAAACTCAACATTTATTTTAATTATTGTCTCATCATAGAAATGAAAGGGTGAAAGGGTGGAAATGCGAATGGTTCGATGGATGTGCGGAGTATCGTTGAGAGAGAGGAAGACAAATGATGAATTGCGAAAGATGATGGGAATATTGCCTGTGATTGATGCTGTGAAGAGGAACAGGTTGAGATGGTTTGGTCATGTATTGAGGAAGGATGAAAGTGACTGGTTGAGAAGAGTGATGGAAGTTAATGTAGAAGGAAGTAGAGGACGGGGAAGACCGAGAAAGACTTGGCTAAAGATGGTGGAAGAAGAAATGCGGGCAAGGGGGTTAACAAGGAGAGATGCAGAAAATAGGGCAAAATGGAGAAGATTGTCATGGGGACCGCAAGGCTAACCCCCGCTCTAGCAGGGAACATGGCCTTAAAATGCATGTTGTTGTTGTTGTTGTCTCATCATAGAAATCCAATTGAATGAAAAGCAGCATTGGATATAATGAAACAAATGACAAAATGATCGAAACCAATCACTGCCTCTGATCTATTGAACAAGGTTTGACATGGAAGTGACCTTCGATCAGAATTACGGTTTTCCCATCAGCTGAACATTTGTCTTCATCATATCGACAATGTGAATCAATTTTGACAAAGTTTTCTTCTCCAACACATTTGATGCCCATTGTATACATTGTATAATTTCCCAGGCAAAAAGCATGTTCTTGAGTCTTGAAAACACAGACCGAGTGCACAATTCAAAACAGAATGAATGATGGGATTCTGGATTATCTGATATTTGGGATACCATATTCCACATCTTGGTTCGTGAATGGTAATGAGAAAAGAAGCATTCCTGATGCCAAATCAATGATTCCGGTAAGTCGTTAATCCTCATGTATCCACCATGGGAACAAACTGAATGGTACAAATCAGTTCCATGTTGAATGCTGCGGTCAACATCAGCTATGATCTCAGGAATATCAGGTGATCCCACATTCCGAGACCACATCTTCAGTTATATACACCTCAATACATATAAAAACAACGATCGCTTTTGATGGGAGGGGGAGTTTAGGTGGAGGGGTGTCGGGTGTGCCCCCCTCTGGATCGGGTGTGTCCCGGGTGCCCCCCCCCTTCCCACGCCTCCTGCCCCCAAGCCCTCTCCCTCCCACACTTCTCCCTGCTCTCAAATGTTGTGGTTGTGTGCTTCCCCTTCTCTCCCCATCTTGTCTTCCGCTCCCTCTTTTTGCATATTTTGTTTGTCTGGTTGATTTGTTTGTGAAATAAATGTTAGCTCTTTCACGAGCCTCGATTCAGTATACAAAAAAACAAACAAACAAACAAAAAAACAAACATCTGCCTCTGGGTAGGCAAGTCCGATATGTGCATACAATTTTTCAAGTTTTTTTTCATTTCAAGATTCAACTATTTTCAATGATTCAGATGCAGTGCATTGTGGGAAGCATTTGTGTTTGGAATTTTATTCCATTTTTTTCCCCTCAACAGTCCTGAATGTATCGATTGACAATTTGTTTGAGTTCAATGAAAATGGTGGTTCTTGTTTCTTTAGTTATCTTATGTCCTGATGAGCCTGCGAAAAGGAAATTGCAAGTTTTAAGCAAGGCATCAGACAGGAACCAGGGTGATGTCAGACAAGGGTGATGTCCACCTCACTGAACATGCACTGACACAGAGATGGCGTCGACTTCTTCTTCTTCTTACATCGACACATGGAACCTAAATGAAGTACTCAACCCAATCCCTGCATGACGTAGTATCATCTGTTCTTTGACACTTGCTTACAGAGAGGTAACAAAGCCAAAGGCAGGGCTGACATTTAACATAAGGTAGTTGTAATTTTAAGATGGTCGAAGCATTTCGCTCAAAGCCTTATTTTATTTATTTATTATTATTTTATTTTTTTATTTATTTATTTGTATACAAGGTCGAGGCTCGTGTAAGAGCTAACATTGATCACAAAAAAGACAAACTGACACATAAAACATAACACATATGATAAAGGGAACTTGAAGAACCTCTTGGTTGTTTTGACCTTCGAAAACATAAAGCTGACGTCACCAGTATGCGATATTCACCAGGGAGAGGCACTGCTGCTGTTGCCACAGCGACGTTACGCTGCCTCCATCACAGCACCCGAGGTCCCCAGAGCTGCCACCCGACTCTCGCAGCTCTGCCATCGCCATGACGACGGGTGCCTGCTGGCCCTCCCGTTCCCTGACGGCGAAGGAGGTGAAAAGAGATTGTTAACGAGGGACGGCGTCAGAATAAGGATGATTTTGAAGACTGCTAAAAACCCACGTGTAATGATGTGTTTTCCAAAGTACTTCGGAAGACGAATGAATGAATAATTCTCAGATTTTCATCGACGTATTTGTGTAATTATAACGTAGTAAATATTATTGGTGGGAAGATGATGCTGAAGAATATTTGCCTCTGAGAAGGGAAAGAACAATCACCTGATTATATCATTTAGAATGATTTGCTCTTAACCTCATCTTAAAAAATCGTTCTCAGGTTGTTATAATGAATTGAATGACTAACAGAACGAGAGCATTGATATTTAGAGCAATTTGTAGTAAGGTAGAATATACGTCTATCTCCTTGGAGATGTATTTCCTTAATCATCTCTATGTACCAACGTGAATTTGTTTTATATTTCACCTTTGAGTTGTTTGCTCCAGAGTTGGATTCCCTGAGTATGAGATCCAGGTGAGACTTCAGAAGTGACGTTGCATTGGTCCATTATGAATTATGCATCAGTTGGATAATTTATGAATCATTTGGACCATTTTGAATCATTTGGACCTTTCGAGTTCTATAAGCGCCATGGCGGTTCCATGCGACGCTTCATGAAGAAAACCTTCAATGGCAGATTATTTATTTATTTATTTTGTATACAAGATCGAGGCTCGTGTAAGAGCTAACATTAATGACAAAAAAAACAAACGGACACATAAGACAAAATAAAGCGAGCGGGAGAGACCACATGGGGAGAGAGGGGGAAGCACACAAGTACAACATTTGAGAGCAGGGACATTGGGAGATCTGTGGAAGGGAGAGGGCTTGGGCGGAGATCAGATCAGAAGGCTTTGATTTTTACAACTTCACAACTTAATCCCATGCTCAGAGGTGAGATCAAACAAAGTCTAGCTCTCAATAGACCCTTCGAAGAGAAAGAAGTGCCTCTCCATTGAATTGGGAGGAAATGTTTCTGTGATTTGGATCATGGCGGAATGCGTAAACTTGTCTGTTGCATCCATCTCGATCCCACTGCAAGCTGAGCTTCCTGATGGAGGAGATCAACGCGTGTTGCTATTCTAGGCAGACCCAAGATTGAAGGATTACATGAACACGATGATCAATGTAGCTGCTGCAGTGAAAGATGACGGTTCCTCTGGATACCCACTTGGGAGCGATTGAGTTCAGTTATTCGCCATCGTTCTTTCATGGCTCGAGTTTTGATCTGTGCAACATTTTCTCAATTGAACTCTTCTTGAACCTGGCCAGGTGGTGTGCCGCACGTTGGAGAGCACTATTCTCCACGGTTTGTACCACCAATACATTTCTGATCGATTAGGTGGTTTTTTTCCTTTTTGGATGAAAACACATTTTTAACCCATTGACAGTTTCTCCATAATGACTACGGAATGAAATTGAATGAAATTTAATTATATATTAATATAGGGTGAGCTGCTTACGTCCATTAAACATCCATTCCTCTGCCCTTTCCATTGACCCTCTCACACAAGCACATCTTTGCTTTCTCACCCACACCCTCACCCCATTGTCATTATCTCCACATTCCATTTCACTCTTAGCTATTACCTCCTCTCTTCACTCTCCATTGTATAGCATATGTACTCCTTTTCCCTTCTCCAATCACGGTTCAATCCGGCAAGTCCTTTTGATTTATTTTGGCCTTTTCAAGTCAAAGTAAGATGGTGTAAATTTAAAAAGGAAACCGAGCAACTCACCTCGACCACAACTCCACTAAACTTCGATCACAAACCTCACACCACCACTGCTGCAAAAACTTGGGTTCACAAAATGTTTCATGACTTAAACATTCATGAAAATTATTCTTTCACTCAAAGAGCCGATACCCATCGCTTCACTGATGGACCAATTAGTCATTACGTCTCTTGTTGCTAGAAAAGGAAGGGAAGGGGTAGGGGGGAATGGGAGGGGAGGGGGAGAGATATATTGCATTTTTTTTTTTTTTTGGCAGTGGGGGGAGGCTTTGACAGGCGCCTCCATTTTGTGGTTGGGGGAAGGGTGGGGGGGGGGGGGGGGTGAAGGGAAGGAGGACAAATTTACCCGTGTGAAGAATGCTTTAACCTTAGTGTTGCTCAGGTAAAAAAAGGAGATTGGAATTCCTCTGCCACCACCACCAGGTGGCGCTACATGTTACACATTTACATAGAGAATTTGCGCCCCTCTCCCCGGCCCCCCACATCCCGGTGTGAGGCCGCGGCCACATAACCTATGCTACTCACACACAAAGTTGTATTTGTATCCCGTGTTTGGAGTTTGTAACTTAAAATATGTGGCCGTGCATAAAGAACAAAGGCAGGCAGACAGCAACAGTGAAAATGGCGTGTGTGTATGTATGTATGTGTATATATATATATCCATATAGATGATGGTACATAAGATTATCTATAATTGGTTGGTTGGCAATCCAATGGCACAGTAGAAGAAATACATACCATTCTGTCTGAGTTGTAGGAAACAAAAAAAGGGTGAACTAGAACGGCACTCAGTAGAGAGCATACCTCCACCAGGTGGACAGTTTACGTTTTGTATCCCAGAGTAGACCAGAAAATCACAATACAGAATCACATTTAATGAAAATCATCCGTCCACAACTTTTTGAGATATCCTGCTGTACATCGTTTTTGCCCAAATCTCTCAATGGTGAAGATTTTAAAAATTTATTTACTTTAAACTTAAAAATTTACTTAAAACAACTTAAAAATTTCTACTAGCCGGATCCAGATCTGGATCTTCACCAAAATTGAATCGATGCTTCCTTGTCACACACACAACCTGTCCAACAAGTTTCGTCCAAATCCATCGATAACTTTGAGATATCCTGCTATGTATCGTTTTTGGCCCTATCACTCAATGGTGAATAATCAATTAAAAAATTATACTCGCTGGATCCGAATCCGGATCTTCACCAAAATCGAATCATTTCGTCCTATTCACATACACTACCTCTCTGCCAAATTTCGTCTGAATCTGTCCACAACTTTTTGAGATATCTTGTTCACAAACAGACAGACAGGGGTGAAAACATAACCTCCATCCACCTTTGGTGGAGGAGGTAACCAGCAAAAATCATGGTTCAGAAAAGTTTCAGTCTCAAACTCTCCATTAAGCACTTTGAGACTGCATGCTGGAGTACCAGTTCAAAATGAAGAGCAATAATCCATGGCCATGCAATGGTGGAACTGAAAAATGCTGAGAAACGGCTTTCCATGTAAGAGAACATCTAGATGTTTCCATATTGCTTTTCAAATCATCAAAACGACTTCATTCATACTATACGTTTTCTATTAATTCAGATGAAAATTTGATCTTTTCATTTTTCAGGATTTATTTTCTCCAATAAAACCTTTCGGAGAAGCTTACACATGAAGATAAAAGATAACGTGTTAAATCAAAATGTGTAAATAAAAAATGACATGAACTAAACCTGAGCCCTTTCCACCACACGCCAAACTTTGCTTACATGTTTTTAGACATTAGGTTGGACCGTTTATCAAAACATGATTCTGTTGGAAACATATCAAAACTGTTGGATTTAGCATCAGGTGCTGCACAGGAAAAACTGGCAGCATATTGGCATTGTGCATTGTGAACAGTGGGGTATGAGTGGTACAGAGGGAATTCGAAGCATGAAAAAAGGACATTTAATTGGCGCAGATATCACTGCATCATATTTCAACCCAATCTGTTATTTCACCCACTTATGAGCTCACCCATCTGCCAGCATGCTCACTCACATGGCAAACATCCTCACTCACCTATCTAATGCCAACATGGAAAGATGTCTCAGGAGTTCATCACCTTCCTTATCTTCTGATAAATTTTCATCTCACCAGCAATTATTTTCTCAAACGCACACCATCTCAACTGATGTGTCAACCTCACCGATGCACCATCTCAACTGATGTGTCAACCTCACCGATGCACCATCTTAACTGATGTGTCAACCTCACTGATGCACCATCTCAACTGATGTGTCAACCTCACCGATGCACCATCTCAACTGACGTGTCAACCTCACCAACGCACCATCTCAACTGATGTGTCAACCTCACCAACTCACCATCTTATATCACCTGTCAACCTCACCAGCGCACCATCTCAACTGACGTGTCAACCTCACCGACGCACCATCTCAACTCACGTGTCACCTCACCGACTCACCATCTCAACTGACGTGTCAACCTCACTGACACACCACCTCAACTGACGTGTCAACCTCACCAACTCACCATCTCATATCAAGTGTCAACCTCACCGACGCACCATCTCAACTGATGTGTCAACCTCACCGATGCACCATCTCAACTCACGTGTCACCTCACCGATGCACCATCTCAACTGACGTGTCAACCTCACCGACGCAACATCTCATATCACGTGCCAACCTCACCGACGCACCATCTCAACTGACGTGTCAACCTCACCGACGCACCATCTCAACTGACGTGTCAACCTCACTGACACACCATCTCAACTGACGTGTCAACCTCACCAACTCACCATCTTATATCACCTGTCAACCTCACCAGCGCACCATCTCAACTGACGTATCAACCTCACCTACGCACCATTTCAACTGACGTGTCAACCTCACCGGCTCACCATCTCAACTGACGTGTCAACCTCACCCATGCACCATCTCAACTGATGTGTCAACCTCACCGATGCACCATCTCAACGGACGTGTCAACCTCACCAACTCACCATCTCATATTAAGTGTCAACCTCACCGACGCACCATCTCATGCCACGTGTCAACCTCACCGACGCACCATCTCAACTTTACGTGTCAACCTCACCAATGCACCATCTCAACTGACATGTCAACCTCACCGACGCACCATCTCAACTGACGTGTCAACCTCACCAACTCACCATCTCATATCACGTGTCAGCCTCACCGACTCACCATCTCAACTGACATGTCAACCTCACCGATGCACCATCTCAACTGACGTGTCAACCTCACCGACGCACCATCTCAACTGACGTGTCAAGCTCACCAACTCACCATCTCATATAACGTGTCAACCTCACTGACTCACCATCTCAACTCACGTGTCAACCTCACCGACGCACCATCTCAACTCATGTGTCAACCTCACCAACTCACCATCCCATCTCACATCTCAACCTTACCAACTCACCAATTCAACTGCACACCGTACCAAAACAGTATATACCACCCATACATCTCACCTGCTTCCTGGTGGTCCTTTTGTCTCCTCTTTTTTCTGTCGTTCCTGATCCCGTTTCAATGTACCTCCTCGGAAGAGTTGAAGGGGATTCAGATGTTTACTGAGTTTCAAAAAAAGGAGTGAGGTGAGGTGAGGAAAAAAGTGAGGAGTGGACGGAGGAAAAAAATATTTATTAAACTATCCAAACGATGATGATGATGAAAATAACAAGGTAGATTCAACTTATCACCTTTTAATGATTTTTCACAAAGTGTTTTTCAGTGTCGAGGAAGATTTTGAAGCTTCTAAAAATAAGATTGTGAAGCAAGGATAAATCTTTACATATTTAATGTGATATCGCTCCATTGATGTTCAAACTACATCCATGGTTCACAGACTGGGTGTGGGTGTTTAAAACTGATCGTTATAATATATAAATAGTATAGCGTACGTTGGAGCGCAGAGGCAACATAATCACATTATAAGATGTCTAGTCTAGGTGTAATTCCAGATCCGACTACGAACTGCCCTCCTGGAGTTTCGCAGGTAGAGTGTGTGTGTGCACCAATGAGCGACGGTCCGTCATATGGGACATGGGACGATAACCTGGGGACCCCTCCATATCTGCCAGCATTTTCTGCTGGTGGACGTTTTAAACAGGTCGCACAAAGAGCAGGTCATTGTGGGCCGATCAAATCCCAAAAACCTGACTATCGCGGTGAAGGCAATGGCAAACCATCCAATGCCATCCTTGACGTCCACCAGGCAAAACCCTACGCAGGTGCGATCCTGCCTTCGGGCAGAGATCCAATTAACAGATGTATCGTAAAATAATACACGTTTAAATAATTACGTACATAATATTAAATATTTGTGAAATAATAATAATACCTTGGCCCGGGAAACAAAGGTCCAACCTCATGAGCTAATTCCCAACTCCATAACTGCGCAATCCGTTACAATCTCGAACTCCTGCCCTGATTTACCATGCAAGCTGTACCTAGCAAGGTAGATAATATCGTGACGTCATACCGGCTCCCACGGCCAGCGTCAAACCGCGCGAATCTGACCTGCGGAGCATTAAAAGCAACACGTCGCTCCTGGAACGTGTCCCGGATCCTCATACCGCTCCGAACTCCGACTAGTCCTTGCCAACGTCTCTTCGCCGGAAGCTGCCGCTCAGTTGTCCCATGGCGGGGGTTGGGGGAAGGGTGAGGGGAGGGCGGGGTGGGGTGAGGGGGGGGGGAGGGGTGGGGGGAGGAACAGAAGGGGGCGCAACGGAGCTCGAAACGGACTGTTTGGTGCGTGTGTCACATTTGTTTTCAGCACCTGTCTGTGTCTGACGCGCCATGAATACATGGACATGAAATCTTCGGCGATGGACATGAAATCTTCGGCGATGTCTATAATCGCAAAGTACGAGGTAAACTCGTCATACAAGATGTTTTCAGCATTATCATTATAAACGTCAAAAACATCTACATCAGCTAAATTCCCACGTCTGCTGAATAAGTGATGTTAAGAGATCATGTTATCATGATCATCGTTAGGATCATGGTCATGATGATGGTGATGATTATCATGTCATGTTTAACGTTATGATAATGTCATGATGATGATGATGATGTCATGATTATCATGTCAATGTCATGTTATCGTAATGATCATGTTGTCATGCTTATCATGATGATGATGTCATGATTATCATGTCATGTTATTGTTATGATCATGTTGTCATGCTTATCATGATGATGATGATGTCATGCTATCCTCATGATCATGTTATCATTCTGATGATGATGTCATGATTATCATGTCATGATTAACGCTATGATAGTCATGCTGATGATGATGATATCATGATTATCATGTCATGTTTAACGTTATGATAATGTAATGATGATGATGATGATGTCATGATTATCATGTCATGTTTAACGTTATGAAAATGTAATGATGATGATGATGATGTCATGATTATCATGTCATGTTTAACGCTATGATAATGTCATCATGATGATGATGATGATATCATGATTATCATGTCATGTTTAACGTTATGATAACGTAATGATGATGATGATGATGTCATGATTATCATGTCATGTTTAACGTTATAATCATGTCATCATGATGATTATGATGTCATGATTATCATGTCATGTTTAACGTTATGATCATGTTGTCATGCTTATCATGATGATGATGATGATGATGCCATGCTATCGTTATGATCATGTTATCATGATGATGATAATGTCATGATTATCATGTCATGTTATCGTTATGAACATGTTGTCATGCTTATCATGATGATGATGATGTCATGATTATCATGTCATGTTATCGTTATGAACATGTTGTCATGCTTATCATGATGATGATGATGATGTCCTGCTATCGTTATGATCATGTTATCATGATGATTATGATGTCATTATTATCATGTCATATTATCATGTCATAATTGTCATATTATCATGATCATCTTTATGATCATGTTATGAGTCGATCATCGCTTGACATTGCATTTCACACTTTGATTCTGCGCAGGATTTCCCAGGTCCGTGGCAAGGCAAACAAATCCTCGTTTGGATGAGTTTTGATTTTTAATAAATGTCCACAACAATCAAGTCCAGGCATTGGCAGCTTTTCAAAACCACGTTTTCTGGGTTTTCATCCTCCACGAAAATTGGTTTTAAAAGGCTGTGGTTTAATTCTGATACCCCTCATGGTTGGAAAAGCTAAGGATATCAGGAATGAGGTTATCATGAAGTTGGTAGGTGTAAGGAATGTCAGCGGGAAGGCACTCAGGGCACGTGCTCAGTTGTTGGGATGCGTGATCAGGAGGGAGGAACGAGTAGCAGCAGCAGTAACAACAGTTGCAGTAGTAGTCATAGTAGCAGTAGTAGTAGCAGTAGTATTCGTAGCAGTAGTAGTAGCGGTAGTAGCAGTAATAGCAGCAGTAGTAGTATCAGTAGTAGCAACAGTATCAGTAGTAGTAATAGTACCAGCAGTACTAATAGCAGCAGCAGTAGTAGTAGTAGTAGTAGCAGCAGTAGTAGTAGCAGTAATAGCTACAGTTTCAGTAGTAGTAATAGTACCAGCAGTACTAATAGCAGCAGCAGTACTAGTAGTAGCAGTAGTAGTAGCAGCAGTAATAGCAGCAGTAGTGTATATATGTTGCTTCTGGGACACTCTCATTTTCCCATTGACTTACATGTTAATTTTTCCCCTCCCTCATTGCCCCTAAACACCTCTATTTCTCTCACCCTGTTCTTTACGAACCTTCTAACCTTTTGACATGTTATCCTTATTCATTAGACCACTTAAACAATGGTCCTTCTGTGTGAACCTGTGATCCTTCTGACCTTATGGACCTTTTAACCGTTTACTCTTAATATCATCTGGTGAATCATCTTTGACCCACTCAAACAACGACCCTACAAATATTTGTTTATGTGTGGGAAATAATTTAATTCTCCTACAACTCTCCTCACCGTCTAATACATTAACAAAAAATATGTTTGAGTTTGGTTCTTTCTCAAGATATTTTAACTGAGCTAAAATAAAATGATAAACCTCCCTCAATGTTATTGTCTGAGCGCCTCCAGTGCCGCCCACTTTTTGGTAAGCGCCGCCCACTTTTTGGTAAGATCCGCCCACATTTTTACTAGACCCGCCCACTTTTGCTAAGCCCCGCCCACTTCTGCTAAGCCCCACCCACTTTGTTAAGTCCCACCCACTTTATAAACTCTTCAGCATTGTATCATTTCCAGGTAATACATTACATCATTTTCAGGGAATTTCCATCACATCATTTCCAGTTAAGACACGCCCAGGTTTGCCCAGGGAATTTCCACAGGAAATGACACACACCCAGCCCTTCTTATAAAAGGCACCGACCACACAGGCTTTTTCAAACACGCTTTCTGCTTCACTTGAGAATGGACTACTATGCCGAAATGGAATGGGATAACTTTGCTATTCCTTGGAGTCCTACTACCTGTGTAGAACTCAACCTTCAGATTGATGAACTGGATTCGAACCTCTTATCAATGGAGGTAAGTTTGTTTATTTATTTATTTATTTATTTATTTATTTAATTATTAATTTAATTTTTTTTTTTTTTTTTTTTTTTTTTTTTAAATTTTTTTTTAGATGAGACTCGTGTAAGAGTTAACAAAGTTTATTTTAATATTCATAGAGCTTGATTTATACAAATAAAAATATTGTATTAAATTAATACATTGTTATTTTCTTTCACAGGAAATTGTATCTGAGATACGAAATGAAAATTCTGCTTTTAACACAACTTGGGATGAAGTTATTTTTTTGTTTGAAGACATTTTGAACAACCAAGACCCCCAGAACGAGTTCTACCTTGATGACCCAGCCAAAGAGTTATACCTTGGAGATCCACAAAATCCTGAAAAAGAGTTTTACCATGATGATACTTGTGAGTTATCAAAACAAAACCCACTGAACAAGTTCTACCTTGATGAGCCAGAATACAAGTCATACATTGGAGACCCACAAATTTCTGAAAATTGGGAAAGGGGAGTTCTCCCTGATGGTCCGCAGTTATACTATGTGAGACACATCATAGAAACCCAAAAAATTGTGAAATGGGAATTCTCCCTGATGGTCCGCAGTTATACTATGTGAGACACATCATAGAAACCCTAAAAAATTGGGCAAGGAGAGTTCTCCCTGATGGTCCGCAGTTATACTATGTGAGACACATCATAGAAACCCTAAAAAATTTGGCAAGGAGAGTTCTCCCTGATGGTCCGCAGTTATACTATGTGAGACACATCATAGAAACCCTAAAAAATTGGGAAAGGGAAGTTTTCCCTGATGGTCCGCAGTTATACTATGTGAGACTTATCACGGAAACCCCCAATATTTCTGAAAATTGTGGTTCTACCTCGGGGACTTGGAAAGATGGTTATATTTTTGGAGACTCGGAATGGGGGTTTTGTTTTGATGACTCGGAATGTGATACCTATCTTGGAGGCTCAACAGGCATGTGGTTATACCTTGGGAACTTGGAAAGTTGGTTTTATTTTGGAGACTCTACCTGTGGGGTTCCTCTTGGAGACTCTTTGGATTCTAAAGCAATGAACAATGTTCTTTATTTAATGACGCTTGATTTAAGCAATATCAAGAAAGTTCGAGGAAGAAAATGCTGGAAAATTCTTTCTTCCCATTTCTACTTCTTCAAACTTGAAAGCCTTGAAAGACAGAATTGGAGGAAGAGGAAAAAAAAGAAAAAGAAATACGTATTTAAAAAAAGAAGAAAAGAAAGATTATGTTAGGGTTTGGGTGGGATTTTGAATGTGAGGGTTAGGGATGGGGTTGGGTTAGGGATGGGGTTGGGTTAGGGTTGGGATTTTGAATGTGAGGGTTAGGGTTGGGGTTGGGTTAGGGATGGGATTGGGTTAGGGTTGGGATTTTGAATGTGAGGGTTAGGGATGGGTTGGGTTAGGGATGGGGTTGGGTTAGGGTTGGGTTAGGGATGGGGTTGGGTTAGGGATGGGATTGGGTTAGGGTGGGATTTTGAATGTGAGGGTTAGGGATGGGGTTGGGTTAGGGATGGGGTTGGGTTAGGGTTGGGATTTTGAATGTGAGGGTTAGGGTTGGGGTTGGGTTAGGGATGGGATTGGGTTAGGGTTGGGATTTTGAATGTGAGGGTTAGGGATGGGTTGGGTTAGGGATGGGGTTGGGTTAGGGTTGGGTTAGGGATGGGGTTGGGTTAGGGATGGGATTGGGTTAGGGATGGGGTTGGGTTAGGGTTTGTATATTATTATGACTCACTCACACATACACACACACACAAAAGTTAAGCCCCAACTGGAAAGTTGAGGGATTCTGTGTTTGGGGTTCACAGATTTAAAAACGTATCCCCATTATACACACACAAAAGTTAAGCCCCAACTGAAACGTTGTGGGATTCTGTGTTTGGGGTTCACAGATTTAAAAACGTATCCCCATTATACATACACAAAAGTTAAGCCCCAACTAAAAAGTTGTGGGATTCTGTGTTTGGGGTTCACAGATTTAAAAACGTATCCCCATTATACACACACAAAAGTTAAGCCCCAACTAAAAAGTTGTGGGATTCTGTGTTTGGGGTTCACATATTTAAAAACGTATCCCCATTACATTTTATTTATTTATTTATTATTTTCAAGGGTATTAGCTGCTTACTTGTGTTTTTTGTAATTCGTGTGAGTAAAATGAACCCAAGATTTCTTCTCCATTTAAATCATATAATTTGTAGGTCCAAGGGTTTGTAGCCATTACATCAACGATTTTAAATAATTCATTAGTCCATCTCTTTGTATAACCTTTCTCAAAATGGCTTTTCCATTTGTATATTCTTACAATATCACCAACTTTGAACTTGGGCTTTCTCAAATTAATCTCCTTTTCATATTCTAATTTTGTAAATGTTTCTGATGGTTTTGATTTTGTTGATGAATGAACTGTATTATTGTAATTATCTACAATATCCTGAATTAAATACACCCATTTTTGAGAACCGAGTTGTGTGAATTTTTTATATAATTTCTCTTTTAAAGTACGATTAAAACGCTCAATAACAACTGCCTTTCCTTCATTAAAGGTGCTGTATAATTTAATACCCTTCCCCTTAAGAAATTTCATGAATATTTTGTTGTAGAACTCTGTTCCCTCATCAGTCCATAACTTCTTTGGTTTCCTTTTATCCCGATCAAATATTAGCTTAAAGGCTAACATTAAAGTATCACCCCTTTTATTTTTTAAAGGGACAACCCAGGCAAATCTACTCCTCAAATCAATAACGGTTAAAGCATACCTGTATCCCCTGTCATTATTCAATTCAATTAAATCAGCAGACCATATGTGGTCGGTGTATTTAGAATAAACCTTCCTTCTTTTAAACTTTGTGATTATAGGTTTGTGTAATTCTTCAGCCAAAAGCTCCTCAGTCTTGATGACATCATTAGAGCCTAATAGTTTTTTGAGGAATAACCAAGACCAAGTTTCAATTTAGCATTTATCAAATTTCTCACAATAAACCTATCAACTTTCTCTCTCAACGTTGGATTTTGTATCAAAGACAAATTATACAACATTTCGCTGTCGGCTTTATGTTTTTCAGTCAACGTAGTGGTTTTCCCATAAGCAATATCATGCTTCATACACACTTCGTCAACCCTATTTGTAGGTTTAGACCAAGGTTTAGGATTGTCAGCCTCATCTAATCTTTTATCCAAGTTTGTTCCTGGACCACAGAAAGAATACCCTGGAAGGTGTAATTCCCCTGGAATTCCAGTTGTTGTAAATTTACTTCCTGACAGAAACTTTTGTCTCCTCCTCTTTTAGGAGAGATGAATTGGCACTTTTTAGAGCCACATACTTGACATATTCCTTTTTGATAAACTCTATTATTTTTAGCTTTAACATAAGAGATATTTTTAGATTTAGTTTTCTTTTTACATTTGAGACAATAACTCATATTTATTTATCAGAAAAATTCCGACAGAGTATCAAAACCTTTTTGGTTTTCAACATATACATTTCAATCTTTATTTTTAAAACATAAAGAATCCTAAGGAATGCCTTCACTCTCTCCTCCATTTATTTACAAATAAAAACTAACTAAAGTCAATGACACCAACATCATCAATCACATAATCTTGTCCTTCTTCTTCTTCTTCTTCACCACTTTCTCGTTTAAATCTCCTCCCTGAAATTGAAGACATTGACGTTGTTATTTTTGAAACCATTATCTTCATAAGAGTTGTTAATTCTTTAATTTCCTCTTCGGTGCGTTGAGATTGATTTATTTGCTGTAATACACTCAATCTTTTACGAATCTCACTGATTTCCATCTTTTTATATTTTTCCTCCCTCTCTCTTTGCTCCCTTTCCTCCCTCTCCTCCTTCTCCTTTTTCTCCCTCTCCTCCTCCTTTTTCTCCCTTTCCTCCTTCTCTTCTTTAACTCCTTCCTCATTTATCTTAGCAATTTTTGATATCAATATTTTCACAGCATTCATTCTTTCTTTATTTTCCTCTTCGGTGAGTTGAGATTGATCTTCTTGCTGTAATACATCCACTCTTTTTTGAATCGCTCTGATTTCCATCTCCCTCTCCTCCCTCTCTCTTTGTTCCCTCTCCTCCTTCTCTCTTTTCTCTCTTTTCTCCTTCTCTTCTTCAACTCCTTCCTCATCCCTTGCTACCCTTGAGTTTAAACCCCAAAGAATATTATACATATACTCATCTGGATTTTGAGATATTATTGTATCTATAATTATTTTTCTCATAATAGGATACCAATAAGATTTGTTGACGATTTCTAAAAGAGTTTTATATTTCATAACTTTGAGAAGTTCATTTTTATTTAATACTTTAAACAAGTCTCTATTTGTGGGTTTAACAATATCAGTATAAGGCCAGTTTTTAATGACAAAATTTAATGACAATGACAAAGTTATTTGTTTAACAAAACGTGCTGTTTTCTTTAAAAATATATATTGTGATAAATCACTAAATCTAATTAAGTCATTTGCATCTGTAGGGTTTGGATAATTGATTAATTTATAAGTATTCTTCATATTAATATTTTTACTTACACTATATTTTTGTCGTTCAGCCTGTGCCTTTGTATAATAATTTGATAAATCAATATCCTGAGAGGATTTTCCAAAGATAGAACCATCTTTTCCAACATAAGTCATTTATATTAGATTAAAAATGATATCATAAAAATTTTCATTATTGTTGAGTTGAAATAATACATATAAACATAATTGACCACAACATTTAGAATTAATTTCTTGAACTTGAAATGTTTGATAAACACCATTCTGTAAGAATTGTATTACTTCAACAGGTGGTGGCATACCATAACTATCTAAATAATATTTATCCTGACTATTATGAATACAAACCCAATGAGAACCATTCTGTGTGTCTAAATTCATAATAATATTCTTTGTATTCTTATTTATATGTATTAATTCATCTCTCATACAAATAACCACATTATCAATTTTTAGTGTTTTACAATACTTAGTAAGTTCTATATTTGACGTTGTATTCTTTCCAAATTGTTTAAACCATTTATCCATTTATTTATGAGAAAGATACAATCCATTACCCCGTTTAGTTAGTTTAACACCCGCTTGAGCGATAGAGGAAAGCATATCTCTAACCAACAATCTAGCTTTATCAGGTAGACTTTCAAGTTTTTGAGCAAAATCTACAATTACACCACTTCCACTAATTTGTTTCTCCAACTCCTTGTTATGTCTTTCCAATTCTTTTTGAGCTTTTAGTTGTGCCTTCCTTTCGTTAGCAGTTTTTACCGCTGCTGAAATACCACCAGTCAATGCTCCCGCCACACTTAAACCAGCAAATAAAGGAATTAGAAACGGGAGAAATCCTCCTCTTGACTCGTCTATTGAATATTTCTTTAACATAGGTTTCGTTATTTTAATTTTAAGAGATCCAACATCATTTAGTGTTTTTACTTGTGTGTGTGTGTGAGTAAAACATCAATTCTTACAGCTCCTTTTCTTTGAATTGTATTAACATTAATAAATACAAGGCTTTTGATTTTGAATACAAGATGTTAATTTATTAAGATTGATTTGATTAACATATACCCCAACCATTTATTTATGAGAAAAAACCTATGTGATATTAATCATAACACCATTATCTGTATTAATCTGTAATTCTGTTTCCTCCAAAAGCAAACAATATGCATTAACCTCTTCACTCTCCCCTCTTTCAATGTATAGAGAAGTATCCACTCGATTAGACTTTATAGTTTCCTTTTGAGAACTCAGGTCAATTGCATAGATTGTATAAAGTTTTTGAAACGCAACCATATCCAAAATAGGATCATTATTACCATTACTTTCACACACCTTTTGGTAGGACTTGTAGGCTTCCGCATAATCATTTTTTTCCCAATCAATTTCCAATCTATCTCGCGGATAAAATGTGCCATCAAGAGAAACCCGAAGTTGTTTCACCTTAGCATAATCACTCAGCGCATTATTCTTATTAGTACCGTCCTATCCATCTGGTTTTTAAAAAATGAGCCAGAGGTATCGTGGCTTTCCTTGAAGAACACCCAAATTCCAAGTGTAGGTAGTGTGTTCCAGTTTAACGTGTTGACATCTTCTTTTAAGGTATGATACATTTAGCGGTTTCTTTGAGTTAAGTCTTCTATTTAACATCTCTTCCGTTTTAAGATTAGGAGTATATTCACTGATATACCAACACAAATCATTAATAACAAATTTATTGTTGTCTCCAAAAGCATTTTCAACCCCAAAAAGCAACCTATTTACATTATCATTCCTTTGTAGTTGAAATCTAATTTTAAGACCATACAAAACTTTGTCATAATCACAAAATCCAAATATACCTTTCAGAGGTACTGCTACGGTAAAACTATTCTCTGGTTTTGTGTCATCATTATACATTGCCTTCCTTTGACTATAACCAGGGTCTGTGTTTGTACCCGTTGACATATCAGGAATAAAACCTTCAACAGCTCCCTTACCCATTCTATCACCAAACGAATATAGTGTAAATTTCATCATTTCAGATGTAGCAGAGACATAATCAACCGCTTCAACCTCTTGTGTTCCAATATACAGGCGAACACTATCAAACATTTTCCAGAAGAAATCATTTACGAGTGTAGCATTAGTATTATTCGCAGCCTTAGTGAATTTAAATTTACACAGCAAGAAACTATCAGCTATATTCAAGTAAGTTTGTTGATTATTTATTTCAAAACTTTTTGGTCCGTTTGAATTCCAGTCTGTTCCTGTTATAGCATTTACCTTAAAATAGTCTTCCTTTTTCGTGGAGTTTGAAATGATAATTGTATCATCCAAATCATAGATACTATCAATCGCTTCCATACTTGTATTTATATAGTATTAAAATCGTTGAAACCCTGACCCAAGTATTTTAATGATTTTTTGTCGTTCTTGTGAAGATAGTTGAGTTTTACCTTTTTTTATTTCTTTGATTGCTTGTAATTTATGAGACTCCTTTTGAGCATCTTTTATACTCTTTATAGCACCCGCAACGGAGCCCACGGCAGAAGCAGTTGAACCAATTAGGTCTTTATGTTTAAGGATGGTTGAACCAATACCCATTAGAGTATCAATTATCCCATCTCCTTTATTTCGAAATTGATGACCTACACCTCGTTGTCTCTTAGGTTTATAGTATCCTTTACCCACATACCTTGTATAGTATGGTGAAAGGTACATGCCCTCCCTCCCCTGTAATTATTTTATATTTTCCCAACTCATGTTTTCTCACAATAACCATTATTTATTTATTGAAAAACTTCACGTAGGTGAATTCTGATGGATATAATTTCATCATTAAAGGATATCATACGATTATCTTGGTCGGTTATCCTAAAATTTACTCTGTATATGGTTTTTCCTGACATAGGTAAATAGACAAGATTTTTTGCTTCCATATTAAATTTATAACCAATCGGGGTTGAGTATGCACTGAATGAAAATATTGTATTTGTTCTTATTCCATCGTTATAAGCACCATCAATCAAATCACAATGAATTAATACTGAATTTATACCGGAGGATATTTGGATAACATTATCACTGTAAAACGTCCCGTTATTTTCAATCTTTTTTGAAGAGAAACCCAATAGCTCTCTAAACGAATTTTCAATCGTGAAATCAACTTTATAATTATTTTTAAGTTTAATAGTTGATTTTGAAGTGTGTTTTTGAATATCTATTACAATATTTTTTGGTTCATCACCTTTTTCTTTCATAAGGCGAGAGACTTCTGAAGATATTTGAGAAATCTCGTAAGCTCCAGGTGAAACGGTTATAGTTTTATATCCACTTCCTGGATTATAACTAAACTTGTTGTTTTTCTCTGTGATATTAAAAAGGGTATTGTAAGTTTCCATTGACAACAAAGATGCCTCATATGAGGTAAGGGGGTCAAGTTGTAGTGGGTAAGGGAATGAAGCTGTGTAATCGCTCGTTGTGAAATTAAAACTAAGAATTGTGCTTCTCATCTTATTTAATATCTAATAAAATATCTTTGTATTGACATTTATTAATTATTTTCATGTTCATCAACTGATCTAAAATGGCTGAGGATTCATTAAAACAATTGTTGTTTCCAGCCTTCTTACTACCTAACAACAATAATAGCCTATTAACTAATTGTGATGGGTCATTTGGAAGAAACCTAACGCCCGAACCAAGCTTACTTAAAGCATCAATAATATGTTTCTCCTTCTCATTCTTCTTACTTTTACCAGCAACAGAAACTCCATAATCAAGTGCATTTAGCAACTCAATATATACCCTATCTTCCTCTCTTTCCATATCAAGTGGTTCCTCAAAATATTTTGAACCGCTGAATCCGGGTTTGTTAGAAGAAACATTAATCTTGGAGTTAATTTAACATTTGGTTGAGTAGAACTCAAGAACATCAATTCATCATTAAATATCAATACCTTTTCTTCCACAAGATGAAACACTGCTGGTTCTTCTGTTGGAATGAGACCTGCTCTGGTTTTTGAACCCGCCGAATATTCATTGTTTTGAAGAGCTTCCACAACATAATTAGGTGGTTGATTTACCTCCTCAAGTTTCCGAAATAATCCTTCATCATCATATTGTAATTTTTCAAGTTCTTGTTTTGTTATCTGACTAAAATCTTTGAGCATTTGAAGTTTTTTCGGAGTAAATTCTTTCGTGGGAACTGTAGGGTGTTGAGTTTTTAAAAGCGGTTTAAAAAATTTCTCTTGTTTTCTTTCAAAGGCTTCTTCACCAGTTAGTTTCTGTCTCCGTTTCTTCTTTATCTCTTCCTGTTGCTTTACAACTTTTGAAACCAACTCTTGATGTTCCTTAAACTTTCTTGCTCTTTCTTCAGCATTCATTTAGTATTGAAAAATATCATTTAATGAATTGTAAAGGTCAATGGGAAAATTTTCCTTTTCTTCATCATTATAGTAAATGTGTTGAAATAAATCTTTTTCTTTAAATATTTCATAAAATTCTTTATTGGTATTAATACGAGTTGTTATTTCTTCTTCACTAATACTTGTATCTCTGCTTTTCATACGTTTGCGTTGAGTCTCCTCATCGATATCAAAACCGAATGATAAAATCTTAACTCCATCACCACACAATTGTTTAATAATTTGTCTCATTCCTTCAGGATTAGTTTCTAAAATCCCAAGACCATTAGATTTTACTTTATTTAACTCACTCTTACAATGTGAATATTTTGTAGAACCAAGAGAGACCTCCTCAAATATTTGACCTTCGTTCCTCAATCGCATATGTTCCTCCATTGAAATGTAGTAATAATCTTTCCCTTCTACTTCTCCTGGTCGCTTTGCTCTGGTTGTAGTACTCACAAAACGAATCATAGGGTGTTTTAAAAAAAAACTTACAATCTTTTCATTTTTACTATTCAAGAGTTTAGATTTATGAAAGTTCTTTCCAGAAGCAGATTTACCCACAAGGTTAATAATAATTGTTGTCATTTATATATGTAATTATGTTTAAAATAAAAATACATCCTTTAATATCTCATCTTGTTTCACAACAATATATTTATATTTTCCAATCGTGTGTTTCATATAATTTTCAAATTCTTTTTTACTACATAACGTAGAGCAATTATCTCTCCAAAAATTATTTACATCTATTGAATTTAACTTAAATAAAATAAAAGTATTAGCATTGTTTCTTATTGAGCGTCGAGGGAGTTGAAAATATGACTGACTAAGATAAATACAATTACAAGAAGAATGTCTCCCTCTTGTATAGTAGCTATCCATTACTGTTTGGTTTCTCTCATTAACACAATCATCAAAGATGACGAGGTTCTTTTTTGATTTATCTAAATCTTGAGGTGAAGGTATATCATCCGTATTATCACTGAGAATACAAGTTATGGGTTTTGGTTTAGGTTTCTGTGTATCACAAAATAGTTGTATTATATCCTCAATGTTATAATCATTTAGTTTGTTTTGAAGTTTAAATAAACCGATAATGTCTTCCTTTTTAAGACCTGCATTAAAACCCTGTGAGAGTAGTTGATACTCGGGTTGAAAACTTGACTTCGTAAAAATTATTAAATTATCATAATCTAAAAAGTTGGGGGTAAGGAGCATCTTTAAAAGCAAACAGGTTTTTCCACATCCGCTTGAACCAACTATTAGACATCTCAATGAATTTGGAATGTTTTTATGGTTATTAAATTTTATCTTATTTTCCCAAACGGGTAAAAAATCATTCATTTATATATTTGGAAAACAAGTCATCCAACTTTTTTTGAGCTATTTTAGAAACTCTATATTTTATCCTGAGTTCGGGTTTAATTTCAAAATAATTCATTATTTTATTTATGTAGTATCTTGTATTAACATTTCCATTAAAATTATTTTGAATAATAAATATCATTAAACCCTTATACATTTCCTCAATACAAAGAGTCTCTTTCCTTGTAAGAAATGGTGTATTATCACCATAATGCTTAACATTCATCTCTCTTATTAATCTTGTAAAGTAATTCATTTTTGGTTCTAATTTAAAAGAGTTATATGTTTTTTTATATTTCTTATTATCATTAATTAGAATATAATCACAGAATAAACATTGTTTATATGAATCCTCATCATTAAGCCCCACTCTATCACAAGCCAGACAATTCTCTAATTTATCATATGGAGAGTCTGGAAATTCTAAATATCCTTCAGAACTTATCATATTTATGTGGTAAATTTTTACTTAAACTAAATGCAAGTTTATTCATTAATAAATACAATGTTTCAAAGCACAAAAGACAAATTTCAATCAATCTCTACTTCGGTGAAAGATATAGAAAAATATGTCAAAGATGTTAAATTGAACAAAGATAAATATGGAAATTTTTGGGTAAAACCAGTTAAGGAAAATAACATGAGCCCCTCTATTTCATTTAAAGGAAGAGCTCTAACTATACCTGGAAAGACATCCATTAAAGTAAATCTAACAAAAGTTTCTCCTCTACTCCTGGCAATTTATTCAAAGCTTGAAAAAGTGATTGACCACGATACTTTGAAAAAGAATGATAAGACCATCAACAATACTCGTGGAGAAATTTGTATTTACTTTAATAATCCAAAGGGTGTAGATCTAAGTAAAATGAATGATGTTAATATTTCTGGTGAAATGTCATTTCGTTCTATGATAGTTAGAGATTATTTAAAGATAACTTTTGATATTAAAAATGTAAAGATTGAATCCGTTAATGAAAGAAAGTATATTGGTATAGATGGAAAGGTTTTTTCTGCTAATTAAATATGAGTCATTACAGCAGTGAAGATTTTACTATTTCATTGAACTCGGACAATAGTGATAGTATTTCATTGAACTCGGACGATGGTGATGATAGTATTTCATTGAACACAGATGATAGTTATGATATTAATAGTTTGTGCTCAAATGATAGTTATGAGAGTAGCTTTATTGATGACTCTGAGTATGATTGTGAGTATTCATGTGATAGTTATGACTTAGATGATTCTGAGTGAAAAAGTGTTTTAGTTTAAGCACAGCGATATATATAAAACAGAGCTGTAAAGCTCAAAAGTGTTTTATTTTAAGCACAGTGATATATATAAAACACCACGTTTTCTCACGCTATAAATATGGTTTATTGTGATACTTGCGAGAAGGAAGTAAAATATTATAAACAACATATTCTCACCGCAAAACATACATACAACATTCTTAACAAACTTTCCCCTCTTCCACCTAAAACAAAACATTGTAAGGTCTGTAAAACAACCATCCTCAAGAAGGGGTTTAAAGCCCATCTTAAAACTAACAAACACTTGTCAAAATTGTTTACTATTAAAAATACTGATGGTGCTTTCAAAAGACATATCAGGATTCGAATTTTTAACTTCAAACCTCCCGAACCAAAGTCTATAGTTGATGCTGTAGAAATAGTCAAACCTGCTGTTCAAACATTGATTGAAAAAACACTAAAAGAAATGAAACCACTTAAATTTTATATGGGGGTAAAATTAGAAATGACAAAGGATAAAGGAGTTATAGATACACCATACATGAGAACTGAGCCACACTTTATATCTTCATATCAAGATTTTAAAACATCAGGAGTCTATGATGAACTTATTAAACAAGAGCAAGATGTGGATAATTCAATCGTAGGAAGTGGATTCAATATAGGAAAAATTATTTACATAGACATTCATATTCTTAAATCAGATCCTCTAAAGGCTTCTTCTTACATTGATTTACCCAGTGTTATCAAAAATAGAAAAGCAGTTATCAATATCAAAAATAAAGACAATAAATGTTTTCTCTGGTCTATTTTAGCACACTTACATCCTCCACATTTTCATGATGAAAGAGTATCTCATTATAAAAAATATGAGAATACATTAAATATGAAAGATCTAAAGTTTCCGATGACTTTAAATGATATTCCTAAATTTGAAAAGATGAATAATTTATCAGTTAATGTTTATGGTCTAACAGAAACAAACAACATTCAGGTTTTAAAGCTTTCTGACAATTGTAAACAAACTCATATTAATCTTCTATATTTTAATTCAGAGGAAAATTCACATTATACATACATCAAAGATATTACAAAATTAATAAAACCACAAGTATGTAAAAGAACAAATAAAATATATATTTGTATGCGTTGTCTTAACTTCTTCCATACACAAGAAAGATTAGATAAACATTCAAATTATTGTGGTGAACAGAAATCAACGGTAATCAACATGCCTAAAAAAGGCTCAAAGATCACATTCAAAGATGAAAAGAAAACAATAAAACATCCATTTGTTATATATGCTGATTTTGAAAGTATTTTAGAAAAAATTGATACTGCTTCTCCAGATCCAAAAGAATCATACACAAATAAATATCAAAAACATACTCCTTGTGGTTTTTGTTATTATATCAAATCATCCGTTGGTGATAAATATAACAAGTTAGAGATGTATAGAGGCTCAAATACCCCAGAGGAGTTTGTGAAACGACTAGAAAAAGACTGTGTTCGATTAACCAAGATAATGAGAGAAACCAATAAACCAATGTCCTTAACAAGTAAAGAAAAAAGGGAATTTATAAAAAACAATGTCTGTCATATTTGTGAGGAGAAAATTGGTAAAGGTCTAAAGGTTAGAGACCATTGTCATCTCACTGGTAAATATAGAGGTCCGGCTCATCAAAGTTGTAATATTAATTATCAACTCCCCTCTTTCATTCCTGTCTTTCTTCATAACAACGCTCATTATGATACACATCTATTTATCAAGGAACTCTCAAAGACTTCTGGAAGTATCTCAGCAATTCCAAACACGGATCAGAAATACATTTCATTCACAAAAACAATTCACACATCTCCTATTACTCATATCAGATTTCTTGATACATTTAAATTCATGGCAAGTCCATTGGCTAACTTGGTTCAAAATCTAAAAGAGTTTCCATGTCTTTCAGAGTATTTTTTAGATAAAGATTTTCTAACACAAAAGGGAATTTACCCCTATGACTATATGGACTCATTTGAGAGATTCAATGAAACACAACTTCCTTTAAAAGAAAATTTCTATAACAAATTAAATAATAGTCATATATCTGATAAAGATTATGTACACGCACAAAATGTTTGGAAAAAATATAACATTAAGAATCTTGGTGAGTATCACGATTTGTACCTCAAAACTGATGTGCTTTTGTTGGCTGATGTGTTTGAGGCTTTCAGAACAATCTGTCATTCTGGATATGGATTGGATCCTGCTCACTATTACACTGCTCCTGGATTGGCTTGGAGCGCGATGTTAAAAATGACAAAACAAGCTTTGGATTTGATAACCGATGTTGATATGCTTTTGATGATTGAAAAGGCAAAGAGAGGAGGAATTTCACAAGTCTGTTCAAAGAGATATGCTAAAGCAAATAACAAGTACATTCCAAATTATGATCCATCGGTAGAGAGCTCCTACTTGATGTATTATGATGCGAACAACCTGTATGGCTGGGCAATGTCTCAGGCTCTTCCTTATGGAAAACTTAGATGGGTAAAGGAAAAAGATTACAAAAAGGTTTTACAAGATGTATGTATCTCTACACAAAAAGAATTGGATGATTCAAAGGTTGGTTATTATTTTGAGGTCGATTTGAAATATCCAGAGGAACTTCATAACCTACACAAAGATCTCCCATTTGCTTGTGAAAAGGAAAGTCCAAAGAAGGAGTGGTTAAGTGATTATCAACAATCATTTAATATAGGTGAATCAACAGAAAAATTACTTACTACATTATATAACAAGAAAAATTATGTTCTACACCAAAGAAATTTGCGACAATATTTATCAAAAGGTCTAAGAGTAGAGAAGATCCATAGGGTTCTAAAGTTCAATCAAAGTCATTGGTTGAAGGGGTACATTGATTTTAATATACAAAGAAGAACAGAGTCAAAAACAGATTTTGAGAAAGACTTTTATAAATTGATGAATAATGCGGTCTTTGGTAAGACCATGGAAAATGTGAGAAAAAGACAAAATATCAGACTATCAACATCTTGGAAACAAGCATCAAAATTAATTAATAGACCGAGTTTTACTAGAGCTGAGGTCTTTACTGAGAACTTTTGTGTGATCCATTTGATTAAAGAGAGTATTGAAATGGACAAACCTATTTATATTGGAACATCAATTCTTGATTTATCAAAGTCATTAATGTATGATTACTTTTATAATAACTTGAGGAAGAAATATCAAAATGATGTTCATCTACTTTATATGGATACAGATAGTTTTATTTTGCAAATTAATACTGATGATGTTTATTCAGACATGAAAAAGGACATTAATATCTATGACACTAGTAATTACAGTCCAGAGAGTGAGTTGTTCTCTTCTAAAAATAAAAAGGTGATTGGAAAGTTTAAGGATGAATTAGGGGGAAATGTAATGAGTGAATTTGTGGGATTGAGGTCTAAGGCTTATGCTTATAAATACATTGTGAATAACGTCGAAAAGACTGATAAGAAGTTAAAAGGCATCTATCTATAATTCCAGTAATCTCTGTGTGTGTGTGTGTGTGTGTGTGTGTATGTGTGTATGTCTGTGTGTTTGTCTGTGACCGCTGTTTCTCGACAACCACGGGTCCGATATACTTGAAACTTGCCAGGTATATTGCTGGGGACCCGAGGATGTGCCTTTTCAAGGTTTCATATTAATCGGACAAGTAGTTACCGAGCTATGTCCAAAAAACGATTCAACCAATCAGAGAGCAGCGAGTTATCACGTGTGCCGAACGTGGCGAACAGACTCTGCCTCGGACGGCACATTTGAGAGCGTATTCATTTATTTCACGTTGGCAAACTATGTTGCCGCTATGTTGGCGTTAAACTATGTTTTAAAACTAATTAAAACTAATTTGCGATTCTTTCGCTTTCCTGCGCGTTTGTGCACGCTATGGCGATTTCTTTACCAAACTCCGCAAGCCGTTCGCTTTGGACCAAACCATTTCATGTAAATAGAGGGGGGGGGGGGGGGTTGTCACCGTACTCGCAAGCCGTTCGCTTTGGACCAAACCATTTCATGTAAATAGAGGGGGGGGATATAATTTTAGATATAGATATAGTACGGGCATGCCCTAGTAAAGAAAAATGTCATTAAAGAAACAATAAACTTTAAGGATTATTATAACTGTTTAACAACAAAGAAAGAAGAGTTTAGAAAGATTAATGGAATAAGAAGTTATAAACATAAATTATATTCAGAAGAGATGAATAAGAAAGCATTGGGGGCTTTTGATGATAAGAGGTTTATTTTAGAAAATGGAATTGATAGTCTCCCTTATGGTTATATAAGTATATAAGTGATAAGTTAAAAAGGGGGGTTAGGGATTTTAACGGGCTACCGTCGCCTTTTTTACTATTATATAAATGATAGAACCAAGTACCAACCAGACTAAAGAGTGGAGGTGTAATCAACCTTGGTATATAAATGGTAAACATAACGAATGTGAAAAATATCAAATAGGTATAATTGAAAAGACAAACTGGTAAAACAATTTACAAAACAAATAAGAGAATTAATTTAAATACCGGTGAATTGGGTAAAAAAGATGGAAATATTTTTGAGTGGACGGAAAACTTTGATGGTTGTCAGGAAAATATATACTTTAATTAAAAAATGGTATGTGGCACTGGAGGCGCTCAAACAAGAACATTGAGGGAGGTTTACCATTTTATCTTAGCTCAGTTAAAATATCTTAATAAAGAACCAAACTCAAACATATTTTTTGTTAATATATTAGATGGTGAAGAGAGTGGCAAGAGAATTAAATTATTTCCCACGCATAAACAAATATTTGTAGGGTCGTTGTTTGAGTGGGCCAAAGATGATTCACCAGATGATATTAAGAGTAAAAGGTTAAAAGGTCCATAAGGTCAGAAGGATCACAGGTTCACACAGAAGGACCATTGTTTAAGTGGTCTAATGAATAAGGATAACATGTCAAAAGGTTAGAAGGTTCGTAAAGAACAGGGTGAGAGAAATAGAGGTGTTTAGGGTCAATGAGGGAGGGGAAAAATTAACATGCAAGTCAATGGGAAAATGAGAGTGTCCCAGAAGCAACATATATACACTACTAGCAGCAGTAGTAGTAGCAGCAGTAGTAGCAACAGTTTCAGTAGTAGTAATAGTACCAGCAGTACTAATAGCAGCAGCAGTAGTAGTAGTAGTAGTAGTAGTAGTAGCAGCAGTAGTAGTAGCAGTAATAGCAGCAGCAGTAGCAACAGTTGCAGTTGTAGTCATAGCAGCAGTAGCAGTAGTAGTAGCAGTAGTATTAGTAGCAGTAGTAGTAGTCGTAGTAGCAGTAATAGCAGCAGTAGTAATAGTAGCAGTTGTAGCAACAGTTGCAGTAGTAGTAGTAGTAGTAGTAGTAGTAGTAGTACTAATAGCAGCAGCAGTACTAGTAGTAGTAGCAGTAGTAGTAGTAGTGGTAGTAGCAGTAATAGCAGCAGTAGTAGTAGTAATAGTAGCAGTTGTAGCAACAGTTGCAGTAGTAGTAGTAGTAGTAGTAGTACTAATAGCAGCAGCAGTACTAGTAGTAGTAGTAGTAGTAGTAGTAGTAGTAGTAGTAGTAGTACTAATAGCAGCAGCAGTACTAGTAGTAGTAGTAGTAGTAGTAGTAACAGTTGTAGCAACAGTTGCAGTAGTAGTAGTAGTAGTAGTAGTACTAATAGCAGCAGCAGTACTAGTAGTAGTAGCAGTAGTAGTAGTAGTGGTAGTAGCAGTAATAGCAGCAGTAGTAGTAGTAATAGTAGCAGTTGTAGCAACAGTTGCAGTAGTAGTAGTAGTAGTAGTAGTAGTAGTAGTAGTAGTCGTACTAATAGCAGCAGCAGTACTAGTAGTAGTAGTAGTAGTAGTAGTCGTACTAATAGCAGCAGCAGTACTAGTAGTAGTAGTACTAGTAGTAGTAGTAGTAGTAGTAGTAGTAGTGGTAGTAGTAGTGGTAGTAGCAGTAATAGCAGCAGTAGTAGTAGCGACAGTTGCAGTAGTAGTAGCAGCACTAATAGCAGCAGCAGTAGTAGTAGTAGTAGTAGTAGTAGTAGTAGTAGCAGCAGTAGTATTAGTAGGATTTGCAGAGAATGATACTTGCAAAATCCACCCCAAAATAAGTTGCTATGGAGACAACAAATTGTCCATTTCATTACGATTATAGTTGACAATCTTAATCATTGCTCGGGTCAATTGGATGAAAATTGATTACTTTTCAGATGTAAATTGGTTATTTTAGAAGTTTGATCTTGAGTTGACCTTTGAGCTATTGACCTCAAAAATAGTTGATTTTCCAATTCAGTAAATCAATATGCAATAGCTGTTGGACTTTCACGCCAATCGGATGAAAAATGAAGAAATGTGGCCTCAAGATGACCTTTGACCTCAAAATCAATAGGTTTCTCAGTTGTGACAACCTCTACAACTCAGTAAAGTTTCATGACGATCGGTTTAGAATTGTTACCTGTAGGCGATTGACATGCAACAGACAGACAGAATGACGCACAAGACTAACCAATATATTTGAAAAAATCTTCGATTTTTCAAGTTAAAAACAGAGGGCAAATGCAAATACCCTCTCCTCCAGCGAGGGTGACTAGAAGGACGCTCAATAGAGGGCATTCCTCCACCAGGCTGAACAGTTTACGTTTTGTATCCCACAGATAGGTCACATCTGGATTCAGACCTGAACCAAAATCGAATCAATTCGTCCTCGTCACACACCCAATCTATCCACCAAGCTTAGTCTGATGCCGTCCACATCTTTTTGAGATATCCTGTTCACAAACAAACAATAAATATGTCGTGCATAGCACGATACTTGCGAAATCCGGAAAATAAGTTGTTGGTCGATGATCTCAAAAATAATTGGTGGTTGAATTCAGTGACCAGATATGCAAATCCTCTTCATATTTCAAGTCAATCGGATTAAAATTGAGATTTTAGAAATTTGGCAAAGTTGGTGACCTTTGGCCTATGTTGACCTATTGACCTTTTTACCCCAAAAACAATAAGTTTCTTGCTTATGACCAACTCTACCATTTGGTGAAGTTTCGTGAAGATCGATTGAAAATTGTGACCTGTAGGCGACTGACATACAGACAAACAAACAGACAGACAGTCAAACAACCAGATAGAATAACGCACAAGACCAACCAATATACAGGTACTTGAAAAATATTCGATTTTCGCAAGTAAATAAGCAGACAGGCAGGGGTGGAACCATAACCTCCACCTGGTGGTGGAGGAAAGTAACTAAACACATCGAATTGCCAGTCTGGGTGTTTAATCTCCTCTTGAAACACAATTGGACACCTGTCATTCGTTACCCTGCATATGTTATCCCACTGTCGGTGCACTGCCTTTTACCCCCTCTGTCGGCTCGCCCTTCTTCATAAAATAATAAAGTAAATAACATCAGAAACACCACACTTCAGCACCCTGGACAGCACGACAAAATTACTATGGCACATACAGTACACTATTAATATAATCTAAACCCAAAGAAAACGTCTTTCCCACAGATCTTCTGATGTCCCTGTTCTCTATTGTTGTACTTGTGTGCTTCCCTCTCTCTCTCTCTCTCTCTGTCGCCACCTGCTGGCCGTTTGTATGCTGGTTGTACTGTCATGGCGTCTGCTTGTGGAGGCCTGTGAGTGCTCTGTGTTGTTGCTCCATCCCCCCCCCCCCCCCTCCCGTTTTCCCCCCTCTGTGTCCTTGTACCTGTTCGTGGAGTCTTCCTGGTGATTCCCATATACGTTGAGACGGGAGAGAGAGCCGGAGAGCACAGGGTGATTGCTGGTAAGGGTTCGCCGTTTTTGGGCGTCGCCCGATCAGTGTTTGCTCCTTCATCTTAAACCTCTATTTCCTTTTCTTTCCTTTCGTTTATCCTTCCTTCAGTTTGTTTTGTTGCCTCCCTTTTCCGAAGTTAGGGAAATCGGAGAGGTCTGATTACTTCCCATTCCCGGAGTTCGGGTAGGGAAGATTGTATTATATATTCACCCTCCCCGAGTTGGGGAGGGGTTGTAAGTGCAGCTGTTCCAGCATGGCAGCTGCACTATCTCGATTTACGGCCTTTCAGAGCCTGACTCGTAAGCACGGGTTCTTTTGTGTACCTCCGGAACGTGAGGTTAGTGTCGAGGACGTTGTCCTCGCAACCGGTCGTGTTGTCGGGATCGACAAGGTTGTTGCCGCTTCACGGATGAACAAGCGGATCGTTATTTTTTTGTCCGACGTGGATTGTGTCCCACAAATTGTCGAACAGGGTTTGACAATCGATCCAGATTTATTTGTAATGATTTCCCCACTAGATAGCCCAGCGATAAAAGTCGTGATATCAAATTGCCCCCCATTTGTATCCGACGATGTACTAATCAAAGAGTTGTCCCGATACGGTACCATCGTGTCTCGTATCTCCATGATTCCCTTTGGGTCACGAAACAACGATTTAAGGCACGTGGTTTCATTCCGGCGGCAAGTGTTTATGATTTTAAAAAATTCCCAGAAGGATTTAAACCTTATAATAAAATTAAAACATCAACAGAACGAATATACAGTGTACGTGTCCACCAACGTTCTAAAATGTTTTGGCTGCGGACAATTTGGGCATGTTAAGCATGACTGCCCCCGAAAAGAGAATTCTCCACAAGTGCAACCTCCCCTCCGAACCGGGAATAAGCAACCCCCCCACCTTCCCACCACCGATCCAAACCCTTCCACCACTGACCCAAGCCTTCCCACCACCGAACCAAGCCCTCCCGCCGCCGAACCAAGCCCTCCCACCACCGACCCGAACCTTCCCACCATCGACCCAAGCCTTACCACCACTGATCCCAATCTGTCCACCACCGACCCAAGCCCTCTTACCACCAATCCAAACCCCCCCGCCGTACCCCCTTCCCCTCCCCTTGAAACAGGGGCCCCTCCCTCTACTGAAGGATCTAATTGCAGCCATCTCCTGTTAACTATAGATCTCATCCCCCAGGCGACATCGTCCAATCACAGCTTGTTGCCTGCTATAACTGATCCTACCTCTCCCGCCGTGGTAGCCGATGGGAATCCCCTCCCGATGATCACGTCCTCCCTCCCCCCCCCCCCTCCCCCCAAACCCTTGCAATCTCTTCCCACTAACCAGGACGAGTTTCAATTAGTCTGCCCAAAAGGAAAAAGACATCTGCAAACAACAGATGAAAACGGTCATCTCTTTAAAAAACCTACAACTGAAAACCGACAGCCCCCCCTCTCTGGCCTAGATTTGTCCCTCGTCACAGAAAATCGTTTCTCGGTATTGGAGGACATAGATGTGGATGAATCCTCGCCCTTGTCTACTGACCTAGAAACTGATATGGTTGAACCGCAAAAATTAGTACCCCCCCCCCCTCCCCTGAAGATGCCCTCCCCGTCCCCCCCCTCTATGGACTATGCCCCATCCAATAACATGGAGGGATGTGATGACGGTGAGGAGATAAATGATGAAAACCAGTGTGACACACCATCTGAGCCATCTGATATAGATGACTCTGTTAGTGAATGTGGTAGCCTCAAGGAAGAAGAAATCCCTCCAATCCCTCCCTCCGAGATAAAAAGGTTTCTTAAGGACACATTCCGAAAAAGGAATGTTGTAATAGAAACCTTTTTTCCGGAGCTACCTGATTTTATACATTCCGCTAGAACTGATGGTAAAACGGCCCCACGTTTTTAATTTCAATTCCTCCCAACGTCACCGTTTAAAGAAGTGGTCGCAAAAAGCTAAGAATGAACTGCTATCAAAAAATTGAGTGGTGGTCACTCCTCCTTATAGCTGTAATGAGTTTTTCCATTTGTAGCTTGAATATTAACGGAGGATGTAGCTCTGTCCGTAAAGTTCAAGTAAGGGATTTTTTATTACAGAAGAAAGTTGACATTGCCCTCTTACAAGAGACCCATGCCAACGACTACTGTGTCGCAGAGTGGTGTAGGCTCTTCCCCGGCCTGTCCTTCTTTAGTAACGGTGACTCCCGCAAAGGCGGTGTCGCAATAATTCTTAGCCCCTCCTTTTCGCCTTCATCGCTTAAATTCGACGAAATACACAAGGGGTCCCTAGCATCCCTAGAATTCCACTACTGTGGAAAATTCTATACTATTTTTAATATCTATGCCCCAAGTACGCCTGTAGCTCGGCGAGTTTTTTTTAATGACCTTGGGACACACCTAACGTCCCTCGACAGCCAAAACGCCCTAAAAAACCAAGACAATCATGTTTGTATTGGTGGAGATTTTAACTGCACCCTTCAACCCCAACTAGACAGGAACAGTGCAGAGCCCCATCCTGCCTCCACAATCCCTCTCACCAAATTTTTAAAACAAATGAATTTGACAGATATATGGCGGGTACAGCACCCATCAATCAGGCAATACACATGGTGTCGATGCATTCAGGGTAATATTGTACTTGCTCGCTTGGACAAGTTTTATATTAATCCTCCACTTGAACGCCTCGTTCTGTCATCCAAAATTTGCCCATCAGGATTCTCGGACCACAGCGCAACATTTCTCAAAATTTCTGCCCCCTGCCCGAAACACAAGAGTGCTTTTTGGAAATTTAATAACAACTTACTTGATGATAGTACCTTTAAGGACATTTTTCCGGAAATTTGGAATATTCTGGTTGCCTCCCAAGGGAATTTCTCAAACCTCAGACAATGGTGGGATAATGCCAAAACGCACATCAGACTATTCTGCCAACAATATCGTGCATATGGTGTTCAAGAGGAAAGAAAAACCACAACCTTACTTGAAGATGAAATCCTGGAATTACAGGAACAGCTTCAGGGAACCGCAAGTGTGAGCTACCAGGGAATGAGGCAACAAATCCATGGAAAAACGGCCTTACTGAATTCCATATCCGAAAGGCGAGCACAAAATGCTTTACTGCGCCTGAAGATGAGGTACATACACGACCTTGATGCTCCAACCAAATTCTTCTTCAGCCTTAAAAGGGGGGCCTCTTCGTCAATGATTACACGCTTGCTCCATGATGGGGAACTCCTTTATGAAGATGGCAGAATCAGGGAATGTGCCCGGAAACATTTTAAACAACGGTTTATGCGGCATGACATTAACCAGGATGCAATATCGGAACTTGTTTCTAACCTTCCAACATTGGCGGAGGATCAGAAACAGCAGTTGGAGGATCCTCTTAGGTTACCTGAGCTCACCGCTGCCTTGAAGGCCTTGGAACCTGATAAAGCCCCTGGACTGGATGGGCTGACAAGTGAATTTTTCCAGTTTTTTGGGGACACCATTGGACCTCACCTACTGCGGGTATTGAATGAATGTTTAGAGGATGGACAACTGCCGTGGAGTTGCCGGAGAGCAGTCACCACCTTAATTCCTAAGAAAGCGGACACTCAACTTATAGAGAACTGGCGTCCTATTTCTGTTTTATGTACGGATTATAAAATTTTAGCCAAAGCCTTGTCTAATCGAATGAAACCTTTTATGAATGTACTAATAGGAGAACATCAATCCTTTTGTATTCCTGGACGTACTATTTTTAATAATATCTTTCTTATCCGTGATACCATTCGGTTTTGTAACAATTTTAATATGAATGTTGGTCTGTTTTTTATTGACCAAGGAAAAGCCTTTGACTGTATTGACCACATGTACCTTTTTAGAGTTTTAGAGAATTTTGGGTTTGGACCTATTTTTATCTCGTACGTTAAACTTTTGTATTGTAATATATCCAGTGTTCTTAAAATTAATCAAGTATTGTGTAGCCCCATTGCTGTACAACGGGGAGTACGGCAAGGTTGCCCGCTATCTGGACTTTTATACTCTCTTGCCATCGAACCTCTTCTGCTCCAATTATGTACGCACATTTCTGGCTTCACTGGATCAATTCTTACCACACCGCTAAAAGTCTCTGCCTATGCAGATGATGTCTGTATTTATATAAAAAATAGTGCTGACGTCACTGCGGTGGCTCAAGCACTAAAAACATATTGTCAGGCTTGTTCAGGCCAGGTAAACTGGAAGAAGAGTGAAGCCCTTTGGATAGGACCTGGAGATTGCCCGCCAATTGTCCTACCAGGAGGAGTGAACTGGCAGAAAAGTGGCATTAAATACCTCGGTATTTTCCTCGGAGACAACACCTTTGAGCAGCAGAACTGGGTGGGATTACCAGACAAGGTAATGGCAAAACTGGCCCGCTGGAAAGGACTTCTTTTTCAACTTTCGTACCGCGGAAGAACTCTCGTCATTAACAATCTTGTCGCCTCTATGCTATGGCATAAGATGATATGCCTACAACCGCCCGGGAGCCTTCTTATTACACTGCAAAAGAGCATTGTCGACTTTTTCTGGAGCGGGAAACACTGGCTCCAACCCCCCGTGGCATACTTACCACTCACTGAAGGTGGCCAAGGTCTTATTGATATCCGCAGCCGGATTATGGTCTTCCGGCTTCATATCGTGCGCCAACTTGTATATGGAGATGAAGCCCTACTCTGGAGGCCTCTGGCTAACTGCATATTACAGCTTACATGCAAGCTGGGTTACGACCGAGAACTTTTCTTGATGAACCCTCATCAAATCGATTCATCCTTGCTGCCCACCTTTTACCAAGGGGTGATGAACGCCTGGCAAACCCTGTCCTTTTCCCGTGAAATGGCAACATACAACATGGAAATGTTGATGAATGAGCCCCTATGCTACAACCCCTTCCTGGAAAACAGCTTGAATAATAGGGGACTCGTTCAACGCTTTGTTGATGCCAAGCTGCTACGAGTGAAAGACCTCATGACAGAGTCTGGGAGCTGCCGGCTGAGTGCTGCCGCTGTGGCACAAAAAACCGGAATAAAATCTGTCAGGATCATCTCTCGGTTCCTTCAAGGGATATCCACAACGTGTCGTAATACCTGCGAGGAACTTGGCCCTTCCCCCGAGGAAACAGCGGGTGACTTCCCCAAACTCCTAGTCTTCAGCCCGCCACTTAATCTGTCCCCTGGCCTGAACAGCCCTGATGATACTGCATTATCCCTTCCCGCCTTTCCAAAGAAAACTTTGTACAACGCGTACGTTAAAATTTTATACGCAAAAACATTCTCTGAGCACCCGAGGCTTCGATGGCGGGATGTTTTACCCCCAATACCACCCAATTGCCCCAATTGGCGAAGTTTTTATCTCTTGCCTACTCCAAAGTATGTTGGAGATATTCAATGGAAACTTGTACACTGGATTTTACCTTATAATGTTTTACTGAACCGGTTTTCTACTGCTAACTCTAATCTATGCCCCTTCTGTGCATCCATTGAAACCCTACCGCATATATACCTTGAGTGTGAACGATTGCAACCTCTTTTTACATTCCTTCAGGAACGTTTTATGAAGCTTGGTTCCCTCTTCAATCACAATGTTTTTATTTATGGTGTTTTAGGACCGTCTTCCCTTAGAAATGTGGTTTTAATGAATTTTTTAATTGGCCAAGCCAAGTTTGCAATTTATAAATCCAGGAAGAAAAAAATGGGAAACGCTTCTGACTCGTCATATGATGTACTGCTCACCTTTAAGGCTCTTGTAAATGCAAGACTAAAGCTAGAATACCGGTTTTTTAAAATGAACAAGAATTTAACATGTTTTAAAGAAAAGTGGGTTTTTAATGATGTCATATGCACACTTGATGATGATGATTTGATAATAATTTTTCCTTGAGACCATTTTTATTGTGTTTTGTTTCTTTATGACTGAACATTACTGATTTTTTGTACTCTTGTAATAAAAGGAAGAAACAGTCAGTCTCTCTCTCTCCCCATCTTGTCTCCCGCTCCCTTTATTATATGTTTTATGTGTCAGTTTGTTTTTATGTGATTAATGTTAGCTCTTACACGAGCCTCGATGTTGCATACAAAAAAACAAAAAACGTGGTGCACTCACAACACTCTGTACCTGGCTCGTCACAATGTGGATGTAATCTTTTTGGTGGAGAACGATGGAGATTATAGTGATAAGTACACCACATGACGTGTCCATGTATTTATATCACACCCACGTGTTCAGACTTGTGAAGTTCCTGAATTGTATATACTAGTGTGGCTCCGCTCTGCTTGCGCTCGCCTCACCACATGTCGCTGCAGAGGCACGGCCTTGTTTTAACTGAAGCAAATGACCTGACTGGATATGTGTTTCTGTGTTGTCATGATTTACACCGATCATAACACAAACATTTCTTTTGTACAAATTTATTTGTGATATTTCAAATGTGATATTACAGTATTTATTTGTAATCGAAAATGGCTCAAGTGGTCTAAAACTCTAAATGATCAAGGGTCTTTTGAGTATTCATGGTGTTTTGGCTCCTCCAAATCTTTAAGGGTTTTTGGGGTCTTTTTGATATTTGGGGCTTTAAGGGTATTTTGGGTCTTCAGGGTATTTGGGATCTTTTGCGTTTTTGGGGTATTTGGGGTATTTTATGTCTTGGGGATCTTCGGGGTCTTTTGGGACTTCAGGATATTTTGGATCATCAGGGTATTTTGGCTCTTTGGGGTCTTCAAGGGTCTTAGTAGTCTTCAGGGTCTTTTGGGTCTTCAGGGTCCTTTGGTTCTTCGGTGTATTTTGAATGTTCAGTGTATTTTAGGTATTTGGGGTCTTTCTGGGTCTTTGGGGTCTTCTGGGTCTTCGTGGTGTTTTTTGTATATTCAGTTGAGGCTCATGTAAGAGCTAACACATATAACATATAATAAAAGGAGTGGGAGACGAGAGGGCGAGAGACAGGGAAGCAAAACAACAGTAGAGAACAGAGACATCTGGAGATCTGTGTAAGAGCGAGGGCTGGGGCATGGTACACGGGATAAACAAGATGGACAATACAGGGGATTTCAGGAAAGAAAAGGGAATTTGAAGGAGGTGGATTTGGGGTGTATTAACGGGGGTAGAAAATATCAAGGTTTTGGATTGGGAAAGATAAGAGATGGTCGTCAAGAGCTGTTTTGAAGACCTGGAGGGAGAAGAGGGATTGAAGAGAGTGAGGGAGTTTGTTCCAGACGTTGGAGAAAAGAGGAATGAAAGAATGAAGGTGAGCAGAGAGTCTTGATTTTGGCAGTTTCACCAGAAGAGGGTTGCTGGCAGACCTTATGCATCCTGCAGGAATATTTGGGGGACAGAGCACAGACAGAGCAAGGGGAGCAAGGCCGGGAGGAGTCGGTAGAACACAGAAAGACCACCAACCTGCCTGCGGTGAGAGAGAGAGAGAGAAAGGTCCTCAGAATCAGCTTCATCGCAGGAGATTCCAATGATTCTGAAAGCCTTGGTTTCTACAGCGTGAAGCCAAATGAGGTGTGAGGCAGGAGCACCAGCCCAGAGGGGAGAGCAGTACTCCATCAAGCTGTGGATGAAAGCTTTGTAGATGAGGAGAAGCTCAGTAGTGCCAAGGATTGATTTCGCACGACGGAAGATGCCCAGATGGCGACTTGCTATAGAGGCCAGCATGGAAATGTGGTTTTCCCAGGAAAGATAATGGCAGATAGTGAGACCCAAAATATTGAGTGACAGAACTTCTTTGAGAGCATTGTTGAGAAAGTAGATGGGTGTGTTTTCCAGACGGTCTTGATGGAGAGACATAGTAAGAGTGTGAGATTTGTCAGGATTGAAAGACATGTTCCACTTGTTTGACCAGCTTGTGATTTTATCCAGGTCTGCAGAGAGTGAAGAGGCTGCTGCCTGCTGATTTTGAGGGATGAGATATGGAGTCGCAGAGAGTGGAGTCATCAGTAAAAAAAAAGAAGAGGATTTTCCAGAGAGTTGGAGAGTCTTTTGATCAGTCGGTCTTTTGTGTCTTTGGAGTCTTCTGGGTCTTTGGGGTCTTTGGGGTCTTTTGTTTATTTGTGTACTCTGTCTTTTGGGTCTTTAAGCATATTTTGGGTTTTTTTGAGGTCTTGGTGGTCTTAAGGGTCTTGCGGGACTTAAAGGGTCTTCAAAGGTCTAAGGGTTCTCAGCAGTCTAAAGGGTCGAAAGGTTTATTCCAACAGTACGTAAATAATATCTGTACGTAATTAATAGACAGGATGCAATCATCGTTCAAACAGTACATCATTAATGGACATATAGGAAGGTTGTTCATCTAATCTCAATTTCTGCCGTTTGTGTACGTAATAAATATATAACCTCTAAAAACTCTCTGTACATTATACATATCGCCGGGCCGAGCATATTGTATTTCACAGACTTCTCAACATAAGCAGGTATTACCTGATCCCAGCTTTCAGGATTCAGAACAGCCAATCACAGCTCACATTGTGGTGACGACATTTCAAGGGGTCCTATATAATAAAAGGAACGGGAAAAGCGATAAATTATGCCGCGTACTCCCTGAAAAAGGAGACGTTTGATGTAATATGTAATCCCGCTTGGTTTATTGAATATTATACTCTTACAAAATATATTGCAGATGGGTACATCGAAAGTTGGAGAATAACTGAAAATAAAGCAAAACAACGGATCGTTTGATGATCTCACCGAACGTAATGACGTAACGACGTCGGTCTCGCTCTCGCTGGAGCAAGCGGAGCGGTGAGGAAGGAGTCTTGTTTCCCTGGTTGGGCGAAGAAGGTCGCTGTTTGCTGTCTCGTCGACCATGGCGGAGCAAACCAACAGGGCGAAGACCATATTAAAGGGATTCAAGTTGTATCCTTAGCACTGTCTGCTGCATATCTATCTACCACTACCAGGTGTGTCGGCGGTCGTTTCGCAGGAGAGACGGACAGGTAGCCTGTGTGCAATATTAAATACATAATGCTCCGAACACGTGATTTATAACGTGTTGAACATGTTTACGTCTTTGCTCTTGTGGAAGGTTGCGTCGGGAATTTCACTTTGCACAAAATTCTCGACACCTGTAACAGGATGGGGGTGCAGGTCGTCGTGCACCTACTCAGGTACCACAATGCCCGACATCCTTGGATGGATATGAATCTGGGTGCCATGTGTGTTCGCATCACCTTCAGGACGGTAATCATCCCACTACGTCTGTCGTTCGCAAAGAGTAGGCGAGTTATCGCCGGCACCCTGATCCAATTCCATTCCAGATTCCTCCTCAAATCGACTTCATCAGGCCTGGCCAGCAAGTCCAGGAAAAACGAGGCAAACTTTCCCTTCGGTTGACCCCACAAAGAAGGTGGGATTCATCGGTCCTGATGGTAATAGTGGTGGTGGTGGTGGTGGTGGTGGTGGTGGGAGAAAAGTTTTGAGTCGTTGATAATTAGATTTATAACCTGCTAGATTTGGTGGAAAAGACTTTACAAATAAAAGCAACACCTTTTCTTGTTTCTCAGTTTGCATTTCAGACTCGGTGCACATGAAGAGCAATGTGAGACTGATGTTGGCTTAACGGTTAAGGGGTCTTAAGGGCTGAAGATCTTGGGGTCTTGAGTTCAAGCCCCTGTCGAGCGGTTGCTCAACCTGTCAATCTCCTGATGTCGGCAAAATGAGCACATGGTTTGATCAAAGGTTTTGAGCGTCACAATGTCCTAGTCCAGAAATGTGTGTCGTCTGGATGGACAGCAGCCATTCGTACATTTCCATGTGTTGAGCTATAGGTTGGTTCAAAACAGAGGCTACAACACAATATAGAGCAGGCAGGATAGCTTCGACTAGAGGTATGCACTCACCTGAGCTGTCTAGCCTGGGTTTGAATCTCAACCCAGCTCTAAACTGTCACCCTGTTGTTTCACATGAAGGGCGAGACTTCAATGTATGTGCCGACCCTCGGATGGACTTGTACTGGGTGTCTCGTCTGCCCACGTTGGTTGGTGGACGTCAAAGATCCAACGGTGCCCTTCTTGAAGAGTAGGCCGGTAACCACCGGCACCATGAACAAATTCCAAACACCTGTGACCTTCGGTCGAATGTTGGACTTGGCCAGCCGGTTTGTGGAAGTCTTCGGCCAAAAGCTCTCTCCAGTTGACTTCACAAGAAGAAAATAAATGGGGCCATTACAGATGTGGTCGTAGTTGTACATTGAGGCTGAACAGTAGTACAAATGATGTCAATTCTTGATTAATCTCATTTTGTAAGTTCGTTTTTGATTTGTTAGGAAACCGAAAAAATGAATAAAATAACCTCAAGAGAGGTTTTGGATAGTAGACTTCCAAATGCAAGCAGATGGGACATCCGGCTTTATTTTGCCCTCCTAAACGCTATGCTCGGCGATGGTGACCTTTGTATATACTGCCAGCACGCACATTCGTTTGATGTGGATTCGGTCTCGTATCCTGAGACTGGCACAAGCAACTTAACTGGCAAGTTTGGCAAATGGCAATTGGCAACTTAATAAAGAAATAATACGCATTGTTACAAAGTGCAGAAGTTTTCTCGATGCCCACTCTGAAATGAGAAATGGGTTTGGCATGACGGACTTGTAGGATTTTCATCGAGGACACTTTTGCCTTGCAGATTGGAAGATTTATATTGCCCATTGATATCCGAGCTGTTGTTTCCCTGACAACAGGTCACCTTGCACTATGTTGCTCCGTTACGCTACGTCACACGAGGCGCTAGAATCCAGGATTTCTACTCGCTGAGCCTCTCGTCACGTGAGAGTGTAAGATGTCTAGGGAAATTGAGAGTGGGAACGATTAATTGCAGATGATCTTAAATCCTTCCGCTACCACTACTCTCATTTTTCATTTTTGTTTTTACCAAATATCAGGTTGCTTGTTTCAGCCGTGCTTTCATTTCTACCTTGGCAAAAGGTATATGTTTATGGAATGAAAACGTTGAAATATGTGGCAGTAGCAAGCTCCTGAGAGGTGTGTACTGCCATTGTGGGAGCAATTAGCCCCACACCTCATCATTACGTGCCCCTGCAGCAATGAGGAAAGTCTTAATGAAGGATAATTTAAAATAAACCATCTGCCAGTTTAGGTTAATTGCCTTATCGATGGGTTTATTGCGCATCTGTTTTTCAAAAGGGTTTTCTACGTGCTACTTCTGTTTAACAGTGTGTTCCAGATACTTCATTTGATTAGGAAATGGTGCATGCCACTGAGCCTTCTAGTTCCGGGACAAATCCCTAGTTTGGTTGACTAAAACTACATTCTGGTACAATGCCAAAAGGAGGTGCTGCATCGTGGAGCATGTTGACCTTTGGAGGGGAGTTGAAGCAATCTGTCCCTTTTGCTACCAATCACTTGTGCTTTTAAAGATCCTACAGGGCCTTTCCAAAAAAAAAACCGATTTGTGAACTAGTCTTTCCTTGTGTATCTATGGTCATCCTGATCGTCAACCAGACTCGGTGGCGTAATGGTTAGAGCGTCAGCTCTGAGTCTAGGAGGTGGTACGTGCTGCTTCCTTGCTTGATGCTCAGCATTTAAAAAAGACGAGAGCATGGGCAAACAGCCATAGGTTGGCAGCCATTGCACAGGCCTTGATTGGCCATCAACTTCCTCCTGTATTGAAGTTCCTTGGAAGGGAACTCATTATTATTTATAACCATTTTATTTCTGTAAAATGTTCTCGATGAGACATCAGAGAATGAAAATTGTTCATGAACCCTATGCCTAACAGTAGATAATGCTGGGTTAATATATCCATTTGAAGGACTGTCATCCTGTATGCGGTGGCACAATTCCACATAACACTACACTACTCACAATAAGTTAGGGATATTGGCAGGTTCTTCGGTGTGGTTGATTTTGTGTTTTAATTATGTTGAAAAAAGTTGTTGGTCCTAATTCTATGGTTATTGATGAGTGTGAAAAACACAGCATTCTTGATTTCAATACCATAACCCTAACCCCCATAAAAAACATAAACTCACTCCCACAATATCCCTAACTTATTGTGAGTAGTGTATGATGTCATTGTCATTTTCGTATTCGTAAAATTTCAACCACAGAACAGGCCAAATGAGCAATGAGCTTGCTGTCTTGTCTGTATGCTATCCTGCTGTCCTGATTATAATGTCCGCTAAAGCCTTTTGTTGAAATGTTTTGCACAGCACGTGCTGTAATGTAAAGGTGTACTTGGCAGGTTGCTAGGTATGAGTGAAGGTGGTCATGCTGTCAGAGGTTTTTTTTTTTGTGTTGGGGCTATCGGTTTACCTGCCTACATTCACTTCTCAGTAGCTTCCTCAACACCTTGCACTAGAAACTGGATGAACTTGCGTGATGGTGAAAGTGGCAAAGTCCTTTGGCAAGGCATGGATGATCTGGCGGCCCCAGGTGTCGAACATCAAGGTGAGCGATAACATATGTGTCTGATTTGCCGGGGCTATGGAGCACACTATTGAAAATGTCTACTCCAAACTGTATTCCTTTTTCAGGAAGGACTCGTCGTGGGTTTTAAGGACAAGAGAAAGAACAAAACCGCTGTTGAAGTTTTGCAATTGCGATTACAATCGAAATCGAACTGATAATTCTCATTGGGTTATATCTATTGCATTTATAACCACCTTTAGAGGCCATTTATAGATGTGCACATCTATTGCATTTATGATAGTGATCAATTGTTTATCCGACTTTCATATCATGTTTGCCTGATAATATAATTATTTTGGAATCTGCTTTTCCTGTAAATGCTGCACAGCTCGGGTACCAAAGAAAATCCTGAAATGTAAATCCGTGTCTCGAGAAATCAACTTTTCCTCCACCGAGAAAATGGAGAAGTTTCGGTTGGAGCAGAAAGTTTTCTTCAAGGGCCAATGTTTGGAGGGTGAGACGCGCCATTGTGCTCTTAACTTTGCTCGCTCGGTTTGGTTTGCTTGTGTCTGATCCCACCCGATGTAATTGAAATTGTAAAATGGGGAACAACCACCTTTTGCCTTCTTATCACAAACAACTGTGCGTCTGCCTTCCAGTATAAGTGGGTTTCTAACAACAGCTGCATTCTGTGTAAACATACCTGTTGTGTTCCACTGGCACCTGGCGTTTCTGTGTTTGCCAGTCATTCAAAATACAGGGGACTGATTCCACACATCATCTGATATCATTTTACTTCCTGTTTGTCTTGTGTTGTATTACTTGTGCTTTAAATAAATGTTTTTCTGTTTTGTTTTGCATTGATCTAATGCTCATATAGGTCTTGCACATAAATAACATGCAGGACAAAGATATTAGTACATGTCATACAGGCAGCATCGTTTTACTGTGATGTGAATTGCAAGTACATCTGGAAACGAGGACGGCACTCGACACAGCGCATACCTCCGCCAAGCTGAACAGTTTATGTTTTGTGTCCCACTGATAGGCCAGATCTGGATTCGGACCTGAACCAAAATCTAATCGGCTTGTTCTTGTCAATAAACCAACTCTTCCACCAAGTTTAGTCATAACTCGTCCATAATTTTTTTAAATATCATGTTACATATCGCTTTTCGCCCGATCTCTCAATTGTGAAGAATCACTTACAACAACAACAACAGGCATTTTAAGGCCATTTTCCCTGCGAGAGCGGGGGTTAACCTTGCGGGCCCCATCACAATCTTCTCCATTTCACCCTATTTTCTGCATCTCTCCTTGTTAACCCCCTTGCCCGCATTTCTTCTTCCACCATCTTTAGCCAAGTCTTTCTCGGTCTTCCCCGTCCTCTACTTCCTTCTACATTCATTTCCATCACTCTTCTCAACCAGTCACTTTCATTCTTCCTCAACACATGACCAAACCATCTCGACCTGTTTCTCTTCACAGCATCCATCACAGGCTGTATTCCCATCATCTTTCGCAATTCATCATTTGTCTTCCTCTCTCTCAACGATACGTCGCACATCCACCGAACCATTCGCATTTCCACCCTTTCCAGCCTTCGTTGCTGCTCTACGTTCATTACCCATGTCTCGCTCCCATAAATCATAACACTCCTCACACATGCAGCATACACCTTTCCCTTCAGCTTCAACGACACTCCCCTCCTCGTCAGCACGCCACTCAGTTCCTGAAACTTCTTCCATGCACATCTCACTCCAGCAACCGTTGCCGAGTCTGATCCACCTCCATTCAGCATGTCTCCGAGGGAGCAAAATGTTTTCACAACTTCCAGCTTCACGCCGTCTCCAAGATCCAACTCAACATTTCCTCCATCTGCAGCTCCCTCTGTGCACACCTTACACTTGAATGTAGCTGCCACACTGGTTAATGACCTTCTCAAACCACTACATTTTTGATGAACCCACACCGCACATTGTACATTGAATGGAATTCACTCCGACACCCTTCCTGCACACAGCCCACGGCCACTTCCCAGTTCTTTCCACCTCACCACATGCTTTATTTACCACTTGCCATCACCTTCGTCTTTCCGATATTCACCTTCAGACCTTTTGTCTCCAGACATTCCTTCCACTTGTTCATCTTCTCCTTCAGTCCATCCATACTTTCTGCAATCAACACCAGATCATCTGCACACAACAACTCCCACGGTAAACCATCCTTTGCATTCCGAGCCAGCACCTCCATCACAGCTACAAATAGTAGTGGACTTAGTACCGACCCCTGATGCACTCCCACCTTCACCTCAAACTCACCACTGTTCCCGACCGTCGTCCTTACAGCTGTGCGCGCTCTCTCGTACATTGCCATCACGACTCTGATCAACCATTCCTCCACTCCTAACTTCCTCAATGCGCATGTCACTACTTCACGTGGAACCCTATCGAATGCTTTCTCCAGAGCAACAAACCCAAGAAACAAGTTCTTCCTCTTCTCCATGTACTTCTCCTGCAACTGCCTTCCAATAAAAAGTGCGTCTGTCGTTCCTCTTCCTGGCATAAATCCAAACTGCATTTCGTCGATCTTCACTTTCTTCCTCATCCTCCTCTCCAACACCCTTTCCAATACCTTCATTCAATGCTCCAATAACTTTATCGCTCGATACGAGCCACAGTCCAGAGGGTCGCCTTTCCCCTTGTATAGAGGGACGAGGGTACTCAGTTCCCATCCACTGGAATACGGCCTTCTTTCACCACCAGATTACAGATCTCTATCATTCTCTTCGCACCCCAACTTCCTGCTGCCTTCAACATATCTCCCACAACTCCCGTCGGCCCTCCCGCCTTTCTTACTCTTCATTGCTTTTATTGCTTCCTCAACTTCCTTCTCAGTTATCTTCTCTGCCGGTCCTAAAACTGGGTTGCTCTCGATGTTGCCATTCCATTCATTCTCTGCATTCAACAGCATTTCCATTTATCTCTTCCATCTTCCTTTAATTCCATCTGGGTCCACATCAATTTGTCCCACTTCATCCTTCAAGCAACTCACCCCCATCACATCACACCTCTCTTTCGCTATCTGCTTTGCAATCCTGAATAACGCTCTCTGACCTTCCTCCGAATCCAAGCGTTCTCCGAACATTTTCTTACATGCCTCCTGCGCCTTTGCTACCTCTTTCTTTGCAGCCTTCTTAGCTGCCTTATAACTTTCATGCTCTGCCCCCGTACCTTTCACCTTCGGCCACTCCTTGAACTTCTTCCTCTTCTCGTCAATCCTCTTTCCAACTTCATCCCACCACCATGTTTCCGAGTGCCTCGGTGGTCCTTTTGTCCATCCACATACCTCACCAACGGCTCCCAACAGACTAACTTTCATTGACATCCAACCACTTTCAAGCTCAACCACATTATCCTCTACCATACTCAGCCTCTCTTTTAATGCCTCCCTCACTGTCACCTCTTTCAACCTCCACACCTTCATTCTCGGTTGGTACTTCACCTGTCGAGCTCCCCTCGCACCTTTCACCCTTATGTCGCAGACAACCAAGTGGTGCTGTGAAACAGCCTCCTCCCCCGGGATCACCTTTGTGTCTCGGAGGTGCCCCCTATCTCGCCTATGCACCATTAGGTAGTCAACGGTTGTCGTCGACCCACCTTACTCTTCTGCAGTATGTAACACTGTATGTAACAAGCTTATTATCCCCTTTCTGGAACTGAGTATTACAAATCAACAAATCAGTTTCATCAGCAAACTCCAAAATCCTTTCACCTCCATTTCTCACACCATATCCGTAACCCCCATGAAGTCCCTCAAAACCGTCCATACTCCTTCCCACATGTCCATTTAGGTCTCCTCCTACCACAACAACTTCGTCATCTTTCACATTTTCCATCAGCTTCTCTATTGCACACCAGAACTTGACCCTCTCTTCATCGCTCTGACCGACCTGCGGAGCATATCCCGAGATGACGTTCACCAAGACCTTTCCAATCATAATTTTCACCATCATCAACCTTTCACTCACTCTCGTCACACTCTCTACAACCTCCTCAGAACACAGGACGCCAACACCATGCACGCCTTCTGGGCACCCTTGCCACACAAACTTGTATTTCTGTCCCTGCCTACCTTTCACCATTCTCAGACCACTTCCCTTCCATCTCGTCTACTGCACACAACATATGTCCACTCTTCTTCTGACCAATACTTCCACCACTTCTCCCGATTTTTTTTTTTTTTTTTTTTTGTATACAGAGTCGAGGCTCGTGAAAGAGCTAACATTTATCAAACAAACAAATCAAACAAACAAGCAAACAAAGTATTTAAAAGGGGAGCGGTCGACAAGATGGGGAGAGAAGGGGAGGAAGCACACAAACACAACATTTGAGAGCAGGGACATCGGGAGATGTGTGGGAGGGAGAGGGCCTGGGGGGAGGCAGGATAGGTATAAATCGCAAGGACACCAAGGACTTCCAGGAAAGAAGACAAAAGTCACTTCAAAAAAGTGGATTTGGGGTGAAATTAGCGGGGGTAGAAAAGATCAAGGTTTTGGATTGGGGAAGATGAGAGATGGTGGTGAACAGCCGTTTTGAAGACCTGGAGGGAGGAGTGGGATTGAAGAGAGTGAGGGAGTTTGTTCCAGAGGCGGGAGAAAAGAGGAATGAAGGAGTGAAGGTGAGCAGAGAGTCTTGATTTTGGCAGTTTAACCATAAGAGGGTTGCAGGCTCTGTGCGACCTGCAGGAATTTCACATTTTCCATCGGCTTTCCCCTTGAACTTCTTCCTTCTTCCTGCGACCTGCAGGAATATTTGGGGGACAGAGCCCAGAGAGCGCTGGGGGAGCAAGGCCGGAGAGGAGTCGGTAGAAGACGGAAAGACCACCAACCTGCCTGCGGTGAGTAAGTGAAAGGCCCTCGGAGATAGCGTCATCGCGGAGATTCCAATGATTCTGAACGCTTTGGTTTCAACAGCGTGAAGACGAGCTAGGTGTGAGGCAGGAGTACCAGACCAGAGGGGGGAACAGTATTCCATTGAGCTGCAGATGAAAGCCTTGTATGTGGTGAGGAGCTCAGGTGTGCCAAGGAAGGACTTTGCACGACGGAAGATGCCCAGTCGGCGACTGGCTTTGGAGGCCAGCTTGGAAATGTGGTTTTCCCAGGAAAGATCATGGCAGATAGTGAGACCCAAAAGCTTGAGTGACAGAACTTCTTGGAGAGGATTATTCAGAAAGTAGATGGGAGGGTTGTCTAGTCGGTCTTTTTGGAGAGACATCGTAAGAGTGTGAGATTTGTCAGGATTGAAAGGCATGTTCCACTTGTTTCCCCAGTCTGTGATTTTGTCCAGGTCTGCAGAGAGTGAGGAGGCTGCAGACTGCCGATCTGAGGGATGAGGAATGGAGCGGCAGAGAGTGGAGTCATCAGCAAAGAGATAGAGAGGATTTTCAAGAGAGTCAGAGAGATCATTGATGAAGACCAGAAAAAGCACAAGGCCCAGAACACTGCCTTGGGGAACTCCAGCCTGAACAGGAAGAGGAGATGAGAGAAACCCATTCAGGGCCACACGTTGACTACGATGAGAGAGGAAGTCTGCCAGGCATGCGTGGCGATTTCCATGGATACCAAAGGAGGAGAGTTTGGTGAGCAGAGCGGGGTGCCAGACCGTATCGAAGGCACGTGATATGTCGAGGGAGACGGCTCTAATTTCCTGTTTGGCGTTGAGGACCTCCATCCATTGTTGAGACAGCAGAAGCAGCATGTCCAGAGTAGAGTGACCTGGTCTGAAACCAAATTGATGATCAGAGATCAAGCCATTGGAGAAGAGGAAAGATTTCATATCCGAAGCAATGATGGATTCCATGACTTTGCTGATAATTGGGAGAAGGCTGATTGGTCTGTAGTTGCTAGGATCTGTTTTTGCACCTTTTTTGTGCAAATCTCCCTGTCATTGTCCCTACATTCCATGTCCCAAACCTCAGAAACCGATCTCCACGTCGTGCATCAGACGTTTTGTCCTCATAAATGGAGTGATTTCCACCCTTGCTTCGATCGGGTTTCCCACCTTGAGTTTTGACAAGAGGGAGTGGGGTCCCCCACGGGGTACTTCGGGCTGTACCCTGCCCATATGTAGTTGTAATTGCCATGGTTCTCTTTTTGAGGCAATGTTTTTATGGCTGGATGCCCTTCCTGACGCCAACCCTTTTAGTCGCCTCTTACGACACGCAGGGATACGGTGTACCTATTCTAAACCGGGGTACACACCGGGGTGAAGAATCACTTATAAATTAAATAATTATCGTATCCGAATGCATATTCAGATCTTCACCAAAATCGAATCCCTAAGTCCTTGTCATACACACAACCTCTCCACCAAGTTTCGTCCAAATCTGTCCACAACTTTTTGAGATATCCTGCTATATGTCGGTTTTGGCCCTATCTTCCAATGGTGAAGAATCACTTTTAAAAATTCTACGAGCCGGATCCGAATCCGGATATTCACCAAAATCTAATAATTTCGTCCTTGTCACATACGCTACCTTTCTGCCAAATTTCGTCTGAATCCGTCCACAACTTTTTGGGATATCTTGTTCACAGGCAAACAAACAGACATGGGTGTAAACATAATCTCCATCCACCTTCGGTGGCAGAGGTAATCCTTTCAAGTGTTTGTGTGTTTCTTTGTTACGTTTGTTACACAGCCAAACCGTAGCACTGAGAGGCCCCAAATTTTGGGTGTGGATACTTTACAATCTGGGCAAGGTTTTAAGCCACTGCACATTGGCCTTGGAGGTTGTTTTGAGGCCACCAAAGGCCACTATAAAGTGTGTATTGGGACGTGGGGCCAGGCAGTGCTGCTGCTATTCCGCAAGGAAAAGGTAACCACAATGAGGCCAATAACTCCATAGCTTTTCAATGTCCAACATGCCCTGAAACCCCCGCCAGGGAAAGCTCGCCACCATGAGGACAATAACTCCATACGTTCTCAATGCACAATGTGCCGGAGTAGTTGTAGTAGTAGTAGTAGTAGTAGTGGTAGTAGTAGTCGTAGTAGTAGTAGTAGTAGTCGTAGTAGTAGTAGTAAACTGCCCTACATATTTTTTTTTCCCCATGCAGCACTGGGTACCCAGACTAGTATAGTATGTGGGACTTGAACCTGGGTTCCCAGCATCATGAGACATGAGATCAGAAGGTAATGTTAAATAGGCCAAGCCATATTGTTATGTTTTTGGGGTATGGATGAAATACCTTAATGAAGTTCAGAATGTGTAGATTGGCATGCTCCGAGTGTCGCGAAGAAGAAGAACCCACCTCGATGTAAATTAAGTTAGGCCGACTGTCCGGGTAAGAGTGTTTATGTGTCCACACGGAGGGAGGAGTTGAGTTGTGTTATTTAGCTAGGGCTTATGGTCAATAATTCCCCTGTGTGTAAAGGCCTCTTGTGATTTTGCCCTTCGTTTTTATATTCATCAAAAAGCCATGCCACGAATGCTCCATTCACCCACAATACCGGCAGTGCTAGCAAAAACCCTACAGCTGCCCGATAGGACTAAACCCCACTCCTCCTACAACCGACGTCACGCGAACTTTCTCGATGAACGATGAGGCTCTGCCTCGATGACGCGTGTAAAAGAAAACCACACCCCGAGTTTTGTGAGTGGTTGAAGAATGATGGGGTGGTTCAATCGCGCTTGGCGATTGGTGATGTGATGTCAGGCAGCTCGGGCTGAAAAGGATAAGGAGGAAGATTCTGCCTGAATTGCTCTTTTTGTTCTGGTTTTGGTGGGGCGGTCTCCTTTTGCCTGGTCGCTTGCTCTTCGTCTCTTCTTGCCTGGTTGCCAACGAAAGAGGACGCAATCGTGCTGCGCTTCGTGCGGGGTGCGCCTAAGAGACGGTCGGAGCTCAGTGCAGCCGATCAAGAAGGACCAAGGGAGGAGCTCTTGCCTGTTTGCCCTGCACCGGCGGCTGGTTGTGGACGTGACTTCGCGCAACGCGTGTTTCCCACACAGGGAAAACCACACCAAACCCTCGTTGAGACCGGAGCTAAGTGCCTGCTCGACAATGAACATTTATTTTCGTTATTTTTCCCTTGCTCGTGTCTTTGAGTCTGTGTGGAGGGACCCTCATTTAGAACTTTTAGTTTACCTCACCTTCCCTGTTACTTTGCATTAATTAAATAAACCCCGTATTGATTGCATTTCTTTGTCGTGCCTGTATTGTTCATTTATTTGTTTGTGGGTCGAGGAATAAACCCCTGTCGCGGCCGTCCGTTCAGGTAAGACCTCGGGTCCTCCCCCGCATGCGCCAAAGAGATAATCCTGCCAGGTTCGGCTTATACGCCTCGGAGTAAAGCTCGTTTTGGCCATCTGTCACCCTGAGGTGTTCACTACAGGGTCGACACGACAATATTATTAAACCCTTTCAACAAAGAGACCTATCAATAATTAAATTTGCAAGAATTTGAGGTTGTTAATTTTCATCAACTAAAACCAAAACAAAATCGATCAGAACAGCTATGCATTATGCTGATCATGTCTTTCATTTGAGCATCACCTCTATCCCCTTGCAGATTCTGTATGACAACCCAGCAGAACAAACTTATTCAGATCAAAGAAGGACAATTCTAAGTATGCTGTTGGACATAAATTAAGATCCTGATTTGCAAACGTGTTTCCTACTGTGAAGCAGCACACGGTATCGTTATGTATTTGAGACACGTTGAGCTGCAGCGACATGACATTTGGAAAGATTAATGATCATGTAGCTATTAACTTTATCAACAACGGTCAGGCAAACAATTAACTACTGAAACACCATTGTAATTCATTGTTTACTTCAAAAAAACTTTTAAAACTTCTTAAATGTACTCCACAGAATGTTTAGAAGTTTATGGCTTTGTTGGTAAATTGTGAATTTTTCATTCTAGCAAATCGCCTGGTGGAATACAAGGTGTTTTTTTTCCCTGCACAGAATGGTACTTTGACTTTGGTTTTGTCATTCCAAACTCCACAAACACGTGGCAGTCTCTAATCGAGGCTGCCCCTGAGAACCAAATGATGTCTGCAAGTGTGCTCAAGTGAGGCTTCATCCATTGCTCTACTCACCATATCACTTCTTCGTCTACTTGCTCGTTCATTTTATTCCTCGAGGAGCTGTATTGTGATTAATGTGCTTCTTTGTTCCCTTTTCCCAGTGGTAATATTATTATAGAAACAAAGTTTTTTGATGATGACCTGCTGGTGAGCACGTCCACTGTCCGACTCTTCTACGTATGAAGGCACCTTTGAACTACCCCAACCCATAAGTTCGTGTGTTACTCGCGAATTCTTTTATTGATGCGTCCTCCTTCATGGTACTTCTTCGATGGAATCTCCTCCTTCATTCCCACTGCTCAACACTGCGACTTCTCATGACCATCTTCCATGAGATCTGCTGTTGTGGTGGCAGTGCTGTTGTATGCTCCAGCAACTAAACATCCCATGGTTTTAGCGCGACTTGCTTATCGCAATAAAGAAAGAAATAGCCTTTCCCATTTAACACTCGAGGTGCAATTCTCATCTTCAACAACAACAAATATCATTTGAATTGCTGTTACAAATTTAACATGGATTCTTGTTCCGGTTTCAGATTTTGATTGTGCTGTCCAATTGCTGCCAAGGTAATCTCTCAGCTGTAGATAAATCCAGAGTAAATGTCCAAGAAGAAACCATATCAGAAAATTTTGAGCTAGTTTGAGTAATTAAATGATAACTTCTGTGACATCCGCTGACATTCTGTGACATCATTGTTGCTGATAAATGGGACCATTGTATTTTGTGGATATGTTGCACTTGGCGATCCTGGTTATTTTCCTCTCCGACAATCTACTGCGATAAAGTTTATCTGGGTTAAGAGTGGAGTCGGGAGAAGCCGAAAGTCTGTCTTTAGTCTTGTCTTTCGCTCTAAAATACCTCTTCAACTATAATGGTTACACGATGGAGGGAAAGACTCAAGTCCACAATTATTTTGTCTTTGTATGTCGAAATGTTATTTTTATGGAAATGATATGTATTTGATATTATAGCCATGAAAACTATTGGTGAAGTGCTGCTGGACTTGTTGATCGAATACAAGTTCATTCTGACTTTGGTCATCGCCTTCTGTGACTTTGGGTCTCTCGTTATAAGGCCATCCAGAAGGCCTGTCCTTCTAATTATTTTTCAGCAAAATGTGTTCAACCATGTGAAACGAGATGTCCTGTTCATTGTTGTTGCTGTTGTGTTTAAATTGATGCAGCAGCCATATGTTCAATTTATTGGCCTTTTTCAAGTGTAGTTGAGCATCAGCCTCATGTAACATGACTGCACACTGTAACTTTTCCTCCACCTTCCTTCCTTCCTCCTGTTACCAAGGAGTCGTTTTACTTTGCTTTCTGTACAGTTCATTAGCTTGTGTATTTTGCAGCTGCTATTATGGGTGTTGTACATGACTTTAATTGCAAAATTGTCGCTACATATTCCCATTTGGATTGGAGAGTGAATTGGCCAGACTTCCTGCTTGGTAGGTTTTCTTGCAACAAATGTTTTTTTCTTTGTTAGAAGAAAATGATATAGATCCGGAATGTTAAGTCAGGTCTTGAACCAGCATTCGTGTTGTCATATATCAGAGTTCATCCCATAGATTAAGGGTAAAAATTCATTCACAACTCGTTAAGATGCACATGAAATATGGAGTGTCTTTCTTAGGGATTAAGGTTAAATATAGAGATTAAAAAGGGTTGATGTAAATATGATTTGTGCAGATACAAAAAAACATGGAAATGGTTGACAAATGTTCAAATTTAAAATCATAGATTTATTCCCTTGCTCTTCCCTGCAGGTTCTTTGCCTTTTACATTTCTTTTTCGAGGACTTGTATCTCTGAGAGTGGAAAGAATATCATTTCAGCATCTCATATGGGTTTATACAAACGGTTAGTTTCATCGAATTTTGGTTCCTCTAGAATTTATGGAAACGAAGTTCCAGCAATAATGGCAAACCTATGTAGTGATGCAGACATCGAGTAAAATGCAGGCTAATGAGTTGGCAGAATGAAGAACGAGTCTTGCTAGTGACGGTCTGCATTGGCAGACAGGTAGAACAATGGATTGAGTCAACAGGACATTGAGGTGGGCTGATGGTGGTTAGCATACCTTAATCAACATTCTGTTGATTCCATCCATTGTTAAGAGTTGGCAAACTGAGCACCTTTATTTCATGAAGATAACTTTCAAACCTGGTTATCATATTGGTTATTGACTCTTACTGCTGATTTGGAAAAAAATCTAAATTGTGGCTCAATTAAACTCCAACAATGTCCATAAGTAGATGATAGTGATCGATGTATAGGAAGATGCTTTGCTGATCTCACATGTCTCGTGTTCTTTCCCTTTGCCTCAAACCCAAATCATGAATTATATATACAAACAATGCATTGATCTATCTATGTACTTTTATTTATGCATCTGATTATTTTTTTTTTACTAATACATACTCAAAGAAAACCTGTGTTGTTGTATTTTTCTTTTTGGGCACCAATTACTTGCTTTTGAACAAATTAAGTGAACAAGTGAACATGTTGGTACTGAGCTGTCATTCTTATTGCTTACCTGCAAAGGTACTCGGTTTTGCCAGGCCATGAAGTATCATGAATGGGTCCCTCATCCCACCCCTCGCCCTCACACCCTCCGGACACTCACCCCGACCCTTCCCCTCCCTCCTCCTACACCTACAGCCTCCCTCTGGACTCCCACTCCACCCCTTCCTTCCACCACCCTCCATCCAGATTCACACCCCATCCCGTCGTACGGACGCCATCTTGGAAAAACGTTACCCTCTACATCTCCCAAACCGCTTAATGGAAAAAAAATTAACATGGCTCATTGTCAAGTACTCACCATGGGGAATAAGATCTGTTAATGATGACGTCATCGGTGCGTTCATTATGACGTCATAAATTGACCGGGACAATGCTTAGTCTTATCATTTTGAAATTTATTGGGTGTGATCTACGCAACAATTATATTAGAGAATATAAATTTATGTCACGTGGTCTGGCAGCCATATTGGATCAAAGAAAAAAAAACTTTCAAAAACAAAAGAGTTCACTTGCACCAAGTTGACTGCGCAGGGTAATTATTCTATTAATACAATCTAGTTGTCAAAAGAAATTGAGCAAGTGCCAAAACTTCTCAAGGGTCAACACAAGCGCCGGTAAGATAGGACTACCAATTAATGGGAATAAACTAAACGACTGGACGTAACGTCTAAACATGGAAGGGCGAAGCAGGGCAGAGCCGTTTTCAACTTCATAAATATGTTGAATAAGGATACGGGCCTGGAGACAGAGGAACCGCACACAGCAATGCTTGATCGAGAGGACTCGAGGCTGAGCGTCAGTCTTCTGAGTTCAGTCTGAGAGCTGACTTGTGAAGAAGATGCAACACAGAAGACACCACACATGGAATCTTTCCTTTTAGGCCTTCATTGCAGGGTTCGTTACCTTTCTGCCACTGAAGGTGGATGGAGGTTATGTTTTCACCCCTGTCTGTCGAAGGAGAATGGATGAACTGAGTGAGGAGATTGGTGTGCAGATGAGCTTGGCGTGGAGATTGGTTGAATGCCGGCTGAGATGGGCTGGACATTTGGTGCGGATGGAGGAAAAGAGGTAGACCGCGATGGATATGGGAGGATTGTGTGAGGAGGGATATCAGTGAGGTGGGGGTGGTTGGAGAGAGTTGGTTGAGGACAGAGGGGAATGGTGAAGTATCGTGGTCAAGGTAGGGCAGATTGGTACCATCGACCTCACCCCTTATAAAGGGAAGACGAGAAGAAGGAAGTATCCGGATCTTCACCATAATCTAATCTGACGTTCCGCAACCTATGGGTCGCGACCCAATGTTTAGGTCGCGAAGGATTTTCAATGGGTCGCACGATCGTTTCAGAAATCGCGGGAAAAAAACTATCGACGATTTACTTCTCCCGACTGAACAGAACAGAGATCAAACGAACGCCGACACAAACTTTATAGTGTGGACTCTTCTCCCGCCGCGATGTACCGCGATGTACCACGTGTGCATCCGGTCAGTCAGATCATACGTTTAGTTTCCGACACGCGAATGTCCATTGCTTTTCATTCGAAAGATTGAGCTGTGAGCGTAAGGTACTCGCCATGGCTAGAAAGTATCAGCCTGTGTTCCTGAACTATGGGTTCACCTTGAATATCGATAAGTTCATCGACCACAGTGTGTGATATGCATTGACGTGTTGGCCAACGAGTCCCTCAGGCCCCAAAAGCTGAAACGGCACCTCGAGAAAAAACATGGAGATCATGTCAACAAGTCGCGGGAGTTTTTTCTCCGGAAAGAAGGCGAGATGAACAACAGCAAGTCAGTAATGAGTTCGGCTGTTTTTCCGTCGAAGGGATTGACCAAAGCCAGCTACCTGGTGGCGGAGAAGATAGCCAAAGAAAAGAAACCGTACACTATTGCGGGTAAGTTTTTTGTTTTTTTTCGTAAAAGTATTTCACTGCATTGGCGGTTTGTAGGTTCATAAAGTAATACAAGGCGCTGTAAGTATAGTTAAACTTAGTTTTTCATTTCGTCTTTAGAATATTGATTTGTCGGGTTCTTGCTTACTATTACTCGTGCCATGTATACGTTGGTATATCACAACTTCGTAAGTTTTATTGTTTGTTGCAATACAGCCATTCTTAAACTTTGCCTCTTTTTTAAGAGTACGTACGGCAATCACTTTTTTTTTTTTTCTATACTGAATCGAGGCTCGTGAAAGACAGCACATGGGGACCGCGAGGGAAAGACAGCACAGGGGGACCACGAGGGAAAGACAGCACAGGGGGACCGCGAGGGAAAGACAGCACAGGGGGACCACGAGGGAAAGACAAAGACAGCACATGGGGACCGCGAGGGAAAGACAAAGACAGCACATGGGGACCACGAGGGAAAGACAAAGACAGCACATGGGGACCACGAGGGAAAGACAAAGACAGCACATGGGGACCACGAGGGAAAGACAAAGACAGCACATGGGGACCGCGAGGGAAAGACAAAGACAGCACATGGGGACCACGAGGGAAAGACAAAGACAGCACATGGGGACCACGAGGGAAAGACAAAGACAGCACATGGGGACCGCGAGGGAAAGACAGCACAGGGGGACCACGAGGGAAAGACAAAGACAGCACATGGGGACCGCGAGGGAAAGACAAAGACAGCACATGGGGACCACGAGGGAAAGACAAAGACAGCACATGGGGACCACGAGGGAAAGACAAAGACAGCACATGGGGACCACGAGGGAAAGACAAAGACAGCACATGGGGACCGCGAGGGAAAGACACATCGTACATATTGAATTTTTTATAATGAATTGGGGCTTGGAACAAAATCAAGATTCATCATAAAGTGAAAGAAATGTTCATGTGTTATTTTATTTATCTTGTATTGCAGAGCAACTCATCCTGCCATGCGCCAAGGCGATGTGCAGAGAAGTGCTTGGAGAGACGGCGGCTTCCAAGATATTAGCACCATATCGCTTTCTGCGGAGACGATTCGATCGATTCGCCGACGGATAATATTCGCCGACGGATAATATTCGCCGACGGATTCGATCGATTCGTCGACACGATTCGCCGACGGATAATAGACATGGGCGAAGACATCGAGCACCAGCTGTACGCACACCTAGAGGCCAACAAGTTTGTCATCCAGTTGGACGAGCCCATGGATATCGCACAGAATGCGTTGATCCTCATCTTTGTTCGTTATCGGCATGGCGATGATTTTATGGAGGATCTTCTGGCATGCGACGAGCTGCAGACCAAGACCACGGTCGCACAAATATTCGCAGTCGTCAACAAACACATCGCATTGCATAGCCTCAGGTGGGAAGACTGTGTTGGCGTTTGTACCAATGGTGCGGCATCGATGTCATTAAGCTCATCCAATATGTGGCACCTGAGGCAAGCTGGACCACTGCTTCCTCCACTGCGAGGCATTAGCGGCGAAAGAGATGGCACCTGGACTTGCCGAAGTAATGGACATTGCAGTGAAAACAATCAAACATCTCAGGAAGCGCCCCAAATTCGAGGTTGTTTGCAGAGCTGTGTAAGGAGCAAGATGCAGAACACACCACGGTGCTGTATTTTACAGCTGTTCGCTGGCTCTCCAGAGGAGATGCTTTTTTTTTTTTGTTGTTGAAAACTGAATCGAGGCTCGTGAAAGAGCTGACATTTACTTCACAAACAAAACCAGACAAACAAAATATATAAAAAGAGGGAGCGGAAGACAAGAGAATGGGAAGCACACAAACACTTGTGAGCACACAACATTTAAGAGCAGGGAGATGTGTGGGAGGGAGAGGGCTTGGGGGGGAGGAGGCGTGGGAAGGGGGGGGGGGTGGGAGAAGTATAAAACACAAGGACACCAAGGACTTCCAGGACAGAAGTTGGTATTTCAAAAAGTGGAATTGGGGTGAAATTATCGGGGATAGAAAAGATCAAGGTTTTGGATGGGGGAAGATAAGAGATGGTGGTGAACAGCTGTTTTAAAGACCTGGAGGGTGGAGTGGGATTGAAGAGAGTGCGGGAGTTTGTTCCAGAGGCGGGAGAAAAGAGGAATGAAGGAGTGAAGGTGAGCAGAGAGTATTGATTTTGGCAGTTTAACCATAAGAGGGTTGCAGGCAGATCTTGTGCGACCTGTAGGAATATTTGCGGGACAGAGCCCGGAGAGAGCTGGGGGGGCAAGGCCAGAGAGGAGTCGGTAGAAGACGGAAGGACCACCAACCTGCCTGCGGTGAGTGAGTGAGAGGCCCTCGGAGTTAGCTTCATCGCGGGAGATTCCAATGATTCTGAATGCTTTGCTTTCAACAGCGTGAAGACGAGCTAGGTGTGAGGCAGGAGCACCAGCCCAGAGGGGAGAGCAGTATTCCATTGAGCTGCGGATGAAAGCCTTGTACGTGGAGAGGAGCTCAGGTGTGCCAAGGAAGGACTTCGCATGACGGAGGATGCCCAGTCGGCGACTGGCTTTGGAGGCCAGATTTGAAATGTGGTTTTCCCAGGAAAGATCATGGCAGATAGTGAGGCCCAAAAGTTTGAGTGACAGAACTTCTTGGAGAGGATTATTCAGAAAGTAGATGGGAGGGTTGTCCAGTCGGTCTTTTCGGAGAGACATCGTAAGAGTGTGAGATTTGTCAGGATTGAAAGACATGTTCCACTTGTTTGCCCAGTCTGTGATTTTGTCCAGGTCTGCAGAGAGTGAGGAGGCTGCAGACTGCCGATCTGAGGGATGAAGAATGGAGCGACAGAGAGTAGAGTCATCAGCAAAGAGATAGAGAGGATTTTCAAGAGAGTCGGAGAGATCATTGATGAAGACGAGAAAAAGCACAGGGCCCAGAACACTGCCTTGGGGAAATCCAGCCTGAACAGGAAGAGGAGATGAGAGAAACCCATTCAGGGCCACACGTTGACTACGACTAGAGAGGAAGTCCGCCAACCATGCGTGGAGATTTCCATGGATACCAACAGAGGAGAGTTTGGTGAGCAGAGTGGGGTGCCAGACCGTATCGAAGGCACGTGATATGTCAAGGGAGACAGCTCTAATTTCCTGTTTGGCATTGAGGACCTCCATCCATTGCTGAGAAAGCAGTAGCAGCATGTCCAGAGTAGAGTGACCTGGTCTGAAACCAAATTGATGATCAGAGATCAAGCCATTGGAGAAGAGGAAAGATTTCATGTCTGAAGCAATGATGGATTCCATGACTTTACTGATAATTGAGAGAAGGCTGATTGGTCTGTAATTGCTAGGATATGTTTTTGCACCTTTTTTGTGCAAAGCGGTGATGTTGGCTGATTTCCAAGCAGATGGAAGATGACCTTGAGCAAAAGAGAGTGTGAAGAGAACAGAGAGAGGGAGTGAAAGAGCGGAAGAACAAGATTATAGGACCCGTGGGCTGATGCCGTCAGGTCCAGTTGCAGAATCAGAGTCGAGGGTTGACAGAAACTTTTCCACCTTGTCAGGAGGAAAGGACACAAGATTGTATGAACTTCGCGACCAGGTCCTCGCATTCTTGGAGGTGGCTCGGTCAGACCTGGCAGTCTACTACAAAAACAACAAATTCATCGCAACATTGGCATACATGGCCGACATCTTCAGCTTGTTGAACAATCTGAACATATCGTTCCAGGGAAAAACGAACAAGCAGGCGAAATCCGTGTTCGTAATGTATGACAAGATAGCGGCGTTCAAGTCAAAGCTGGATCTATGGAAGAGAAGAGTACAGACCAATGTTGAATTTGACATGTTCGAAAACCTGGATGATCTGCTCAGCAAGAGTGTTGAGGAACGTGTGGACATTAAGGATGTCATCGTCGAACATCTGGTGAACCTGCGCAAACGATTTGACGAATACTTTCCTGTTGATCCACGCGTGGAGAAGAAGTGGATCCGAGACCCTTATTCAGTCGACGTTCAGCAGTGCTGCAACTTGTCCAACAGATTGAAAGAGGACTTGATCGACATCGTGTCCTACGGTACACTTGAGACTGTTCAGGAAGGACACTTTCGTGAAGTTTTGGCTGACAGTGTCTCATGAGTACCCAGAGATTGCACATGTCGCGGTAAAGTTCCTGATGCCATTCACGACGACGTGGATGTGTGAGGTAGGTTTCTCAACGGTGACATATCTGAAGTCCAAGAATCGAAACAAACTGGAGACAGTGGCCCTGTGCGCCAACCTGAGAATTGCATTGTCGCCACTTCAAAGCCGAATCGATGATCTTGTAGCCAATATGCAAAGTCAACCATCGCACTGATGTGGATAATCCACATCTACAATGTTGCTAACGGAACATTTGAATTAGGCTTGTAAGTTTCACTTTCGGGTTTAATCAGTGAAAGTTGTTTATTTAATGTTTTTCATGATAACGGAACATTGAACCTGGATATAAGTTCAGATGCATATCGGGTTTTTTCAGTAAAAGTTATTCTTGTTTTTTTATCATTTCATGTTACATTTTAAGTTCATCATCTATTCACGATGAAGATTAAAATAAAGTTCAAACATATTAGGCCAGATAAAAAAAAAAGAGTTGGTGATCGTCCTTTTTTCTCAAAAGTTCGGGTAGGGAGGGAGGTTTTTATTTTTTATTTCTTTTCCTACTTTCCATTGAGTTTTGTTGACATGGAAAAATATGAAATAAAGACTCCTTTCTCCTCAAAATGATTTAATTTTTTCATTCATCTCACAGATTTACAGACATTGCCCAAATCTCTATGAAACACAGTGTTTGTGTGATTTTGGATGATGTTGAATGTCCTAGCTGAGCTTGGTAGTGAAAGGGCAAGACACCTGTACATGTATATCCACCATAACATCGGAAAAACAGATAAACACCATGCCCTTGGCACCTTGAAACTATCGAGCATGTTGAACAAGATTTCTGCCACGCTTTGGTACTGGCTTTGCAGTACAAATGTTACATTGAGGGTATTGCCCTGCCTTTTCACCCAAATTCTCCTCAGTACCACAGTGGATGCAGAGCATTTCATAGCCAGCAGAGTAGTACGCTAGTTCTATAGAGGAAGCACAGTTCAGATTGGCACGAACATAAAGATCAGCGAGTCTGGTATCCTGGTCAGGATCGTCATCACCATTGTTGTTGATCTCCGTGAACACACTTCCACAGCTGTAGAGAATGGTGTCCATAGCAGCACGAATCGATAGATTTCAGCGGGAAAAATCTCACACAATAGCCGCCATGAATGGCTAACGTAAAATAGGTGAAGTTTCCCGAGGCACTTGCGACGCTCTGCGCAGCATGCACTGCGCAGCACGCACTGCGCGTGCGGTGCAGAACGGCGCCAAATTTGACTGTGAAAAGATCGTTTTTTAATGATTTTTTTCAAAATAAAAAATAAAAAAGTTTCGGGTCGGGTGTGTTTCGTAGGGTCGGGCGGGGATGATCACCAACTCTTTTTTTTATCTGGCCTTATCTTGGCGTGTCACTTTAATAATTAAAGTTTTATTCTATTTCACAAAAGATACACCGCCAATGAATGTTGTCAGATTCATCTTCATCATTAAATCTTCATCCGGATTCATCTCTTCCGAAGCTGCTAACAAGGCAGGGAGTTTACGCCTGATTGGCTGACAATAATATCAAGTGGGCGGTGTCTGTGATCGAAGTCGCTGCTCATTCTCAAGGGGGGCGTGGTCTCTCGTTCCCCTCATGGTCGTGGAGATCCATACCAAATAAGGACAGTGTTTGGTATGATTGTCGCCACTTTGCTTTATTGTTCAATTACGAATTGTCCTACTGTACAAACATGATGAACCGAGCCCTTACCAAGATATTAACGTCATAAGCAATCGATATTCCCGTGACGGTTTGTGGGTTCGATGGGTCGCGCCTGGATGCCTGGGTTTTTTTAATTGGGTCCTGGGCTAAAAAGGTTGTGGAACGCAGATTATTCTCATCCAACCTTGTCAGACACTCAACCTATACACCAACAACTTTTTGAGATAGCGTAGTATCACACAGCACTCCTTTTACTCTATAGCGCCCCCTATAGGCTTAGAGCCAACACACACTTAGAGAACCTTCAATGAATGAAGAAAATAAATTTCTAATTAAAAACTCCAATAAAGTAACTCGTTCTTTTTTTCGTTATGGATCGCCCCGTATATATATACAGGGCATCAAAAAATATTTAGACTCATGAATGTTCCTCTCCACGGAAATCTTTAGTAAAAGGCGAAAGATTTATACGAATTGAAGAGAAACCAGAGTATGAATTGAAGAGCTTATTTTCCCTCTTTTGTGAGAAGCGGACGGTCTTACATTTATGGTGTTTTTATAGTTATCCTATTTCAACGTCATTACTTTAAAGAATGGGTTACTATATATTATACTTTATTATTTAGTGATTAATGTTTATATTCAAATTATGTTTGATTTCATATCACGATAATTTCTTCAAAACGAACGCATTCTGGCGATCTCTCATCTGTGTTCAAGTCATCAAACAGCCAATCACAGCGCGCCTGCCCGTGACGTAATTTCACTCGTCGTGTTATTTCTTACTCCACCTTCGTTTCCCTTTTTCTAATTGCAACCAAATTCCGGGTACATAATTAATTCAAATATTATCCGTGATGAAATGCCGTTAATTACGAGTCAAATGGCGTTAATATTTTTGCGTTAAACACATATTAAAACTATAACAACTACATTCACATGGCGAGCGGACAGCGCTTGAACGGCGCGTTCGAAATGTTGTCGTGAAATTTTCAACGAATAAATGATAGATTTATTAAACTTCATGGAATCTATTAATTAACCAAAATACTCATTTTATTTAAGGGAAATAAATGACGTCACACCGAGTGTTTACTGCACCTGCACTGCACTGCCTGTGATTGTGCGAGGCGGTTACCGTGGCGGCAATGGCGGCGCTGAATGCGGAATTACAGGAGTATTTAGCGCATTCCAAGGGCGGAAGGCAAAGCCAGGACAATGGCAAGTCCGGCTCGGTTACAGGGTCCTCGTGGTTCGGGTCGTCGCGTCCATGGAGCCGCCAGGGAGGCCCTGAGGTCGCACAAGCTCCTACGGGGTGGCTCGCCCAGGCTCAGACCGACATGTTCCTACCAAACCTGGTAATGACGGGAACCGAGGGATCGATGATGACGTCAACACGCTGTTATGGTAACCATGCAGTTTGTGTGTTTTGGTGGGGGGGTTATCGTGAGATATCAGAATTTATAAAAGTAACTTTATTATTAATTTGACCGTTACACTGGAAACAGGGGGCACTGCATCAGCGACACAGCCACACTCTCCACAATGATGCATCCAAAAGTCACAGGCTACATACAAAATAATAAGAATAATTTGTATTATATATATATATATATATATATACATTTATTCAAAGTCTTTTTGGAGAACTGATCAGTACTCGTACAAGTTCGGTTGGTGCAGAGTTAGCACACTTACTTTTGAGCTATCTAGCCTGGGTTCATCCCAGACCTGATTATAAACTGTCAGATCGGTGTTAAGGAGGCCAGTGTCAGCTGAACCTTTTGTGGGCCCTCGTTTGGGGTACCATTGCAAAAGACAGGAGAACGACGCAGAAGTAATCTTTAACACAGCACCCAGCAGTATATAAGTTTTATTTACAAGTTTAAGTTTCAGATGGAGGTGGCACGCACCAGGTGAGGTACCAGCAATGCTATCTCTAGGGTAAGACATATACACAAGTGTACATAAAATAATAAATTAAAAATAGAAATAAAACGGTGGATGAAACAACCTGCCATTTGCTAATCCCACTAAATTCTATACATATTTTAGTTTTATTCGAGCATTAAATTATATATAAACCGTTCCTCGGATGGACGTCAATTGGCGTCCTGTCCACTGGCATTTGTTGGTGGACGTTAAATATCCCATGGTGTCCTTCGCAAAGAGTAGAATGTCTATCGCTGGCAAATTACAAATTTCTGCCATAACTGGTCGAACGCCAGAGCTGGCCAGCCGGTTCGTGAAGACTCGGTCCAAGCTTCCCCCGGCCGACCTCACAACGAAGGTGGGATAATGGCGGCTGTTCAGAAAAAGAAGAGGAAGAAGTAGGAGATTGTGGTGTACATTAAAAAAAAACACCTTGGTCATTATGGGCCCATTCTGGTCGTGGGCTTGGCGCCATTGTAAACCCGGCATTGAAGGAGGCAGGGTCAAGAATCGATGTATGCGCCTTCCCTCGGGTGGATGTTAAGCTGGGTGTCCCATCTGCTTACGTTGGTGGATTTTAAAGATGCTGCTGTTGTTCAAAAAGAGTAGGTGAGTTATCTACAGCACCCTGAACAAATTACGAATGCCTCCCCAAATCTGCTTCTGTCAAGCGTTCGGCCTGGCCAACCTGTTCATGAAAGACTTGGGCCAAACTTCCACCATGGCCGACCTTACAAAGGTGGAATTAATTAAAAGTAGTAGTAGTAGTAGTAGTAGTAGTAGTAGTAGCCCTGAATAGCGCAGGTGATTGTTACTTGTCGTGATAAAATAATCCACATGAACTGGTACTTATGTCACTAATCGAGTGTGTAAAACTTAGTGATTTTAATAATCAAGGTGTTTATGGAAGAGTTAAGTTTTATTTGTTGTCTTGTTGGAATGTTTCCATTTTAGACGAAGAAGCAGCGGATTCTCGGCTTTGTGGGTTGCTTGGTGATGGCGTCGTTCTGCTTTACACTGGTATTACTCTGACTTGCTCACGTCATGACCTCATGGAAACATTCCACCGTCATGTGTTCACCATACCGATCAACAACATGCTTTTATTACCTGCATTGCTTTATTTATTAATTATGGACACAAACTCTGCTTATGTCTATACTATTTCCATCAACTGGAAATAGTATACTATTTCCAACTATACTATTTCCTTTCACTCACTCACCGCAGGCAGGTAGGTGGTCTTCTACCGACTCCTCTCCGGCCTTGCTCCCCCAGCTCTCTCTGTGCTCTGTCCCCCAAATATTCCTACAGGTCGCACAAGATCTGCCAGCAAGCCTCTGATGGTTAAACTGCCAAAATCTCGGCTCTCTGCTCACCTTCACTCCTTCATTCCTCTTTTCTCCCACCTCTGGAACAAACTCCCACACTCCCTTCAATCCCACTCCTCCCTCCAGGTCTTTAAAACAGCTGTTCACCACCATCTCTTATCTTCCCCCATCCAAAACCTTGATCTTTTCTACCCCCGTTAATTCACCCCAGATCCACCTTGTTTGTAATTCCAACTTCTTTCCTGGTAGTCCTGGCAGTGTCCATATGTTTTATACCTCTCCCACCCCCTTTCCCATGCCTCCCCCCAAAGCCCTCTCCCTCCCACAGTTCTCTCGATGTCTCCATGTCTCTCGGTTCCTGCTCTCAAATGTTGTGTTTGTGTCCTTCCCCCTCTCTCCCCATCTTGTCTACCGCTCCCGATGCTTTTTGTTTTATGTGTCGGTTTGTCGGTTATGTGTCGGTTTGTCGGTTTGTCTTTCTGTGTGATAAATGTTCGCTCCTTCACGAGCCTCGATCTTGTATACAAAAAAAAACAAACAAAAAACAAACAAAAAAAAACTTTCATCAAACGTGATTCATTTTCAAGATCCTTTCACTGCCAGCGTTATCACATCTGGATAACAATTACTTATTCCTACAAAATAGGATTTGAACACGGAGCATCCAAATTTCTCTGATTTGTGGTTTGGTCTTCAAATTAATTTGCATGTTGTATTTATTTGATTCGAATTGATTTTATTTAACTGATTTGATTTTGGGGTCAAAGGTCATTGAACTTTGAGTTCAAAGGGTCATGCCCTTCAATTCAAAATATGTTACTGCAATAACTTAGTCAAACGGAAAAGTGAATTCCTGCAGAAAGTTTTCTGTAAGGCTCACTTAGCTGCACCTGGTTGGGTTTGAGGGCAGTGGAGTCGTGGCCGAAACCCAAATCCTATCCAGGTTTCTTCTGAGGACTCCATCTTTGTTCTTTGCTTATTTGGGTTCCTCCTGATGACTCCATCTTTGTTCTTTGCTTATTTGGGTTCCTCCTGATGATTCCATCTTTGCTCCTTGCTTCTTTGGGTTCCTCCTGATGATTATCTTTGCTCTTTGCTTATTTGGGTTCCTCCTGATGATTATCTTTCCTCTTTGCTTATTTGGGTTCCTCCTGATGACTTCATCTTTGCTGTTTGCTTATTCGGGTTCCTTCTGATGAGTCTGTAGAAGTCCACATGGACTTCTGAATTTATTGCAATATCTCTCTCTCTCCTCTTTGCAAGTGAATTATTACTTGCATTCTGTTCTAACCTGTTCGTACTCTTCTCATTGCAGGAAAGCACAGCAACATGGGTGTTGTTTTCAAATACTAATTGTGATGCACAGCAGTATTATATAATCTTTAAAATATGGAATGCTAATAAAGTGGAAAAAAACATATACTTAGTGATGACTCTTTGAGTAATCTGCATTATGAATTATAGAAATTATATGATGTGCTTAGATATACTTAAAAGGAATAAGGCTTACATTGATGATCTGTGCAACAATGTTATACAATGTCACTGTAAAGAAACCCTGAAACGATTCCTTCCCGACAAATTGAATGTCTGAATTCTATGCATTTGTCTGAAATGCTTATCTTTATGGATTATGCTGAGATGTGAACCAGATATGTTTTGCTCTTGCTTATCTGAATCCCTGACCTCTCGTTCGAACCCCAATCGCTCATTTGGACACCCCAAAGCCCAGAAGAATTTCTTTGTCTCAACAAAACGCTATAAAAGATAAGATGCAGACCGAATTGGCAGAAGACCTGCTCGATATGTTATTTGGAGTCCTGTTTGAGTATGGCGGCATAGTACTGTTTAACTGTGTTGTAACGTTTATTATATTTGAGTGAGGCTTCTCCTTTGAATTAAATCTTTACATTGTTCTTGAGGTGTGCTTCCTCGGGCGAGTGAGGCGTGCTTCGAGCTCTCCACGGCATCGAAGTTTGAGTGTTTTCCCATTCTTGTCTTTGTCAAATTTCCACTGGTTATTTTGCTGTGTACGTGTTATTGTGTGTTTCTAGTTGGTGTTGGTTTGTGGTTCGTGCAAACTTGTGTGTAATTAATCGTTTTCTGGGTCGTACCTCGTGCGCGGCCTGGTGACTTGGGGCTTCCCTCCCCCCGTCGGTGTTTTGTCGGTTTGGGTTATTTCCTTCGCTGTATTGCTTGTTTCTTTTATTTTGTTTTCTCCCCCTCACCTCACCTCCCTAGACAAAGAATTCGATATTGATTCTTTCTCTCCTCCCGGACACGTGCTTGTTCGCTCTCCTCCTCGTCTCGGCTTGTGCCCCGCCCCCCGTATCTCGTTTTTCTTCCGCCTCTGCTCCTTCTTTCTCAAATCCACGTTCTCGCTTGGAGACTTTTCCCGGATTGTTTTTCATGGTTTTCATGGTTCTGTTTGGATATTGTTGGAATATGTTTAAACCGCAGCCGTGATGCTGACACCGCCCCCCCCCCCCCCCCCAGAATTTCCATGTTTTAAACGTTTCCCAGTGTGTACCCTGGTCAGAATAGGTACACAGTATCCCTGCGTGTCGTAAGAGACGACTAAGAGGGTTGGCGTCAGGAAGGGCATCCGGCCATAAAAACATTGCCTCAAAAAGAGAACCATGACAATTACAAGTACATATGGGCAGGGTGCAGCCCGAAGTGGAGATCGGTTTCTGAGGTTTGGGACATGGAATGTAGGGACAATGACAGGGAGATCAGGAGAAGTGGTGGAAGTATTGGTCAGAAGAAGAGTGCACATATGTTGTGTGCAAGAGACGAGATGGAAGGGAAGTGGTGTGAGAATGGTGAAGGGTAGGCAGGGACAGAAATACAAGTTTGTGTGGCAAGGGTGCCCGGAGGGCGTGAATGCTGTTGGTGTCCTGTTTTATGAGGAGTTTGTAGACAGTGTGGTGAGTGTGACTAGAGTGAGTGATCGGTTGATGATGGTGAAAATGATGATTGGAAAGCTCTTGGTGAACGTCATCTCGGGATATGCTCCGCAGGTTGGTCGAAGTGATGAAGAGAAGGACAAGTTCTGGTGTGCGATAGAGAAGCTGATGGAAAACGTGAAAGATGAGGAAGTTGTTGTGGTGGGAGGAGACCTGAATGGACATGTGGGAAGGAGTATGGATGGTTTTGAGGGAGTTCATGGGGGTTACGGATATGGTGTGAGAAATGGAGAAGGTGAAAGGATTTTGGAGTTTGCTGATGGAGCTGATTTGTTGATTTGTAATACTCAGTTCCAGAAAGAGGATAATAAGCTTGTTACATACACGTCAGGTGGGTCGACGACAACCGTTGACTACCTGATGGTGCGTAGGCGAGATAGGGGGCACCTCCGGGACACAAAGGTGATCCCGGGGGAGGAGGCTGTTTCACAGCACCACTTGGTTGTCTGCGACATAAGGGTGAAAGGTGCGAGGAGAGCTCGGCGGGTGAAGTACCAACCGAGAATGAAGGTGTGGAGGTTGAAAGAGGTGACAGTAAGGGAGGCATTAAAAGAGAGGCTGATTAGGGTAGAGGATGATGTGGTTGAGCTTGAAAGTGGTTGGATGTCAATGAAAGCTAGTCTGTTGGGAGCCATTGGTGAGGTATGTGGATGGACAAAAGGACCACCGAGGCACTCGGATACATGGTGGTGGGATGTTGAAGTTGGAAAGAGGATTGACAAGAAGAGGAAGAAGTTCAAGGAGTGGCAGAAGGCGAAGGGTACGGGAGCAGAAACAGCAGAGCATTAAAGTTATAAGGCAGCCAGGAAGGCTGCAAAGAAAGAGGTAGCAAAGGCGCAGGAGGCATGTAGGAAAATGTTCGGAGAACGCTTGGATTCGGAAGAGGGTCAGAAAGCAGTATTCAGGATTGCAAAGCACATAGCGAAAGAGAGGTGTGATGTGATGGGGGTGAGTTGCTTGAAGGATGAAATGGGACAAATCGTTGTCGACCCAGATGGAATTAAAGGAAGATGGAAAAGATATATGGAAATGCTGTTGAATACAGAGAATGAATGGGATGGCAACATAGAGAGTAACCCAGTTTTAGGACCGGCAGAGAAGATAACTGAGAAGGAAGTTGAGGAAGCGATAAAAGCAATGAAGAGTGGAAAAGCGGGAGGGCCGACGGGAGTTGTGGGAGATATGTTGAAGGCAGCAGGAAATTGGGGTGTGAAGAGAATGACAGAGATCTGTAATCTGGTGGTGAAAGAAGGCCGCATTCCAGTGGATTGGGAACTGAGTACCCTCGTCCCTCTATACAAGGGGAAAGGTGACCCTCTGGAGTGTGGCTCGTACCGAGCGATAAAGTTATTGGAGCATGGAATGAAGGTATTGGAAAGGGTGTTGGAGAGGAGGATAAGGAAGAAAGTGAAGATCGACGAAATGCAGTTTGGATTTATGCCAGGAAGAGGAACGACAGATGCGCTTTTCATTGTGAGGCAGTTGCAGGAGAAGTAAATGGATAAGAGGAAGAAGTTGTTTTTTTGGGTTTGTTGATCTGGAGAAAGCATTCGATAGGGTTCCACGCAAAGTATTGACATGGGCATTGAGGAAGTTAGGAGTGGAGGAATGGTTGATCAGAGTAGTGATGGCAATGTACAAAAGAGCGTGCACAGCTGTAAGGACGAAGGACGGGAACAGTGGTGAGTTTGAGGTGAAGGTGGGAGTGCATCAGGGGTCGGTACTAAGTCCACTACTATTTGTATAGTCCAGCGGATAGGTGCTAAAAAATGAACAAATTGTGCACTTTATGATTAAAGCATGAAACTTGGTACACTAATACTAGACATTATGGGGATCATTTTAAAGATTGGAGGCATTCTGTATCTGTCCTGTGTCCACCGTAGCGGCCATTTTCCAAAATGGCTGCCATCGAGGAGATTTTGCCGATAAGTGAATGACAAAAATACCTCTATTAACATAAAATATATATGTTCATGCTATATATATAGTAACTTACTCAAACACAAGAATTATAAATATGCCCTAAGAATATATATTTAATGGATATATGGACCAATATAGGTATTTTGATGGTCAAAATATTAAAGAAAATGAACAAATTCCTTAATATCACTTTTTTTTTTTTTTAAAGATAAGGATCATATTATATTATTAGTTATAAGTTTAGAAGTAGAAATTGTTAGTAGTCATTATTAGATATAAGTTGTTATATTTGTTATTAATCATTATATGTTATAAGTAAACCATGTTTTAAATAATTAAGTAGATTAATTAAGGTGTTTTTTTTGCAGATCAGATCCAGAATTCTTGCAATATTTAAGAAATATAATTTTCTATAATTTATTGAATTGGTGTGGTTGTGTTTCTAATAATCATTGCTTCTGTCTGTTTCAGATTGTTGTGAGTGTTAATCTAATCTACTGCTCATCATCATGAAGAAAGTCTTCAAACTTTCAAGTTCAAGCTAGCAGTGATATCACCATGTCTGTGAATGAGGACGATACACCGATGGACTGGAATAAGTGTCTCATCTGCCAGGAAAGCACCAGTGAGAAACTCACGTGCCCAGCAGACTTTGCAGAAAGGTTCCAAGGAGCTGGGTATACGTCTATTGTTCAAACTTTATCAGCATTCAACGAACTCGGTTGCTTGCCACCAAAGCTTAAGTTGACTCGAATGGACGATGGTAATGGACTGGAGAAAACCTTTTCAAATAGGAAAGCAAAATTTCATAAAACATGCAGACTTAAATTCAACCAAAATGAACTCAAATGTGCAGCTAAGCGGAAGATATGTGTAACGGACAAGAGTTCCTCTTCTGGTGAAAAGGAAAAATTCAAACGTCAAAAGGTCTCCAGGACTGGTGATGCTGTTAGCCATTGTTTCATCTGTGAGAAACCCGCATCTGATGCCCTACCTCTCCATAGAGCCTCAACGTTTGGCCTTGACACTCGAGTGCGACAGTGTGCAATTAATCTACAAGATGAGCGTCTGTTGGCAAAGCTCAGTGAAGGAGACTTAATCGCTACAGAGGCTGAGTACCACAGCCAATGCTTAGTGTCATTGTATAACAGAGATCGAGATAGACCAACAACATCACATGACGAATGCAACACAAATATTGCTCATAACACTGCATTTGCTGAACTTATTTCATACATGCAAACTGCTCTTGAGGATGACAACATTGCCCCTGTTTTCAAACTATCTGTATTGAAAAAACTATATACTGATAGAGTTAACCAGCTGGGAGAGGGCTCCTCTGTCGTTCACTCTACACGATTCAAAAATAAAGTTCTAAGGTACTTTCCTGAGTTAGAAGCGCACAATGAAGGTCGCGATGTGCTTCTTGTCGCCAATGCAAATATTGGTAAATCGCTGAGAAGTTCGTGCCAGCTCGACGGTGACAGTGAAGCAGTGTTCATCTCTCGTGCTGCAAACATTGTTCGTAGAGACATGTTAAGAATGAAATGCTTACCATTCAGTGGTTCATTCAAAGAGGATTGTCAAGAAAATTATGTGCCTCACTCACTGCTGATGCTGGTCACAATGATCATGTATGGGACAGATATCCAAAACCAAGAAAACTACTCGTCACAGCCAGCTTTGTCTGTATCACAATTGATGACATATAACAGCTGTGTGCGTCGACGACAACAACCATCATTGGAAACAAGACATACTGAACAGCGTGAGACACCACTTCCACTATTTCTCGGATCATTGATCCACTCAAGGACAAGATCTCGCGATCTAGTTGATACACTTTATAGGCTTGGATTGTCAGTTTCATACGACCGTGTGCTAGGCATGTCTGCAGATCTAGGAAACTCTGCCATTAGCCACTTTGAAAGTATTGGAACAGTGTGCCCACCTGCACTCCAAATTGGAGTATTCACAACATCAGCAGTCGACAACATTGACCATGACCCGACAGCAACAAGTGCGCATGGATCTTTCCATGGAACGGGCATCTCCTTGTTTCAGCACCCTGACACTGAAAATTGTGGGACTGAGCAAATGCGCATACCTTTCACAAAATCTGGCAAGAAGGTCATGAACTATGTACGGAGGCAATTCACAGGCTCTGTTTGCCGTGTTGATGTGGTATTTGATGTATACAGAGAAGATAGTCTGAAGGCCACCACAAGAAAGAAGAGAGGGAAGGGCATACGGATAAGAGTGGAAGGAAACAAGAAGCTGCCTGGAAACTGGTCACAATTCCTACGGGAAGATGATAACAAGACAGAACTTTTTAATCTCCTGAGTCAACGAGTGACAAATGAAACATTTCCTGGTATAGTGGTCATGACTCACAGAGAAGAGCTGCGTTGTTCAGAGACAATTGACTCAGACTGGTTGTCCCCTTCTACACAGGAGGAAGGAGACACAAGAATGCTGCTGCATGCAGCAGATGGGGCCAGGCAAGGTTGCAAGAACATCTTGCTTAGAACTGTTGACACAGATGTAGTTGTACTAGCCGTCAGTCTTGCTCACAAGCTTGACAGTGCACAGCTAACTGTAGCATTTGGAATGGGAAAATCGTTCCGTTACCTAGACGCAACTCACATGGCACAGACGCTGGGAAATGATAAGTGCAATGCAATACTTGCTTTTCATGCACTGACAGGGTGTGACACCACATCCAGTTTCACCGGCATAGGAAAAAGAACAGCCTGGTCATCATGGATTGCGTTTGTTGATGTCACGCCAGACTTGTGCAGACTTGCACAGACTCCAACAGCTAGCATAACCTAGCTTCTCCCAAACATCGAGAGGTACATTGTGCTTATGTACGACCGTGGAAGCTCTGATGATAATGTGAACATGGCATGGAAGACTCTGTTCACACAGAAAGGCAGGAGCATTGAAAACATACCTCCGACTCAAGATGTTCTCTATCAGCATCTACTTCGAGTTGGTTATCAGGCTGGCCATGTATGGGGTCAGGCCCTGTTAAAAGCACCTCACCTGCCCAGCCCAGCAGAGTTTGGATGGATGCGAAAGAACAATTTGGCCGAATGGGAAGTGATGTGGAGGAACCTGCCCCCTGCTGGTGCAGCATGCCGTGCTGTTATTAAGTGTGGCTGTATTAAAGGCTGCAGAGGAAGATGTAAATGTGCGGAAGAAAATCTACCCTGTGCATTACTCTGCAAGTGCGGTGGTTGTGAGCGAGAAGGGTGACAAGAGAACGGTTGACATTGAAACATGAGTGTTCTTGGACGTTATTGTTCTATCTCATGCACACCAAAAAACTTTTGTACTACTACAGTGTAATTTTCTGAAGTGTTTTCCTAAATGAAAGGAAAATAACACTTTGTACAAATAAACTAGTTTATCGAAACCAGTTTGTGTTACTTTATTCCTGGAATTTTGCATTTTTCCCCTCCAAATGCCCTTAAAGTGACACATAGAGGTCCTCAAAACAATCAAAAATGAATATTTATGTTATCATATATAATCCTTGGTGATACTGTTGCGGATATGGGATTTGGCCTCCATCCATATCCGCTTGTAAATATTCCCCTATTTCCCCAATACTCCCCAACTATCCCCAATCCCCCATTCCCTAGTCCCATTGTCTGTAAACAACACTCTGTAGAACCGACCTTCCCCTTTTTCCCCCATTAAATGTCGTGCCCAGGTTCACCGCATCTCACGTAGACAACTATAGGACATCTTGCTAGTTATTCTTAGTCTATGTCAGTTAAGGACTCGTTTCCATTAATTCTGACTCTTCGTTGCACCAGAATGTGATTGTATGGCACCAGTAGTAAGTTTAGGACCTCCCAATACTTCCCCACAATCTCATCTCCGCATCCTCCCATCAACTCATGAAACAACAACAACAACTACAACAACAGCGGGGGCGGCGCGGCGGCCGCGCGGGGAGTGTGCGTCCTCACTCCGGCTTGGTTAGCCGCCATTGCCCATGTGCTCCGACGGGGTTACCACACAGGGGCTGACTGTCAGCTCCTCGTCAAGGGCGGAGCCCGGTAACCCCCCCGCACCCAATAAGAAGCGGCGGACCGATTCCATCTGGGGCGGAGCTAACGAGCCGAGGGCGTGTCACTCCCCGCTGGATATGCGCCGGAAGACGGAGGTGACGTCAGATGCGCCCCCAGCTTGGAAAGAGAACGTCACCTCCGAGCGCTGAGAGACCTCCCTGCATCTTTTGGACCGTGCTTTATCCTGTCCCTGAGCCAAGGTGCACCTTGTGCTATCCATCGACTACCTGCCCTTCCTTGCCATCAATCCCTGTGTGAGTCAGTCTTGTCCTGTTTATCTGTGGTCTGTCGGGGCTACTATAAGACCGTGATTAAGTGCCCACCTTCCTATGCTGTACCTCTTGTCAGTGTAATCTAAACGTTCTGCATACAAATATTATAACCTCCTCCGGAGGTCTTGAGAACTGTACCCCTGTTGTCGTGTCATTTAATCCAGCCGTTGTGTCCTTTCCTTAATTGATCTAGCGTAGCGCGACTCGGCCAACGTTCGAGTATAATCGGGTAAACTGTGCAGACGCGGTCATACCAAACCGCTCGGTAAACTAACATCTAAAACCGCGTCTGTAACAATACTTTAGTGTGCAGATGATATTAAAATAACAATTTGATATTTTCTGATGTAATATAAATTTATTCTAGCTAAATAATGATTATGACTAGCGGCCATTTTTAAAATGGCCGCCACGGGTGACACAGGACAGATCCAGAATGCCTCCAATCTTTAAAATGTTCCCCATAATGTCTAGTATTAGTGTACCAAGTTTCATGCTTTAATCATAAAATGCACGATTATTCACCTATCCGCTGGACTAGTAGCTGTGATGGAGGTGCTGGCTCAGAACGTAAAGGAGGGTTTACCGTGGGAGTTGTTGTATACAGATGATCTGGTGTTGATTGCGGAAAGTATGGATGGACTGAAGGAAAATATGAACAAGTGGAAGGAATGTATGGAGACAAAAGGTCTGAAGGTGAATATCGGAAAGACGAAGGTGATGGCAAGTGGTAAAGCATGTGGTGAGGTGGAAAGAACTGGGAAGTGGCCGTGTGCTGTGTGCAGGAAGGGTGTCGGAGTGAACTCCATTCAATGTACAATGTGCGCTGAGTGGGTTCATAAAAAATGTAGTGGTCTGAGAGGGTCATTTACCAGTGTGGCAGCTACATTCAAATGTAAGGTGTGCACAGAGGGAGCTGCAGATGGAGGAAATGTTGAGTTGGATCTTGGAGACGGCGTGAAGCTGGAAGGTGTGAAAACATTTTGCTACCTCGGAGACATGCTGAATGGAGAAGGTGGATCAGACTCGGCAACGGTTGCTCGAGTGAGATGTGCATGGAAGAAGTTTCGGGAACTGAGTGGTGTGCTGATGAGGAGGAGAGTGTCGCTGAAGCTGAAGGGAAAGGTGTATGCTACATGTGTGAGAAGTGTTATGATTTATGGGAGCGAGACATGGGTAATGAACGTAGAGCAGCAACGAAGCCTGGAAAGGGTGGAAATGCGAATGGTTCAATGGATGTGCGGAGTATCGTTGAGAGAGAGAGGAAGACAAATGATGAATTGCGAAAGATGATGGGAATATTGCCTGTGATTGATGCTGTGAAGAGGAACAGGTTGAGATGGTTTGGTCATGTGTTGAGGAAGGATGAAAGCGACTGGTTGAGAAGAGTGATGGAAGTTAATGTAGAAGGAAGTAGAGGACGGGGAAGACCGAGAAAGACTTGGCTAAAGATGGTGGAAGAAGAAATGTGGGCAAGGGGGTTAACAAGGAGAGATGCAGAAAATAGGGCAAAATGGAGAAGATTGTCATGGGGACCGCAAGGCTAACCCCTGCTCTAGCATGGAAAATGGCCTTAAAATGCATGTTGTTGTTGTTGTTGTTCTTGACGTGTGGACATTCTATCTATTGTACACCCTTCTACGACAAATCCAATGCACTATTTGGTCTTCTATTTGATTATGAACCATTCAAGAGATTTCAACCATCATAAGTATGGATTGCAATTATAAGATGAACCGACTCAATTCTAGATTGAATAGGTGAAAGGTTGTGTGCCCTTTTAAAATCATTTTGCAGATCATAACTCGAGGTAGAAACACCTGATCTAATCGTTTCTGTCTCTGTCTGTCTCTCTCTCTGTCTCTGTCTCTGTCTCCTCTGTCTCTGTCTCTGCTGTCTCTGTCTGTCTATCCCTGACTCTCTCTCTTTCTCTCTCTTTCTCTCTCTCTCTGTCTCTCTCTCTGCGTCTCTCTCTCTCTCTCTCTCTCTCTCTCCCTCCCTCTCCCTCCCTCTCTCTCTTTCCCTCCCTCCCTCTCCCTCCCTCTCCCTCCCTCTCCCCCCCTCTCCCTCCCTCTCCCTCCCTCTCTCCTCCTCTCTCTTTCTCGTAATCAAATTAAATGAGATCAAATGTAACAGTGAGTTGATATCTAACATGGACGGAGCATATCCTTCAAATTCTACTTTCTAGTTTTTCATTCGTTCATTTGACTAATTAAAATGAACAGATTTTGTGATTGAATTGCTCTCTTGGTTGTTCCAGTTTCTTTATTGCAAACATAAATTGATTTGATTTGATAAATTGTTGACGATTTGTAAATTCCTTCCTCTCCCACAGGCTGGGCTTTATGCCCCATTCATTCTGTTGAAGGCACGGAAGTTTGCTCTTCTCTACTCACTCGGCAGTGTATTTGTGATTAGCAGGTAAACAAATCTATTCCCATGCTATAGATGACCAATTGTAATTTAACAGACAGCTCAATGATAGCTCGCATACTTCCTAAGCTCTGGTTCTATATTGTACACCGGTCCTTTCTTATGCCATCTCCAGGCACTGCATGAAGTCATTGCTGGGCACCGAAGGGGGCTCGGCAATGACGCACACTGAAAGGGAGTACTCAGTTTTCACTCTGGTTGTTTGTTTGCTTTCTTGTTTGTTTTTCCGGGCGATATCTCAGCCATCCTTTGAGCTAGGAAGCTGAAATTTGGGCACAATAGTGAGCAAGTACTTTGTCAAAAACGGTATTTTTTGTTTTTTGATTGATCAATTAATTCGATTAATTATTTAATTATTCGATTAATGACTTTTTTTTTGTTAAGTTACAGGTTTGGATGAAATGGTGGTGGTTTATGTGTTCTATGAGCCAATTGAATAATTATTTAAAATTTTTAATGATTTTTATTTATTTATTTTCATTATTAATCATTCATTTATTTTCTTTCTCATCTTGGCAATATCTCACGCACCATTTGAGCAAGGAAGCTGATATTTGGACACGATAGTGACCAAGTGATGTGGCTATAAAGGATATTTTTGATTTATTGATTAATCAATTAATTATATAATTTTTTTATTAATGAATTATTTAATTAAATTTCTAAAAGTTACATCTTCGGATGAAGCGCTCACTATAGGTTTAGTTATGCTATTAGCCAATTGATGAAGAAAATATTTTATGACAATCTTTTATTGATTTTAATTATGCAATTAATCAATCAATTATTGTGCACCTCTCCCTCCAAATACAGTCTCTATGAGCTGCACGGCGGTATTGCCGGATGCCAGAGGCGCCCCGGCAATGCCACACTTAGTCAGGTTCACCATGTCAATAAATTATATTTCGTTCAAAATCATGGTAGATTAGCAAACCTATACATTTTTGGAAAGGTTATAGCATAAGGAAACTAAAAATCAATGTTTACATTTGGAGAGATATCTGTATGGCGGCCATTTTGGATTTTCAAAATGGCCACTGTAAAATACATATTTTGTTCTATTTCTGCCTCTAATTACCCTAAAAACTTTTAAAAATATACTAAACCTATATTTTCAGGGACAAGGAATCCAATGAAAGTATCAAATTAGTGCTATGGGGAATGGTAAGACACGAATCAAAGGTTTTGAATTGCAAAATACTGTCTTTATATTCGCGATATGTTGCATAATCAAATACATGTTATCATTTTGTACAGGCAGTTAATAACATCAAAATGTGTCACAATAATTCATATCACCAAACATACACAGGCAGTCAGCAAAATCATATATACACATGCAGTCAGTATAACTTCACATCTACACAGGCAGTCAATGACAAAATATACACAGGCAGTCAATGGCATCAAACATACACGATTACAGAATATGCCATTTAGAGTTCGTCATCACTGTCCTGTGTGTCGTATCCGACAATATAGTGCGCATCGTTTTCACAGTCCGTTCCACACAAGCAAAGTTCGGTCAAATTGATTGGCAAATCGAATTGGTCGAATGGTCGATCGAATCGAATCGATCGAATTGGTCGAATGGTCGATCGAAACGATTGGTCGAATGGAATTGGTCGATTGGTCGAATTGGTCGAATCGAATTGGTCGGAATTGGCAAATGTAAACATTGATTTTCAGATTTTCCATGTAATAACGTTTCCAAAAATGTATAGGTTTGCTAATCTACCATGATTTTGAACGAAAAAACATCGTGAACCTCACTAACTGGAGGATATTTAATTATTTGGCATGGGGGCGGTGTACTTTGAATGTATCTGTACTTGTTTGTTTTCTTGTTGTATACCGCTCCTTTCCTATGCCATTTCCAGGCACTGCATAACGTCATTGCCGGGCACCAGAGGGGGCCCGGCAATGACGCACGCTGAAAGGGAGTACTCAGTTTTCACTCTGGTTGTTTGTTTGTTTTCTTGTTTGTTTGTCCGGGCAATATCTCAAGCATCCTTTGAGCTAGGAAGCTGAAATTTCGGCACAATATCGGCAAGTGCTTTGACAAAAATGCTATTTTTTGTTTTTTGATTAATTCATTAATTGATTGGTTACTGAATTATTATCGATTAATTAAGCACGTATTTATTTCCTTTCTCACCTGGGCAATATCTCAGGCACCTTTTGAGCTAGGAAGCTGATATTTGGACATGACGATGAACAAGTGAGATAGCTGTAAAGGCTGTTTTTGATTAATCAATTAATCGATTAATTATTTAATTATTTGATTCATGAGTTAATTATTATTATTTTAAGTTACAGATTCGGATGAAATGGTGGTGGTTTGGATAATCTATTAGGCAACTGATTAATTATTTTGTGATTATTATTTATTTATTTTCATTATTAATCATTTCTTTATTTTCTGTCACATCTGGGCAATATCACAGGCATCTTTTGAGCTAGAACACTGATATTTGGACATGACTGACCAAGTGATGTGGCCATAAAGGATATTTTGGATTGATTGATTAATCAATTAATCGATTAATATCTATTGATTACTCAATTAATTATTTATGTTTTCCGATTAATGATTTATTTAATTAATTTCCCACAAGTTACAGCTTCGGATGAGGCACTGGTGGTTTAGATATGCTATTAGCCAATTAAGAATATATTGTACGATCATTATTTGTTGATTTTTAATTTTGCAATTAATCAATCAATTGTTGTACACCTCTCCCTCCCAATAGAGTCTCCATGAGTCTATGAGCTGCACGGTGGTATTGCCGGGCGCCAAAGGTGCCCTGGCAATGCCGCGCTGGAAGATATTTATTTATTTGCCATGGGGGCGGTGTACTTGGAATGTATCTGTACTTGTTTGTTTTATTGGTTATTTGTCCGGGCGATATCTCAGCCATCCTTTGAGCGAGTAAGCTGAAATTTCGGCACAATAGTGAGCAAGTACTTTTGCAAAAATGTTATTTTTTTGTTTTTTAATTAATCCATTAATCGATTTATTATTTAATTATACAATGAGTGACTTAATTATTTTTTTTAAAGTTCCAGATTCAGATGAAACGGTGGTGGTTTAGATTATTCTATGAGCCAATTGATTAATAATTGAATGAGTTTATGATTATTATTTACTTATTTTAATTATTAATCACGTATTTATTTTCTTTCTCATCTTGGCAATATCTCAGGCACCTTTTGAGCTAGGAAGCTGACATTTGGACATGACAGTGACCAAGTCTCCCCTTCCTGTTCAGGCTGTTGTTCCCTAAGGCAGTGTTCTGGGGCCTGTGCTTTTTCTGGTCTTCATCAATGATCTCTCTGACTCTCGTGAAAATCCTCTCTACCTCTTTGCTGATGACTTGCTGATTGATTAATTGCAAAATTAAAAATCAACAAATAATGATCGTACATCAGCAAAGCCTGGTGTTGGCTTAGCGGTTAGGGTGGCGGCTTGGGATCCTTGGATCCTGGGTTCGAATCCCGGTCGATCGCTGAATTAACGCCAGGGGGGTTGACTCAGCCTGCCATCCTTCCGAGGTCGGCAAATTGAGTACCAGCTTGCTGGGATGAATGATCCCGGTGTGTACCCCGGTTTAGAATAGGTGCACCGTATCCCTGCGCATCGAAGAGTGTGACCAAGGGTTGGCGTCAGGAAGGGCATCCGGCCATAAATACATTGCCTCAAACAGGGCACAATGATTGTCATGGGGCCCGCAAGGCTAACCCCTGCTCTAGCGGGGAAAAATGGCCTTAAAACGATCATTCATATTCATTCATTCATTCATTCATTCATTCTCTTTGCTGATGACTCCACTCTCTGCCGCTCCATTACTCATCCCTCAGATCGGCAGTCTGCAGCCTCCTCACTCTTTGCAGACCTGGACAAAATCACAGACTGGTCAAACAAGTGGAACATGTCTTTCAATCCTGACAAATCTCGCACTCTTACTATGTCTCTCCGAAAAGACCGACTGGACAACCCTCCCATCTACTTTCTGAATAATCCTCTCCAAGAAGTTCTGTCACTTAAGCTTTTGGGTCTCACTATCTGCCATGATCTTTCCTGGGAAAACCACATTTCCAAGCTGGCCTCCAAAGCCAGTCACCGACTGGGCATCCTCCGTCGTGCGAAGTCCTTCCTTGGCACACCTGAGCTCCTCACCACGTACAAGGCTTTCATCCGCAGCTCAATGGAATACTGTTCTCCCCTCTGGGCCGGTGCTCCTGCCTCACACCGAGCTCGGCTTCACGCTGTTGAAACCAAACCTTTCAGAATCATTGGAATCTCCCACGATGAAGCTAATTCTGAGGGCCTTTCACTTACTCACCACAGGCAGGTTGGTGGTCTTTCTGTCTTCTACCGACTCCTCTCCGGCCTTGCTCCCCCAGCTCTCTCTGGGCTCTGTCCCCCAAATATTCCTACAGGTCACACAAGATCTGCCTGCAACCCTCTTACGGTTAAACTGCCAAAATCAAGACTCTCTGCTCACCTTCACTCCTTTTTTCTCCCGCCTCTGGAACAAACTCCCTCACTCTCTACAATCCCACTCCTCCCTCCAGGTCTTTAAAACAGCTGTTCACCACCATCTCTTATCTTCCCCCATCCAAAACCTTGATCTTTTCTACCCCTGCTAATTTCACCCCAGATCCACTTCTTTTGAAATACCAACTTCTTTCCTGGAAGTCCTTGCAGTGTCCCTGTGTTTTATACTCCCCCCCCCCCCCCTTCCCAGACCTCCTCCCCCCAAGGGGAGACAGATCTCCCGAGGTCCCTGCTCTCAAATGTTGTGTTTGTGCTTCCCCTTCTCTCCCCATCATGTCTACCGCTACCCTTATTATATGTTTTGTGTGTCTGTTTGATTTTTTGTTTGATAAATGTTAGCTCTTTCATGAGCCTCGATCCTGTATTCAAAAAAAAAAGGAAAAAAAATGGTATTTGGCTATGAAGGATATTTTTGATTTTTTGATTAATCAATTATTCGATAAATTATTTATTAATTAATCGATTTGTTTTTTCAGATTAATTAATTTTCAATAAGTTACAGCTTTGGATGAAACACTGGTGGTTTCGGTATGCTATTAGCCAATTGATTAAGAAAAATTTACGATTATTTTTTATTTATTTTAATTTCGCAATTAATCAATTATTGTACACCTCTCCCTTCCAATACCGTGTCTATGTGCTGCACGGCAGCATCGCCAGGCACTGAATGCACCCTGCAATGCTATGTGCTGGAGGATATGTTGTTTATTTATTTGACATGGGGGCTGTGTACTTTGAATGTATCTGTATCTTTACTTGTTTTACCTGTTTTTATTTTCTTTCATGGATTTTTGCATGTTGTTGAGTTTTCCAGTCTGGAATGATCCCGGCCTTAAACGGGTTCATTGGATTCCTTCGTAATGCCATTTTCCTTCAAGATAAATGTTGTATGTCATCTATAAGCTTTCATGAATAATGTAACCAAATAGACGTTGTGCATGATTTCTCTTATGGCAGCTTCTCTTTGCTATGGGGCCCTGTGAACCACATGAGGCATTTGTGCTCCAGCCAGAGACTACCCTTTACCTCGGCATACTTTGGCTCCATGTTCCTGACTTTGTATGCTGCACTTTGGGTATGGTATGCTGAACATGCAGTCGTATCGTCTCAACATGGTGTGGTATTAGCTGATTGATTAGGGCATTGGTCTTTCGAACAATCATTCCATCTACTCACTCTTGTTTCTTGCTATACAATTGTGATCTTCATACAGATATTCCAAACCTGGTGTTGCCTTTATGGTTAAACTGACTGCCTTAATGTCTTAGGGTCTTAACAAATGAATGGCTGCCTTAATGAATGAAGAACTAGTCTTCTTGCTGCTGATGGCAAAAAAATAAAAATAAAAGGCGAAGCCTCCTTCCTTTGGAGTGAGAAAGCAGTTTGTCTGTACTGTATGGAAAATATTGTTACTTAGAAGGGGGGGGGGGGGGGGGGATCCATATTTAGACTGTGGTCAGTGTAGTATGGTGCATGGGTTTCGAGTATGTTAGATTGCCATTTGGGGATTGCCATAGGGACCTGGCAGAGTAAGTCGCTTGTTACACGTGACGCTGAGGAGGCAGCATATGTAATTTATAGACAGGTTAGAACTTAATTTTGTCGGTGTAAAGACCACTTGTTTGTGGGTGGGGCTTGTTGTTGAGGACTTCCTATAACAGAGGCACATACGTGTCACATGTGTTACAAGGCCATTATGTTCTCTGGCCAGTGTGTACCATCCATTGCGGCACAGTATGCTGTGGAGCCGGAAGTATCAATGTGAATTAATTTTTTTTATTGGGGCCACCCCATGGATGGGACTGCAAGAGGAGAACTCCACCCAGGAGGAAGGAGGGAACTCAAAAAAGACCTGGAGACGAGGAGGAAGTAGAGGCCTCGTGTGTTTTTAGAGAGATCAGGAAGCCTCGCGTGAGAGCACGAGCAGAGCAAGCTGTTTACGGAGGAGTTTTGTGAGGAGTCTTTGATTGTGGCATTGTCTCTGGGGAATCGACTCAAGCTGGGATCACCCTGTTTTTTGGAGGAGGAGAAAGAAAATGGACGGCAGACCAGGAGGCCTTGGTCTAAAAAGGACAAAGGGGGGCCACGAGGCTTGGTTGAGGAGCTAATCGTTGCTAGTGCTGCTCTTGGCAGTATTACCTCATCTTTGGACCTACCTCATCATTGGCTCTCATCTCGCATCTGGTTTTGAAAGTGGGCTGCATTGAGGCCTGAGTCCACCTTGTGCTTTGTAGAAAAGGGAAGTACCGCCTACATTATTTTCTTGTTTTACAAGTGTGATCTGTGCTGCCTATAGTGGGTTAGGATTTGCCTTATTTATCATCATTGTACACAAGTTGAATATTCCCATTTACTTATTTGTGTCCTTTTTGATTCGATTGGTTCTTACTGTTCATTACAGTGTCTTGTCTACCCTCTTCCCTGTATTTGTCTATACAAAATAAACCCTTTAAAAGGTAAGAAAATGTGTCTGAGCTATCTGTTTTTCATGTGCAGTTGTCATCAATTTTAGGCCATTTGAATGATCCTTGGGGAACAGTGAAGTTGTATAATTTATTGAACACTGCAATAAAAGACCATTTGTGGGATAAAAGGTCCCGGCGCTGAGGATACTCTCTTAACCGTGCCTCAGACGTGACAATATTTTGTTCCAAACAGCAAAACAACCATCATAAGCAAATGCAGAAGGTGTGGGAGAAAGCTTTGTTAGTAAATGAGTGCTGCAACTTCATCCGAATTTTACATTTATGGCTTGTGAAGAGTAACTTGCACCGTTTTTGTGCTGCATTTATCATGTGCCATGGTGAGTACAACTGTTCTTTAATGGCTCCGATTGAGGTAGAAATGAACGAATATGTCTGTGCTGCAGGTTAAGAGCACAGCCCTGACTGCCGTGGGAGCTGTGGTGCAGATCATCGCTCTCCTTTGGTGAGACTTGAATCATGAGATGTCTTTGAGGAGGCACAACAAACTTCTGCCTTTTGTTGGATTTCTACTTTACTTGTGGGGTGTTGCTTCTCGTTGGCCAATCAATATTTCTCCCCGCCCCCATTATTTCATCCAAAAGAAAATGATTATTGAATTTTCTCACACGTACCATCATTGTGTTGATGGATGAAAAACATGACACTTTAACAGGGGACATCTACAGTGGCCTGCTAATGCATTCCCTCCGCCCCTAGCAATTATGCCACATTTAGATGAATTATGGATTATGTAGATTTTCTTTTTTCCCAAATGAACATTTTTATTCATAACCGAGAAGATCAAACCAAACTTCAACTTCAAAAGTTGAAGGAAGTTGCATGTCAGGAATACACGAATCAAAATTCACTGGTTGCAAGAGTATTTAGCCCCTTAGGCCAGTACGTGGTGAGCAATGGAGCAATTACTGATACGAGGCTTTTTGGGTAGGTCTCTACCAGATTTTCACAGTGAGATGGTGAAATCTTTGTCCATTCTTCATGTGATAATTGATCTAGTTCTGTCAAGTTTAATGGGGATCGTCGATGGACTGCAATCTTCAAGTCTCGCCATAAATGTTCAATTACGTTCAATATTTAAATTGAATAAGAATGTCCCTCAAATTATTGTCAAATTGTTAACGGTCGTTTTGTAGGTCTCCCCCTACTGCCCGGCAGCCTGTGGGGTTTATCTCGGGCAGGACTGGGATAAGCAAGACCATTACTGGTACAATATAGTATGTCGAAGGTATCTGGATCCGTGCATTGATTGAGAAGAATAGACAATTCCTGTGAATGAAGCATCTTGAAACGCCCAACTACTGAGTTGAAACAGTGTAGTTTGTGCAGTCTGAGTTGAAACAGTCTGGTAGACTATTGCAAATGGTGATGTAGACGTTTTGGATGGAATTCCAATTACATGGCCGTATTTCCACATGTAGCAGTGAAACATGTCTCATGCACCATACTTCTGAAATTAAAAGTCATCATCCCAAGATGAATAGGATTTCAATTAAATAACTAGAACGACACTCGCAGAGCGCATAATCCCACCTCGCTTGTTCATTCTGAACAAAAATACAATCGTCAACTGATGAATATGCTACTATATACCCGTATCATCCATGCACCCTATTATGTTAGTCTATTGGCATGGGTTATGTGTGTTATAAATTTAATCCTTCCCTCACATCGGGTCATAGATCAGATATATATGAAGTTTCAGATTTTTTCGGATAAAGATTTCGATTCAGCCAATTATGGCGAGAATACCACTTCATTGATGATGCCGTCGTTATCACCCAATATACCACATGGTGGAGTTGATGACATATTCCAAGTTTCAATATTTTTCGTTGATTGGTTTAGGAGGAAATGATGTCCAAATTTTTATGCCTCCGCCCCCGAAGGTGGCTGGAGGCATGTTTTCGGGTCATCTATCCGTCCGTCCGTACAGGCTCAACCTCGTTTTTCTCAGCAACCAAATGTCCGATTGAGACAAAACTTTCAGGGTAGGATTGACACCCATACAGAATGCTTATATGATAATTGTGACGCAATAGGTCACGTGGTATGGCAGCCATCTTGGATTAAACGCAAATAATTAAAAAGTTCTCGGGTTCTGCTGAATGGTGAAAATTGTCACATTGTCAATTACTCCCAATAGGGAGCAAAAGCATGATAATGATGACATCATAGGTGAAGTGGTATACCAGCCAAAAATGTTTTAATCGAATTCCTTATCCTAAAAATCTGAAATTGCATACACATGATCTATGACCGATTTTTATTGAAATATTAAATTTATGACATCATAGGTCACATGGATTGGCAGCCATATTGTATTTAACCTAAAAACTTAAAAAACCGTCTTCTCCCAAACCACCAAATCGATTGACTTGGAACTTTACGTGTGTCATTAACTAGGCATGGTGATTAAAAGATGATCACAAAGACATCATTGGTCACATGGTGTGGCAGCCATATTGGATTGAAAGGCGATTTTTTTTTTTAAATCCCTTCTCTGAAACCGCTTCACCGATCGATGTGAAACCTGTCATGGCTGGTGAAAATGTGATATTTGAAAACAGGTGAAGGGATTTAAATCAAACTTGTTTATTTTTAGGACAGCGAAAGAGGGCATCTACCCATTGTGGGACTACGCGGAGGCAAATTGGCGACAGTCACATTGCTCTCATTTCCTTTAGTCCAATATGGCTGCCATACCATGTGATATATGATGTCAGAGTTAGGGATAATATATTATCCATGGGGAGTCCCTCTTATGTTTGAAGTTTCACAACGATCAGACAAGCAGTTGCAAATAACCATTTTTAAAGTGACAATTTATAGATGCGGACACAAACACACACACACACATGGGTGAGATGAGAGGGGGACATTGCAATAGTCTCGCATCCCCTTCTGGGCTGTTATTAATCTTATTAATCAACATGCAAATGATTATTTTCATTTTTTATTGTGCAGGTACATTGCAAGCTACATACCCGGCGGACAGACTGGCCTGCATTTCTTCACTGGACTCTTTACGACAGCTGTGAAACGTGGAGTCTCCAGCACTTTACCAGTATGAACACATGGCTTCAACACTCAGAGGAAACCTGGAACACCATTTCTCGGATTTGTACATCGATTCTCAATCTTCCGGAGGTGATGACCTTTCCGAAACTGAGAACGATATAATGGCGGGTGATGCCATTGGTGTTGGCCCTTCTCAAGCAGTAGACTCTTGGGGCCCATGTGCTCTTCGTGCTATTGTGCATTGTTTGGTGATTTCTCGTCATCACAGTTTGATTCATCTGCATCATCGGCTCCTGGAATCTGAACGGATTTCTGCCCTCAGGATTGCTGTCATGCCAATTGCTGTCCTTGGCAATCAGCTGAAGCTGATAACTATGAACATTCTACCTTTGTTGAGGAGCCTGTGGTAATGGATTGGTGTTTGAAGATGTTATGCCCTTGAGCAATCGGCATAGACACACAAACTAGTCACTCAAATTTTCCGTGTCTGACTGGAGTTTTCTTGATATACGATTTATTCACACCCCACAGTGACCGTTGTAGCGTCATACCGACATACCGATGATCGATTTGATTAGTACAGTTTATTTTATTGTAATTTACCGGATTAATATGTAATTAATTGCAAAAAGACACGGTTCATTAATTGTACTTGTATGTATCACTGATGGGCATAAAAGTGGAATAGTTGAGTTGAAAGTTTTTGAAATGTTTTTTTGAGTAATAAAGATTCCCAAATAGGTCCCAAGATTCCTTTGGTTCTTCTGCTTGTTTCTAAAGGGAGCTTTTCACAGCCTTAACTTTTTTGTTAATACATACTGTATTTTTACCATGCGCTCGCAGAGCCAAAAGCAGGGTTAAGCGATCAGGTGCGTCTGTATGTATGTGTTGAGTGTCTGGATTTTTTAAATTCATTTTTCTCGGCATCCGTTGGTCTGATTGCCACAACATTTTCACCTTAGCATCGCATCCGCCTGAATAATTTTTATTCATAATTTTGACATCATAGGCCATGTAGTATGGAGGCCATCTTGGAAAAACGTTGCACCTCCATATCGCCTCTCAATGGGGAAAAAAAAATAAACGTGGCTCATTGTAAAGAACTCCAACGCTCAGTCCGATCGGTTTGAAATTTGTTGAGTGTGATCTACGGAACAATTACATGAGAGAATGAAATTTTTATAATGTCATCGGTCACATTGTCTGGCAGCCATATTGGATCAAAGAAAAAAAAAAACAGAAGAGTTGGCTCGCACCAAGTTGACCGCATGGGGGTAAGTATTCTATGAATACCATCTAGTTGTAGAATAAATTGATAAATTACATGAGGTATGAAAATATGATTATTAGATTATTGAACAATTATTTTTAATATTCCGAACACATTTGAACGTCGTTCATTCACCACACGGTTATGATGTGTATTTAAGCCCCCCTAAATAGGGCTGATTGCGTTTGCAGGGTTTGTTTCCACAATTAACGCCCCCAATTTTAATGGGACCGAGGAGCACGAAATCACCGTTCAGAAAATTATTTTATGTTTCTTACATTTTCTTCCTGCACTCCCAATTTCTGAAATTTCCGAGCTCTGTCTCAGAGTCGGCTGGGACATCAGAGTGAAATTTTCATCAATAATGTGAATAGAAATTCACGGAACGCGTGGGATATGATAATGCTCAATATAGTCACTTACCCAAGCCTGGTGTTGGCTTAGCGGTTAGGGTGCCGGCTTGGGATCTGGGGATCCTGGGTTCGAATCCCGGTCGATCGCTGAATTAACGCCAGGTTGGTTGACTCAGCCTGTCATCCTTCCGAGGTCGGCAAATTGAGTACCAGTTCACTGGTAATTCCCTGTGTGTCGCAGGAGGTGACTAACAAGGTTGGCAAATTCCCTGTGTGTCGCAGGAGGCGACTAACAAGGTTGGCGGCAGTAAGGGCATCCGGCCATAAAACATTGCTTAAAAAAGAGGACCATGGTGCCCGAAAAAGGCCAACCCCTGCTCTGCAGGGAAAAATGGCCTCTAAAGGTGGTTCTTCTATAGTAACTTACCCATAGCAAAAAGCTGGAAACAACAGGGGAATACAAATGTATCGCAACAAAAAAGAAACTTTATTTTGGAAGGAGTGAGGTTCAATAAATAGGTCAAAATGTATTCATTAAAATTATGGAATTATTAGGATCGTGCTGTGTTGGTGAGATGACGCATTCGGAATTTTCTTCAAATTGAGCCAGAGCAACTCAAACTGACGTCATTACAACTTGCGCTGTGATTGGCTGCTTCATTTGAACGTGAGGGGAGATCCTTAGAAAGCGTTGATTTTGTATAAATAGTCATGAAATGAATAAATTCTCCATAAATTCAGAAAGTACTGATGGATTATGATAGCATGCAATATCCTCAATGAGGGAATAATGTCAAATCAATCATTTAGGATGACTTCGGAAACACCATATATGTCAAACCGTGATGTGCACATAAAAGAATGAGAATATACCAAAGAAGTCATACTCTGGTTTCTCTTCAATTCGTATAAATCTTTCGCCTTTTACTAAAGATTTCCGTGGAGAGGAACATTCATGAGTCTAAATATTTTTTGATGCCCTGTATTTATATACGGGGCGATCTATAACGAAAAAAAGAGTTATTACGGGCAAAATCGAAGATTTTTCGAGTATATCGGTTGGTTGCGTTTGTTATTCTGGTTGTCTGTTTATCATTGGCCGACAGGTCACAATTCTAAACCGATAGTCATGAAACTTCACCAAGTTGTATAGGTCGTCACAATTGAGAAGGGTATTGATTTTGAAGTCAAAGGTCATCGAGGACAACGGTCATGTGACCGATGACTAAAATCGCCATTTTATATCCGATTGACTTGAAAATTGAACATTTCTATATCGAGTCACTAAATTGGGAAACATACTATTTTTGAGGTCATAGGTCAACTCAAGGTCAAATTTCCAAAATAATCATTTTTCATCTGAGAAACTCAATTTTCGTCCGATTGAATTGAAAATTGGACAGCATTTGCACATTGTCACCAAAAAGGGAAACCACCTATTTTTGAGGTCAAAAGGTCAATTCAATGTCAAACTTTCAAAATCATCAATTTTCATCTGAAAAAACATCAATTTTCATCCGGTTGACTTGCAAATTGAACAGCATTTGTACAGTGCCTCACTGAATTGGGAAACCAACTGTTACGGATTTATGTGAATTACTATTCAGATCTTTGCTTATTAATGTGTAGTCGATTAAAGGTTGTTGTGATTAAAGGGTCAGGAGCCCTTCTGGGGAAAAGGAGACCGGAAACGGAAGAAGAAAAGACACGAGGTCCGGGAGAAGCGGCGATTCTCTTCTTCTTCCTCACCCAGCGCCGAGAAGAGCCGTATCGATATTGAGCAGCGTGGGGAACGCTGCGTTTAAAAGCCCGTCTGGCGAGAGGAGTTACCGGGACGTGTAACTACCCATTTACACGTCAAGTCGCCTTGGGTTTGTGCACGGAACCAAGCGTCCGGCACCGTTCGCCTCACCGTCTACAAGGACGCGTACGGGTCGCACCTTGGGCCTCGCGCGCGTTGCAAGCCGCGCTTGGTTTTGCCCCGTTGCCTGGCAAGGAGGTGTGCGCTGCAGCAGCTGTCCCCGGTACGAGACGTGCACGTTTGGAGCACGTCCGCCCGGGGTTCGTTCAACCGCCCGTGTGCGGAGAAGAGAGACATTGTGAGGGACAGTGGCCCAAGTGGTCGTGAGTGGGGACAGGGGGGGACACATATGTAAGATGGCCATCTTAGTGATTGATTGTTGATTGTTGATGGTTGTTGATTCCTTGGGGGAATATATTATTGATTACTCCGGATCCTTGGTGTGGGGTTTCTTATTGACTGGAATTCATATTGATTGCGTTACGAAAGCGTATAAATCATATATCTTTCTGGCGGGGTGCCTCCCACGGTCCGGGGGTCACCGAGACCAGGTAGTTACCGGGAGGACCATGTAACAGAATTGGGGGCTCGTCCAATTGAATTCCGGGATATAAAATTGTATAACATAATAAAATAATAATTTTTATTAATTAAAATTTATTAATTAATTATTAATTGGTAAATTTTTGAGAAATTGTGGTAAAGTCTTGGGTGAAGGTTAACAGGTGTTAACGATAGTCACCATGGCGTTTGTTGCACAGAACTTTGCGGTAACACCTAGTGAGGCACAGTTCCGAGCGTTACTAAAAGCGGACCTCTTGAAATTGGCCAAACATTTTAACTTGGAGGTCCGAACTAATTTGAGGAAGGCAGAGTTGCAGACCGCGGTGATACAATCTATGGTGGGATTAGGAACATGGGACGAGTTAGCCTGGCAGTGGCTACCCGAAGAACCAGAAGACGTTGAGCTCCGGAAACTGGAGTTGCAATTACGGAACCAGGAACGGATCAAAGAAGAGGAAAGGAAAGCAGAAGAGAGGAGAGAAGAGAAACAAGCAGAGGAAAGGAGAGTGGAACGAGAACTCCAGGAAAGGTTAAAAGAAGAAGAAAGGAAAGCAGAAAAGGAAAGAGCAGAAGAAGAAAGGAAAGCAGAAGAGAGGAGAGAAGAGAAACAAGCAGAGGAAAGGAGAGTGGAACGAGAACTCCAGGAAAGGTTAGCAGAAGAAGAAAGGAAAGCAGAAGAGAGGAGAGAAGAGAAACAAGCAGAGGAAAGGAGAGTGGAACGAGAACTCCAGGAAAGGTTAAAAGAAGAAGAAAGGAAAGCAGAAAAGGAAAGAGCAGAAGAAGAAAGGAAAGCAGAAGAGAGGAGAGAAGAGAAACAAGCAGAGGAAAGGAGAGTGGAACGAGAACTCCAGGAAAGGTTAGCAGAAGAAGAAAGGAAAGCAGAAAAGGAAAGAGCAGAAGAAGAAAGGAAAGCAGAAGAGAGGAGAGAAGAGAAACAAGCAGAGGAAAGGAGAGTGGAACGAGAACTCCAGGAAAGGTTAGAAGGGAGAAAAGCAGAGGAGAGGAGAGCTGCCAGGGAACTCGAAGCAGAGGAGAGAAAAGCCGAAAGGGAGTTGAAGGAACGTGATCTGGCGCATCAGCAAGAGATTAAATTCAAGGAGCTGGAGGTAATGAGAGAACGGGGAGAGGTACCACCCTTGCTGACGGGGTCGACACCGAGCCAGAACACCTGGGAGGTGGGCAGACATGTGAGGCTGGTTCCACCCATCAGTGAAAAGGAAGTCACTCAATTTTTTCCACACTTTGAGAAAGTGGCTCGACAGTTAAACTGGCCGGAGGAGGCCTGGACCATACTAGTGCAAAGTGTGCTGGTGGGTAAAGCTCAAGAGATTTATTCGGCGCTACCAATGGACCAGTGTGCAGATTATGAGGTATTGAAGAAGCACATCCTCAAAGCCTATGAGTTGGTTCCGGAAGCTTACCGGCAAAAATTCAGGAATGCCAGGAAGAGGGAGAGTGAGACCCATGTGGAGTTTGCTAGAGTGAAAGAAAATATGTTTGATCGGTGGTGTGAGTCAAAAGGAGTCGGGAACGACTTCGAAGCGTTGCGTGACCTGATGCTGGTGGAGGAATTTCAACAGTGTGTCCACGAGGACATCAAAGTTTACCTGCAGGAAAAGAAAGTACCGAAGTTGTGGGACGCAGCCACCATGGCAGATGATTATGCCTTAACATACCGGATAGGGGTCCACGAACCTAACTCCTCGCCTAGATCTCCGCAGGGGAGGTGGGGAACAGCAGGTGCGGAGAACGACAATACATGGCGGCGGCCTCGAGATGATTATGGGGACAACGCTGATACCCGAACTGTTCGAAATCAGGGGGCTACGGGCCCAAGACAAACTTATTTTTCGGGGGGCCCGAGGCAGACCACGAGTTTTTCCTCTGGGCCTACTTGCGCTTTTTGCAAGAAACCTGGACACTTGATGTCCAGTTGTTACCTCATGAAAAGGGAAAACCCAGAGCGGAGTCCGACTATTACCACTCCGAATGCGATGGCAAGCGTAAGAAATCGCCCACAGAAGAGTTACCAACCATTTATTTATGAGGGATTGGTCTCACTCAAGGGAGACTTGACTAACCCAAGACCGGTTAGGGTTTTGAGGGACACAGGAGCCCATCAATCCTTAATGCTTGAAGGCATTTTGCCATTGTCAAAGAGTACCGCAACTGGTGATAGTGTTTGGTTACAAGGGATCGGTGGCTGTGTTAGTGCCCCACTTCATGTCATCCATTTGGAATCCGATTTGGTGTCAGGACCGGTCACCGTCGGTTTACAAGCCACGCTTCCTGTAGAGGGAGTATCTGTGATTATCGGGAATGATTTGGCCGGGGGGCAAATTTATGGTAACCCGAGGGTGGATAAAGAGCCCCGCAGGGGAAATAACACCACCCCAGCTCGGGATGGCGACAAAAGTTCCAAGTTATTTGTAGGGGGACTGAACTTCAACACAGAGGAAGAAGTTCTGACCTCTGTCTTCAACAGATATGGGCCGCTGGTGGAAGTGCGGGTGGTAAAAGACAGGGAAACGCAACGGTCAAGAGGGTTCGGCTTTGTCACGTTTGCAAGCACAAGAGACGCCAGAGAGGCAGAGAAAAATTGGAATGGTAAGGATTTGGAGGGTCGGACCATAACAGTAGGGAAGGCATTTCGTAGACGTCGAGAGGTCTACAGAAGAGGACAACTTGGCGGTAGTTTTGGGGTTGGCAGCAGCCGATATTATTATGGAGGCTCCCAGAGTTACGGCACCTCCCGAAAGAATGAATGTCAGAGCACTGGCCGAGAAGGAGACCGCCAGTCAGGTAACGTCTGGGACAAGGGGTCCCACCGTAACTGTTAGGAGTCGGGAGAAGTTGAAGCACTATATACGGTGGAGCCGCCGAGCCGGGGCTCCTGCACGGACTAACCGTGAACGCCACGTTCTTAAAGGCGTCCAGGTTGGGAACTTTCCTGCACGGACTAACCGTGAACTCTACGTTCTTAAAGGCGTCCATGTAATGAACTTTCCTCCCCGGACTAACCGTGAACTCCACATTCCTTAAGGCGTCCCTGTAGGGAATACTCAGCTGGGCCTCCCGAAAAAGTGCTATCGAGAGGTTTAACTTTGGGGCTTTGGTCACCACCTCTTAACCGTCATTCAAGAGAAACTAAAAGTGGTGGACGCTTGGTCCAGAGTGAATTAATCTAGGGGTTTTGGTGAAATTTTGTTGCTTTATTTTTAAGTGATAATTGTGCCTGGGGGGAACTGATGATTTGGGGGTGTGAGTTATCTGGTTTGTTTATCCAAGTTGGCCGGCAAAGAAAGTTTTCGCTGGGTTCAAACTTTCTTTCTTGAAGGGGGGGGAGTGTTACGGATTTATGTGAATTACTGTTCAGATCTTTGCTTATTAATGTGTAGTCGATTAAAGGTTGTTGTGATTAAAGGGTCAGGAGCCCTTCTGGGGAAAAGGAGACCGGAAACGGAAGAAGAAAAGACACGAGGTCCAGGAGAAGCGGCGATTCTCTTCTTCTTCCTCGCCCAGCACCGAGAAGAGCGGTATCGATATTGAGCAGCGTGGGGAACGCTGCGTTTAAAAGCCCGTCTGGCGAGAGGAGTTACCGGGACGTGTAACTACCCATTTACACATCAAGTCGCCGTGGGTTCGTGCACGGAACCAAGCGTCCGGCACAGTTCGCCTCACCGTCTACAAGGACGCGTACGGGTCGCACCTTGGGCCTCGCGCGCATTGCAAGCCGCGCTTGGTTTTGCCCCGTTGCTTGGCAAGGAGGTGTGCGCTGCAGCAGCTGTCCCCGGTACGAGACGTGCACGTTTGGAACACGTCAGCCAGGGGTTCGTTCAACCGCCCGTGTGCGGAGAAGAGAGACATTGTGAGGGACAGTGGCCCAAGTGGTCGTGAGTGGGGACAGGGGGGGACACATATGTAAGATGGCCATCTTAGTGATTGATTGTTGATTGTTGATGGTTGTTGATTCCTTGGGGGAATATATTATTGATTACTCCGGATCCTTGGTGTGGGGTTTCTTATTGACTGGAATTCATATTGATTGCATTACGAAAGCGTATAAATCATATATCTTTCTGGCGGGGTGCCTCCCACGGTCCGGGGGTCACCGAGACCACGTAGTTACCGGGAGGACCACGTAACACCAACTATTTTTGATGTCAAAAGGTCAATGATCAACTCAAGGTGAAACTTCTAAAATCATCAATTTTCATCTGAAAAACATCAATTTTCATCCAATTGACTTGAAAATTATTTAACAGCATTTGCATAGCGCCTCACTGAATTGGGAAACCTACTATTTTTGAGCTCAAAATGTCAACTCTCGGTGAAACTTCTAAAATCATCGATTTTCATCTGAAAAACATCAATTTTCATCCAATTGACTTGAAAATTATTTAACAGCATTTGCATAGCGCCTCACTGAATTGGGAAACCTACTATTTTTGAGCTCAAAATGTCAACTCTCGGTGAAACTTCTAAAATCATCGATTTTCATTTGAAAAATCATCACTTTTCATCCTATTAACCCGAGCTTTCATCGAGTTCATCAATTTTAATCTGGATGAAATGGACAATTTGATGGAGCAATGGCATCTTTATGGGGGGATGGGGGGGGGGGGGGGAGTGGATTTTGCATGCTCTGCATGACGTCTTCTTGTTTTAGAATTTACCAGATAGTATCACTCAGTTCCACCTACTACAGGTGGATGGAAGCATTCTCAAAAAGCTAGGGAAAAATTAGGATGAGGTTGGGTGTGTGAAAAGTGCGATTTTGGTTCAGGTACTGATGGCGTATTAATGGGATATAAAACGTAAACATTTCAGTCTGGTGGAGGTATGCGCTCCATCGAGTCCTGTTCTATCTGCTTGTCAATCGCCTACAGGGTACTACAATATCTTGTCACCTATTGTAAAAGCTGTGACGTTGCCTTTGGAGCTTCATAAAAGAGCTTGATGCACAGCAGCACGACCAAACCACTGATGACCTCAAACAAGCAGTGAAACTTCCTTTTAATCAGACCACTCCAATATACTGCGGGAAATGTCCCACAGAACATGGCGCAGAATTATTCGCTGTAATGACAATGAGGGAGCACAAACGGATCCACTGGACACTTGAGGCTTGAGTCACATAGTGCAAAATGTGTAATCAAGTTACTCAGTGTAATAGTGTAATGCAAAATGTGTAATAAAGTTACTTAGTGAAATAGTGCAATGCAAAATGTGTAATGAAATTAACGAGTGCTGCAAATGTATGTGGTATAACTTGTGTAACCATTCAGTGTTGTCAGCTTATATGATAAAAGGCAAAGTCACAATCTTTACAAGAGGTGACAAGACATTGTGGCCACCCTATGCAGGTCGTAATTCCATTGTTCGTCATGAAACCTAAACACCTGGTAGAGATAGTCAAAAGCTTATTGTTTTTGAGGTCAAGAGGTCAACGTTTCATAAAATCGTCAATTTCCGTCCAATTGACTTGAGATTTGAACAGGGTTTGCATATCGTGAGACTGAATTGGTTCACCCAATCAAAATCTACAAGCCTATTGTTTTTGAGGTCTAAAAGGCCCAGATGACCCAAAATACTCTGAGGACCTAAAAGACCCCGAAGACTCAAAATACTCTAAGGACCCAAAAGACCCCCGAGTCCAGTCGGCAGGTGTGCTACAAGGAGGTGAAGACTAATGAAAATTTGGTCCAATGGAACAACGGGCTCCCTAGTACTATGAAATAACTAGCTTTGACGACGTGAGGATCTCTCTGGGACTCCTCCAAACTGTAGCAATATGTATTGGAATCAACATTTGAAAAGTTTTAAGCTGAAGCTGGCAGAACCTGGAGTTCATGAGTTCCTGTTTTGGAACGTGGAGTTCGGGAGTTCGTGAGAATTTCACGGAACGCGTGGGATTTGATAATGCTAAATATATTAACTTACTCAGACTAAAAAATTGGAAACAACAGGGGAATTTTGGAAGTAGTGAGATTCAAGAAATACCTCAAAATGTTTCATTAAAATTATGGAATGATATTGGGATCGTGCTGTGTTGGTGAGATGACTGACATTCGGAATTTTCTTCAAATTGAGCCGGAGCAACTCGAAATGACGTCATTACAATTTGCGCTGTGATTGGCTGCTTCATTTGAACGTGAGGGGAGATCCTGAGAAGGTGTTGATTTTGTATAAATAGTCGTGAAATGAAGAATAAATTCTCTATAAATTCAGAAAGTACTGATGGATTATGATAGCATGCAATATCCTAAATGAGGGAATAATGTAAAATCAATCATTTAGGATGACTTCGGAAACACCATATATGTCAAACCGTGATGTGCACATAAAAGAATGAGAATATACCAAATAAGTCATACTCTGGTTTCTCTTCAATTCGTATAAATCTTTCGCCTTTTACTAAAGATTTCCGTGGAGAGGAACATTCATGAGTGTAAATATTTTTTGATGCCCTGTATATATATACGGGGCGATCCATAACGAAAAAAAGAGTTATCACTGGCAAAATCGAAGATTTTTCATGTATATTCGGCAATTGCCTTTGTTAATTGGCAGTTTTAAAATATTTTTTTTGCGAAGATGTTGATCAAGTATGTTGCTCACTCTGGTTTGTGTATTTGTCTGTCCGCTCACTTATACTTGCCAACAGGACACAATTTTAAACAGACCTTCAAGAAACGTTACCAAGTTTGTTTTGTGGCCTGACAGTTCGTGGCCTGACAAAATCCTATATATTTTTGGGGTGAAAAGGTCAACCACTTTTTTGAATTTCTAAAATCCTCAGTTTACATCCGACTGACTTGAAGTTTGAATAGGATTTTAAAATCAGCTAATTGAATGCAACCACCAACTATTTTTGAGATCAGCATAGGCCAAAAGGTCAACATAGGCCAAAGGTCAACCACAATCTTAAATTTCTAAAATCCTCAATTTTCATCCGATTGATTTGAAATTTGAATAAGATTTTCACATCAGCCAACTGAATTCAACCACCAACTATTTTTGAGGTTAAAAGGATGCTCTACTGAGTGCCATTCTACTTTGTTCTGTTTTGCCAAGTGTCGCTCTATGAGTGATTTTTTATTATTCTGTTTGTTTGTCACCACTATTCTGTTTGTACAGGTTGCAATTCTTAACCGATCGTCATGAAACTTCACCAAGTTGTAGAGGTCGTCACAATTGAGAAGCCGATTGATTTTGAGGTCAAAAGGTCAACTCAAGGTGAAACTTCTAAAATCATGAATTTTTATTTTAAAAATCGTCACTTTTCATCCTATTAACCCGAGATTTGATCGATATCATCAATTTTAATCTGGATGAAATGGACAATTTATTGGAGCAATGGCATCCTTTTGGGGGGGGGGGGGGGGTGGATTTTGCGTGCTCTGCATGACGTCTTCTTGTTTTAGTATCTGCCAGATAGTATCAATCAGATCCACCTACTCAGGTACTGATGGCGTATTAATGGGATTTAAAACGTAAACATCCTGTCTAGTGGAGGTATGCGCTCCATCGAGTCCTGTTCTATCTGCTTGTCAATCGCCTACAGGGTACTACAATATCTTGTCACCTATTGTAAAAGTTGTGACGTTGCCTTTGGAGCTTCATAAAAGAGCTTGATGCACAGCAGCACGACCAAACCACTGATGACCTTAAACAAGCAGTGAAACCTCCTTTTAATCAGACTACTCCAATACACTCCGGGAAATGTCCCACAGAACATGGCGCACAATTCTTCGCTGTAATGACAATGAGGGAGCACAAACGGATCCACTGGACACATGAGGCTTTAGTCACGTGCTGCAAAATGTGTAATAAAGTTACTCAGTGAAATAGTGTAATGCAAAATGTGTAATAAAATTAATGAGTGCTGCAAATGTATGTGGTATAACTTGTGTAACCATTCAGTGTTGTCAGCTTATATGATAAAAGGCAATGTCACAATCTTTACAAGAGGTGACAAGACATTGTGGCCACCCTATGCAGGTCGTAATTCCATTGTCCGTCATGAAACCTAAACACCTGGTAGAGCTAGTCAAAAGCTTATTGTTTTTGAGGTCAAGAGGTCAACGTTTCATAAAATCGTCAATTTCCGTCCAATTGACTTGAGATTTGAACAGGGTTTGCATATCGTGTGACTGAATTGGTTCACCCAACCAAAATCTAGAAGCCTATTGTTTTTGAGGTCTAAAAGGCCCAGATGACCCAAAAGTCCCAGAGGACCTAAAAGACCCCGAAGACTCAAAATACTCTAAGGACCCAAAAGACCCCCGAGTCCAGTCGGCAGGTGTGCTACAAGGAGGTGAAGACTAATGAAAATTTGGTCCAATGGACCAACGGGCTCCCTAGTACTATGAAATAACGAACTTTGACGACGTGAGGATCTCTCTGGGACTCCTCCAAACTGTAGCAATATGTATTGGAATCAGCATTTGAAAAGTTTTAAGCTGAAGCTGGCAGAACCTGGAGTTCGTGAGTTCCTGTTTTGGAACTTGGAGTTCGGGAGTTCGTGAGAAATTCACGGAACGCGTGGGATTTGTTCATGGTAAATATATTAACTTACCCAGAGTAAAAAGTTGGAAACAACAGGGGAATTTTGGAAGTAGTGAGATTCAAGAAATACCTCAAAATGTTTCATTAAAATTATGGAATGATATTGGGATCGTGCTGTGTTGGTGAGATGACTGACATTCGGAATTTTCTTCAAATTGAGCCGGAGCAACTCAAAATGACGTCATTACAATTTGCGCTGTGATTGGCTGCTTCATTTGAACGTGAGGGGAGATCCTGAGAAGGTGTTGATTTTGTATAAATAGTCGTGAAATGAAGAATAAATTCTCCATAAATTCAGAAAGTACTGATGGATTATGATAGCATGCAATATCCTAAATGAGGGAATAATGTAAAATCAATCATTTAGGATGACTTCGGAAACACCATATATGTCAAACCGTGATGTGCACATAAAAGAATGAGAATACACCGAATAAGTCATACTCTGGTTTCTCTTCAATTCGTATAAATCTTTCGCCTTTTACTAAAGATTTCCGTGGAGAGGAACATTCATGAGTCTAAATATTTTTTGATGCCCTGTATATATATACGGGGCGATCCATAACGAAAAATAGAGTTATTACTGGCAAAATTGAGGATTTTTCAAGTATATTCGGCAATTGCCTTTGTTGGCAATTTTTTAATATTTTATTTCGCGAATATGTTAATCAAGTATGTTGCTCACTCTGGTTTGTGTGTTTGTCTGTCCGCTCACTTATACTTGCCAACAGGTCACAATTTTAAACTGACCTTCAGGAAACGTTACCAAATGGTAGAGTTTGTGGCTTCACAAAATCCTAAATATTTTTGGGGTCAAAAGGTCGACCACTTTTTTCAAATTTCTAAAATCCTAAATTTTCATCCGATTGACTTGAAATTTGAATAGGATTTACATATCGGCTAACTGAATTCAACCACCAACTATTTTTGAGATCAGCATAGGCCAAAGGTCAACCACTTTTTTGAATTTCTAAAATCCTCAATTTACATCCGATTGACTTGAAATTTGAATTGGATTTACATATCGGTTAACTGAATTCAACCATCAACTATTTTTGAGAACAGCATAGGCCAAAGGTCAACCACTTTTTTGAATTTCTAAAATCCTCAATTTACATCCGACTGACTTCAAGTTTGAAGAGGATTTTTATATCAGCTAATTGAATGCAACCACCAACTATTTTTGAGATCAGCATACGCCAAAAGGTCAACATAGGCCAAAGGTCAACAACAATTTTAAATTTCTAAAATCCTCAATTTTCATCCAATTGACTTGAAATTTGAATAGGATATACATGTCGGCGAATTGAATTCAAGCACCAACTATTTTTGAGATCAGCATCGGCCAAAAGGTCAACATAGGCCAAAGGTCAACAACCATTTCAAATTTCTAAAATCCTCAATTTTCATCCGATTGACTTGAAATTTGAAGAGGATGTACATATCGACGAACTGAATTCAACCACCAACTATTTTTGAGATTACCTTTGACCAAAAGTTCAACATAGGCCAAAGGTCAATCTCTTTTTTCAAATTTCTAAAATCCTCAATTTTCATCCGATTGACTTGAAATTTGAATAGGATTTACATATCGGCTTAATGAATTCAACCACCAACTATTTTTGAGATCAGCGAAGGCCAAAAGAGCAACATAGGCCAAAAGTCAACAACAATTTCAAATTTCTAAAATCCTCAATTTTCATACGATTCACTTGAAATCTGAATGGGATATACACATCAGTTAACTGAATTCAACCAACAACTGTTTTTGAGATCAGCATAGGCCAAAAGGTCAACATAGGCCCAAGTTGAACCACTTTTTCAAATTTCTAAAAGCCTCAATTTTCATCCGATTGACTTGAAATTTCAATAGGATTTTCATAGCAGCCAACTGAATTCAACCACCCACTATTTTTGAGGCTAAAAGGATGCTCTACTGAGTGCCATTGCACTTTGTTCTGTTTTGCCAAGTATCGATCTATGAGTGATTTTTCATTTGTTTGTATGTTTGTCTGTCCGCTCACTTATACTTGCCTACAGGTCACAATTTTAAACCGATCCTCACGAAACTTCGCCAAATGGTAGAGTTCGTGGTCCGACAAAATCCTATATGTATTTGAGGTCAAAAGGTCAACATAGGCCAAAGGTCTACAAGTGTGTGTCTACCCTCAGGAGTGCCAGGAAGCACTATCTCTCCTCACTCACGTACGAACTCTCAAACCTGTCTCCTTCCTCCAAATCCTGGTGGCGTCTGGTCAAATCCGTTTCTGGTTTCATCCCCTCCCTTACCTCAAATGGCCACACAGTTGACATCGCACGTGACAAAGCCGAATGCCTCAACTCTGTGTTTGCCTTAAAATCTTTAGTCCCAAACCCATCTCTCTCTGTTCCCACCTTTCCCAGTCGAACCCAACTGGTCCTGGACTCTGTGTCCTTCTCTCCTGACAAGGTGGAGGAGTTTTTGTCTAACCTCGACTCTGATTCTGCAACTGGACCAGACGGCATCAGCCCACGGGTCCTAAAATCCTGCTCTGCCACTCTATCTCACACTCTCTCTGTTCTTTTCACCCTATCTTTTGCTCAAGGTCATCTGCCAGCATCCTGGAAATCAGCAAACATTACCGCTTTACACAAAAAAGGTGCAAAAACAGATCCTTTTAACGACAGACCAATCAGCCTGCTCCCAATTATCAGCAAAGTCATGGAATCCATCATTGCTTCGGATATGAAATCTTTCCTCTTCTCCAATGGCTTGATCTCTGATCATCAATTTGGATTCAGACCAGGTCACTCTACTCTGGACATGCTGCTTCTCCTGTCTCAACAATGGATGGAGGTCCTCAATGCCAAACAGGAAATTAGAGCTGTCTCCCTCGACATATCACATGCCTTCGATACGGTCTGGCACCCAGCTCTGCTCACCAAACTCTACTCCTATGGTATCCATGGAAATCTCCATGCATGGCTTGCGGACTTCCTCTCTGGTCGTAGTCAACGTGTGGCCCTGAATGGATTTCTCTCATCTCCCCTTCCTGTTCAGGCTGGAGTTCCCCAAGGCAGTGTGCTGGGCCCTGTGCTTTTTCTGGTCTTTATCAATGATCTCTCCGACTCTCTGGAAAATCCTCTCTATCTCTTTGCTGATGACTCCACTCTCTGCCGCTCCATTCCTCTTCCCTCAGATCGGCAGTCTGCAGCCTCCTCACTCTCTGAAGACCTGGACAAAATCACAGACTGGTCAAACAAGTGGAACATGTCTTTCAATCCTGACAAATCTCACACTCTTACTATGTCTCTCCGAAAAGATCGACTGGACAACCCTCCCATCTACTTTCTCAACAATCCTCTCCAAGAAGTTCTGTCGCTCAAGCTTTTGGGTCTCACTATCTGCCATGATCTTTCTTGGGAAAACCACATTTCCAAGCTGGCCTGCAAAGCCAGTCGCCGACTGGGCATCCTCCGTCGTGCGAAGTCCTTCCTAGGCACACCTGAGCTCCTCACCACATACAAGGCTTTCATCCGCAGCTCAATGGAATACTGTTCTCCCCTATGGGCTGGTGCTCCTGCCTCACACCTAGCTTGGCTTCACGCTGTTGAAACCAAAGCTTTCAGAATCATTGGAATCTCCCGCGATGAAGCTATCTCTGAGGGCCTTTCACTCACTCACCGCAGGCAGGTAGGTGGTCTTTCTGTCTTCTACCGACTCCTCTCCGGCCTTGCTCCCCCAGCTCTCTCTGTGCTCTGTCCCCCAAATATTCCTACAGGTCGCACAAGATCTGCCAGCAAGCCTCTGATGGTTAAACTGCCAAAATCTCGACTCTCTGCTCACCTTCACTCCTTCATTCCTCTTTTCTCCCGCCTCTGGAACAAACTCCCACACTCCCTTCAATCCCACTCCTCCATCCAGGTCTTTAAAACAGCTGTTCACCACCATCTCTTATCTTCCCCCATCCAAAACCTTGATCTTTTCTACCCCCGCTAATTCACCCCAGATCCACCTTGTTTGAAATTCCAACTTCTTTCCTGGAAGTCCTGGCAGTGTCCATATGTTTTATACCTCTCCCACCGCCCCCTTCCCATGCCCCCCCCCCCAAAGCCCTCGCCCTCTCTCAGATCTCTCGATGTCTCCATGTCTCTCGGTCCCTGCTCTCAAATGTTGTGTTTGTGTCCTTCCCCCTCTCTCCCCATCTTGTCTACCGCTCCCGATGTTATATGTTTTATGTGTCGGTTTGTCTTTCTGTGTGATTAATGTTCGCTCTTTCACGAGCCTCGATCTTGTATACAAAAAAAAAGAAAAAAGAAAAAAAAAAAGGTCAACCACTTTTTTAGAATTTCTAAAATCCTCAATTTTCATCCGATTGACTTGAAATTTGAATCGAATTTACATCTCGGAAAACTGAATTCAACCACCAACTATTTTTAAGGTCAGCATAGGCCAAAGGTCAACCACTTTTTTCGAATTTATAAAATCCTCAATTTTCATCCGATTGACTTGAAATTTGAATCGAATTTACATCTCGGAAAACTGAATTCAACCACCAACTATTTTTAAGGTCAGCATAGGCCAAAGGTCAACCACTTTTTTCGAATTTATAAAATCCTCAATTTTCATCCGATTGAATTGAAATTTGAATACGATTTACATATCGGCTTACTGAATTCAACCACCAACTATTTTTGAGATCAGCTTCGGCCAAAAGGTCAACATAGGCCAAAGGTCAACAACAATATCAAATTTCTAAAATCCTCAATTTTCATCCGATTGACTTTAAATTTGAAGAGGATTTACATATCGGCTAACTGAATTCAACCACCCACTATTTTTGAGATCAGCATAGGCCAAACTCAACATAGGCCAAAAGGTCAGCAACAATTTCAATTTTTCTAAAATCCTCAATTTTCATCCCATTGACTTGGAATTTGAATGGGATTTTCATATCAGTTAACTGAATTCAACCACCAACTATTTTTGAGATCAGCATAAGCCAAAAGCTCAAATTAGGCCAAAGGTAAACAACAATTTCAAATATCTAAAATCCTCAATTTTAATCAGATTGACTTGAAATTTGAATAGGATTTACACATCGGCTAACTGAATTGAACCACTAACTATTTTGAGATCAGCGTAGGTGAAAAGGTCAACATAGGCCAAAGGTCAACAACTTTTTCACATTTCTAAAATCCTCAATTTTCATCCGATTGATTTGAAATTTGAATAAGATTTTCACATCAGCCAAATGAATTTAACCACCAACTATTTTTGAGGTTAAAAGGATGCTCTACTGAGTGCCATTCTACTTTGTTCTGTTTTGCCAAGTGTCGCTCCATGAGTGATTTTTTATTATTCTGTTTGTTTGTCACAAACTATTCTGTTTGTACAGGTTGCAATTCTTAACTGATCGTCATGAAACTTCACCAAGTCGTAGAGGTCGTCACAATTGAGAAGCCGATTGATTTTGAGGTCAAACGATCAACTCAAGGTGAAACTTCTAAAATCATAAATTTTCATTTTTAAAATCGTCAGTTTTCATCCTATTAATCCGAGATTTGATCGATATCATCAATTTTAATTTGGATGAAATGGACAATTTATTGGAGCAATGGCATCCTTTTGGGGGTGGGGGGGTGGATTTTGCGTGCTCTGCATAACGTCTTCTTGTTTTAGTATCTGCCAGTTAATATCAATCAGATCCACCTACTCAGGTACTGATGGCGTATTAATGGGATAGAAAACGTGAACATTTCAGTCTGGTGGAGGTATGCGCTCCATCGAGTCCTGTTCTATCTGCTTGTCAATCGCCTACAGGGTACTACAATATCTTGTCACCTATTGTAAAAGTTGTGACGTTGCCTTTGGAGCTTCATAAAAGAGCTTGATGCACAGCAGCACGACCAAACCACTGATGACCTTAAACAAGCAGTGAAACTTCCTTTTAATCAGACCACTCCAATATACTCCGGGAAATGTCCCACAGAACATGGCGCAGAATTATTCGCTGTAATGACAATGATGGAGCACAAACGGATCCACTGGACACTTGAGGCTTTAGTCACGTGCTGCAAAATGTGTAATAAAGTTACACAGTGTAATAGTGTAATGCAAAATGTGTAATAAAGTTACTCAGTGAAATAGTGTAATGCAAAATGTGTAATGAAATTAACGAGTGCTGCAAATGTATGTGTAATAACTTGTGTAACCATTAAGTGTTGTCAGCTTATATGATAAAAGGCAATGTCACAATCTTTACAAGAGGTGACAAGACATTGTGGCCACCTTATGCAGGTCGTAATTCCATTGTCCGTCATGAAACCTAAACACCTGGTAGAGCTAGTCAAAAGCTTATTGTTTTTGAGGTCAAGAGGTCAACGTTTCATAAAATCGTCAATTTCCGTCCAATTTACTTGAGATTTGAACAGGGTTTGCATATCGTGTGACTGAATTGGTTCCCCCAACCAGAAGCATGAAGCCTATTGTTTTTGAGGTTTAAAAGTCCCAGAGGACCTAAAAGACCCCGAAGACTCAAAATACTCTAAGGACCCAAAAGACCCCCGAGTCCAGTCGGCAGGTATACGACAAGGAGATGAAGACCAATGAAAATTTGGTCCAATGGACCAACGGGCTCCCTAGTACTATGAAATAACGAACTTTGACTACGTGAGGATCTCTCTGGGACTCCTCAAAACTGTAGCAATATGTATTGGAATCAGCATTTGAAAAGTTTTAAGCTGAAGTTGGTAGAACCTGGAGTTCGTGAGTTCCTGCATTGGAACTTGGAGTTCGGGAGTTCGTGAGAAATTCACGGAACGCGTGGGATTTGATAATGCTAAATATATTAACTTACTCAGACTAAAAAATTGGAAACAACAGGGGAATTTTGGAAGTAGTGAGATTCAAGAAATACCTCAAAATGTTTCATTAAAATTATGGAATGATATTGGGATCGTGCTGTGTTGGTGAGATGACTGACATTCGGAATTTTCTTCAAATTGAGCCGGAGCAACTCGAAATAACGTCATTACAATTTGCGCTGTGATTGGCTGCTTCATTTGAACGTGAGGGGAGATCCTGAGAAGGTGTTGATTTTGTATAAATAGTCGTGAAATGAAGAATAAATTCTCCATAAATTCAGAAAGTACTGATGGATTATGATAGCATGCAATATCCTAAATGAGGGAATAATGTAAAATCAATCATTTAGGATGACTTCGGAAACACCATATATGTCAAACCGTGATGTGCACATAAAAGAATGAGAATATACCAAATAAGTCATACTCTGGTTTCTCTTCAATTCGTATAAATCTTTCGCCTTTTACTAAAGATTTCCGTGGAGAGGAACATTCATGAGTGTAAATATTTTTTGATGCCCTGTATTTATATACGGGGCGATCTATAACGAAAAAAAGAGTTATTACGGGCAAAATCGAAGATTTTTCATGTATATTCGGCAATTGCCTTTGTTAATTGGCAGTTTTTTTATATTTTTTTTGCGAAGATGTTGATAAAGTATGTTGCTCACTCTGGTTTGTGTATTTGTCTGTCCGCTCACTTATACTTGCCAACAGGACACAATTTTAAACAGACCTTCAAGAAACGTTACCAAGTTTGTTTTGTGGCCTGACAGTTCGTGGCCTGACAAAATCCTATATATTTTTGGGGTGAAAAGGTCAACCACTTTTTTGAATTTCTAAAATCCTCAGTTTACATCCGACTGACTTGAAGTTTGAATAGGATTTTAAAATCAGCTAATTGAATGCAACCACCAACTATTTTTGAGATCAGCATAGGCCAAAAGGTCAACATAGGCCAAAGGTCAACCACAATCTTAAATTTCTAAAATCCTCAATTTTCATCCGATTGATTTGAAATTTGAATAAGATTTTCACATCAGCCAACTGAATTCAACCACCAACTATTTTTGAGGTTAAAAGGATGCTCTACTGAGTGCCATTCTACTTTGTTCTGTTTTGCCAAGTGTCGCTCTATGAGTGATTTTTTATTATTCAGTTTGTTTGTCACCACTATTCTGTTTGTACAGGTTGCAATTCTTAACCGATCGTCATGAAACTTCACCAAGTTGTAGAGGTCGTCACAATTGAGAAGCCGATTGATTTTGAGGTCAAAAGGTCAACTCAAGGTGAAACTTCTAAAATCATGAATTTTTATTTTAAAAATCGTCACTTTTCATCCTATTAACCCGAGATTTGATCGATATCATCAATTTTAATCTGGATGAAATGGACAATTTATTGGAGCAATGGCATCCTTTTGGGGGGGGGGGGGGGGGGGGTGGATTTTGCGTGCTCTGCATGACGTCTTCTTGTTTTAGTATCTGCCAGATAGTATCAATCAGATCCACCTACTCAGGTACTGATGGCGTATTAATGGGATTTAAAACGTAAACATCCTGTCTAGTGGAGGTATGCGCTCCATCGAGTCCTGTTCTATCTGCTTGTCAATCGCCTACAGGGTACTACAATATCTTGTCACCTATTGTAAAAGTTGTGACGTTGCCTTTGGAGCTTCATAAAAGAGCTTGATGCACAGCAGCACGACCAAACCACTGATGACCTTAAACAAGCAGTGAAACCTCCTTTTAATCAGACTACTCCAATACACTCCGGGAAATGTCCCACAGAACATGGCGCACAATTCTTCGCTGTAATGACAATGAGGGAGCACAAACGGATCCACTGGACACATGAGGCTTTAGTCACGTGCTGCAAAATGTGTAATAAAGTTACTCAGTGAAATAGTGTAATGCAAAATGTGTAATAAAATTAATGAGTGCTGCAAATGTATGTGGTATAACTTGTGTAACCATTCAGTGTTGTCAGCTTATATGATAAAAGGCAATGTCACAATCTTTACAAGAGGTGACAAGACATTGTGGCCACCCTATGCAGGTCGTAATTCCATTGTCCGTCATGAAACCTAAACACCTGGTAGAGCTAGTCAAAAGCTTATTGTTTTTGAGGTCAAGAGGTCAACGTTTCATAAAATCGTCAATTTCCGTCCAATTGACTTGAGATTTGAACAGGGTTTGCATATCGTGTGACTGAATTGGTTCACCCAACCAAAATCTAGAAGCCTATTGTTTTTGAGGTCTAAAAGGCCCAGATGACCCAAAAGTCCCAGAGGACCTAAAAGACCCCGAAGACTCAAAATACTCTAAGGACCCAAAAGACCCCCGAGTCCAGTCGGCAGGTGTGCTACAAGGAGGTGAAGACTAATGAAAATTTGGTCCAATGGACCAACGGGCTCCCTAGTACTATGAAATAACGAACTTTGACGACGTGAGGATCTCTCTGGGACTCCTCCAAACTGTAGCAATATGTATTGGAATCAGCATTTGAAAAGTTTTAAGCTGAAGCTGGCAGAACCTGGAGTTCGTGAGTTCCTGTTTTGGAACTTGGAGTTCGGGAGTTCGTGAGAAATTCACGGAACGCGTGGGATTTGTTCATGGTAAATATATTAACTTACCCAGAGTAAAAAGTTGGAAACAACAGGGGAATTTTGGAAGTAGTGAGATTCAAGAAATACCTCAAAATGTTTCATTAAAATTATGGAATGATATTGGGATCGTGCTGTGTTGGTGAGATGACTGACATTCGGAATTTTCTTCAAATTGAGCCGGAGCAACTCAAAATGACGTCATTACAATTTGCGCTGTGATTGGCTGCTTCATTTGAACGTGAGGGGAGATCCTGAGAAGGTGTTGATTTTGTATAAATAGTCGTGAAATGAAGAATAAATTCTCCATAAATTCAGAAAGTACTGATGGATTATGATAGCATGCAATATCCTAAATGAGGGAATAATGTAAAATCAATCATTTAGGATGACTTCGGAAACACCATATATGTCAAACCGTGATGTGCACATAAAAGAATGAGAATACACCGAATAAGTCATACTCTGGTTTCTCTTCAATTCGTATAAATCTTTCGCCTTTTACTAAAGATTTCCGTGGAGAGGAACATTCATGAGTCTAAATATTTTTTGATGCCCTGTATATATATACGGGGCGATCCATAACGAAAAATAGAGTTATTACTGGCAAAATTGAGGATTTTTCAAGTATATTCGGCAATTGCCTTTGTTGGCAATTTTTTAATATTTTATTTCGCGAATATGTTAATCAAGTATGTTGCTCACTCTGGTTTGTGTGTTTGTCTGTCCGCTCACTTATACTTGCCAACAGGTCACAATTTTAAACTGACCTTCAGGAAACGTTACCAAATGGTAGAGTTTGTGGCTTCACAAAATCCTAAATATTTTTGGGGTCAAAAGGTCGACCACTTTTTTCAAATTTCTAAAATCCTAAATTTTCATCCGATTGACTTGAAATTTGAATAGGATTTACATATCGGCTAACTGAATTCAACCACCAACTATTTTTGAGATCAGCATAGGCCAAAGGTCAACCACTTTTTTGAATTTCTAAAATCCTCAATTTACATCCGATTGACTTGAAATTTGAATTGGATTTACATATCGGTTAACTGAATTCAACCATCAACTATTTTTGAGAACAGCATAGGCCAAAGGTCAACCACTTTTTTGAATTTCTAAAATCCTCAATTTACATCCGACTGACTTCAAGTTTGAAGAGGATTTTTATATCAGCTAATTGAATGCAACCACCAACTATTTTTGAGATCAGCATACGCCAAAAGGTCAACATAGGCCAAAGGTCAACAACAATTTTAAATTTCTAAAATCCTCAATTTTCATCCAATTGACTTGAAATTTGAATAGGATATACATGTCGGCGAATTGAATTCAAGCACCAACTATTTTTGAGATCAGCATCGGCCAAAAGGTCAACATAGGCCAAAGGTCAACAACCATTTCAAATTTCTAAAATCCTCAATTTTCATCCGATTGACTTGAAATTTGAAGAGGATGTACATATCGACGAACTGAATTCAACCACCAACTATTTTTGAGATTACCTTTGACCAAAAGTTCAACATAGGCCAAAGGTCAATCTCTTTTTTCAAATTTCTAAAATCCTCAATTTTCATCCGATTGACTTGAAATTTGAATAGGATTTACATATCGGCTTAATGAATTCAACCACCAACTATTTTTGAGATCAGCGAAGGCCAAAAGAGCAACATAGGCCAAAAGTCAACAACAATTTCAAATTTCTAAAATCCTCAATTTTCATACGATTCACTTGAAATCTGAATGGGATATACACATCAGTTAACTGAATTCAACCAACAACTGTTTTTGAGATCAGCATAGGCCAAAAGGTCAACATAGGCCCAAGTTGAACCACTTTTTCAAATTTCTAAAAGCCTCAATTTTCATCCGATTGACTTGAAATTTCAATAGGATTTTCATAGCAGCCAACTGAATTCAACCACCCACTATTTTTGAGGCTAAAAGGATGCTCTACTGAGTGCCATTGCACTTTGTTCTGTTTTGCCAAGTATCGATCTATGAGTGATTTTTCATTTGTTTGTATGTTTGTCTGTCCGCTCACTTATACTTGCCTACAGGTCACAATTTTAAACCGATCCTCACGAAACTTCGCCAAATGGTAGAGTTCGTGGTCCGACAAAATCCTATATGTATTTGAGGTCAAAAGGTCAACATAGGCCAAAGGTCTACAAGTGTGTGTCTACCCTCAGGAGTGCCAGGAAGCACTATCTCTCCTCACTCACGTACGAACTCTCAAACCTGTCTCCTTCCTCCAAATCCTGGTGGCGTCTGGTCAAATCCGTTTCTGGTTTCATCCCCTCCCTTACCTCAAATGGCCACACAGTTGACATCGCACGTGACAAAGCCGAATGCCTCAACTCTGTGTTTGCCTTAAAATCTTTAGTCCCAAACCCATCTCTCTCTGTTCCCACCTTTCCCAGTCGAACCCAACTGGTCCTGGACTCTGTGTCCTTCTCTCCTGACAAGGTGGAGGAGTTTTTGTCTAACCTCGACTCTGATTCTGCAACTGGACCAGACGGCATCAGCCCACGGGTCCTAAAATCCTGCTCTGCCACTCTATCTCACACTCTCTCTGTTCTTTTCACCCTATCTTTTGCTCAAGGTCATCTGCCAGCATCCTGGAAATCAGCAAACATTACCGCTTTACACAAAAAAGGTGCAAAAACAGATCCTTTTAACGACAGACCAATCAGCCTGCTCCCAATTATCAGCAAAGTCATGGAATCCATCATTGCTTCGGATATGAAATCTTTCCTCTTCTCCAATGGCTTGATCTCTGATCATCAATTTGGATTCAGACCAGGTCACTCTACTCTGGACATGCTGCTTCTCCTGTCTCAACAATGGATGGAGGTCCTCAATGCCAAACAGGAAATTAGAGCTGTCTCCCTCGACATATCACATGCCTTCGATACGGTCTGGCACCCAGCTCTGCTCACCAAACTCTACTCCTATGGTATCCATGGAAATCTCCATGCATGGCTTGCGGACTTCCTCTCTGGTCGTAGTCAACGTGTGGCCCTGAATGGATTTCTCTCATCTCCCCTTCCTGTTCAGGCTGGAGTTCCCCAAGGCAGTGTGCTGGGCCCTGTGCTTTTTCTGGTCTTTATCAATGATCTCTCCGACTCTCTGGAAAATCCTCTCTATCTCTTTGCTGATGACTCCACTCTCTGCCGCTCCATTCCTCTTCCCTCAGATCGGCAGTCTGCAGCCTCCTCACTCTCTGAAGACCTGGACAAAATCACAGACTGGTCAAACAAGTGGAACATGTCTTTCAATCCTGACAAATCTCACACTCTTACTATGTCTCTCCGAAAAGATCGACTGGACAACCCTCCCATCTACTTTCTCAACAATCCTCTCCAAGAAGTTCTGTCGCTCAAGCTTTTGGGTCTCACTATCTGCCATGATCTTTCTTGGGAAAACCACATTTCCAAGCTGGCCTGCAAAGCCAGTCGCCGACTGGGCATCCTCCGTCGTGCGAAGTCCTTCCTAGGCACACCTGAGCTCCTCACCACATACAAGGCTTTCATCCGCAGCTCAATGGAATACTGTTCTCCCCTATGGGCTGGTGCTCCTGCCTCACACCTAGCTTGGCTTCACGCTGTTGAAACCAAAGCTTTCAGAATCATTGGAATCTCCCGCGATGAAGCTATCTCTGAGGGCCTTTCACTCACTCACCGCAGGCAGGTAGGTGGTCTTTCTGTCTTCTACCGACTCCTCTCCGGCCTTGCTCCCCCAGCTCTCTCTGTGCTCTGTCCCCCAAATATTCCTACAGGTCGCACAAGATCTGCCAGCAAGCCTCTGATGGTTAAACTGCCAAAATCTCGACTCTCTGCTCACCTTCACTCCTTCATTCCTCTTTTCTCCCGCCTCTGGAACAAACTCCCACACTCCCTTCAATCCCACTCCTCCATCCAGGTCTTTAAAACAGCTGTTCACCACCATCTCTTATCTTCCCCCATCCAAAACCTTGATCTTTTCTACCCCCGCTAATTCACCCCAGATCCACCTTGTTTGAAATTCCAACTTCTTTCCTGGAAGTCCTGGCAGTGTCCATATGTTTTATACCTCTCCCACCGCCCCCTTCCCATGCCCCCCCCCCCAAAGCCCTCGCCCTCTCTCAGATCTCTCGATGTCTCCATGTCTCTCGGTCCCTGCTCTCAAATGTTGTGTTTGTGTCCTTCCCCCTCTCTCCCCATCTTGTCTACCGCTCCCGATGTTATATGTTTTATGTGTCGGTTTGTCTTTCTGTGTGATTAATGTTCGCTCTTTCACGAGCCTCGATCTTGTATACAAAAAAAAAGAAAAAAGAAAAAAAAAAAGGTCAACCACTTTTTTAGAATTTCTAAAATCCTCAATTTTCATCCGATTGACTTGAAATTTGAATCGAATTTACATCTCGGAAAACTGAATTCAACCACCAACTATTTTTAAGGTCAGCATAGGCCAAAGGTCAACCACTTTTTTCGAATTTATAAAATCCTCAATTTTCATCCGATTGACTTGAAATTTGAATCGAATTTACATCTCGGAAAACTGAATTCAACCACCAACTATTTTTAAGGTCAGCATAGGCCAAAGGTCAACCACTTTTTTCGAATTTATAAAATCCTCAATTTTCATCCGATTGAATTGAAATTTGAATACGATTTACATATCGGCTTACTGAATTCAACCACCAACTATTTTTGAGATCAGCTTCGGCCAAAAGGTCAACATAGGCCAAAGGTCAACAACAATATCAAATTTCTAAAATCCTCAATTTTCATCCGATTGACTTTAAATTTGAAGAGGATTTACATATCGGCTAACTGAATTCAACCACCCACTATTTTTGAGATCAGCATAGGCCAAACTCAACATAGGCCAAAAGGTCAGCAACAATTTCAATTTTTCTAAAATCCTCAATTTTCATCCCATTGACTTGGAATTTGAATGGGATTTTCATATCAGTTAACTGAATTCAACCACCAACTATTTTTGAGATCAGCATAAGCCAAAAGCTCAAATTAGGCCAAAGGTAAACAACAATTTCAAATATCTAAAATCCTCAATTTTAATCAGATTGACTTGAAATTTGAATAGGATTTACACATCGGCTAACTGAATTGAACCACTAACTATTTTGAGATCAGCGTAGGTGAAAAGGTCAACATAGGCCAAAGGTCAACAACTTTTTCACATTTCTAAAATCCTCAATTTTCATCCGATTGATTTGAAATTTGAATAAGATTTTCACATCAGCCAAATGAATTTAACCACCAACTATTTTTGAGGTTAAAAGGATGCTCTACTGAGTGCCATTCTACTTTGTTCTGTTTTGCCAAGTGTCGCTCCATGAGTGATTTTTTATTATTCTGTTTGTTTGTCACAAACTATTCTGTTTGTACAGGTTGCAATTCTTAACTGATCGTCATGAAACTTCACCAAGTCGTAGAGGTCGTCACAATTGAGAAGCCGATTGATTTTGAGGTCAAACGATCAACTCAAGGTGAAACTTCTAAAATCATAAATTTTCATTTTTAAAATCGTCAGTTTTCATCCTATTAATCCGAGATTTGATCGATATCATCAATTTTAATTTGGATGAAATGGACAATTTATTGGAGCAATGGCATCCTTTTGGGGGTGGGGGGGTGGATTTTGCGTGCTCTGCATAACGTCTTCTTGTTTTAGTATCTGCCAGTTAATATCAATCAGATCCACCTACTCAGGTACTGATGGCGTATTAATGGGATAGAAAACGTGAACATTTCAGTCTGGTGGAGGTATGCGCTCCATCGAGTCCTGTTCTATCTGCTTGTCAATCGCCTACAGGGTACTACAATATCTTGTCACCTATTGTAAAAGTTGTGACGTTGCCTTTGGAGCTTCATAAAAGAGCTTGATGCACAGCAGCACGACCAAACCACTGATGACCTTAAACAAGCAGTGAAACTTCCTTTTAATCAGACCACTCCAATATACTCCGGGAAATGTCCCACAGAACATGGCGCAGAATTATTCGCTGTAATGACAATGATGGAGCACAAACGGATCCACTGGACACTTGAGGCTTTAGTCACGTGCTGCAAAATGTGTAATAAAGTTACACAGTGTAATAGTGTAATGCAAAATGTGTAATAAAGTTACTCAGTGAAATAGTGTAATGCAAAATGTGTAATGAAATTAACGAGTGCTGCAAATGTATGTGTAATAACTTGTGTAACCATTAAGTGTTGTCAGCTTATATGATAAAAGGCAATGTCACAATCTTTACAAGAGGTGACAAGACATTGTGGCCACCTTATGCAGGTCGTAATTCCATTGTCCGTCATGAAACCTAAACACCTGGTAGAGCTAGTCAAAAGCTTATTGTTTTTGAGGTCAAGAGGTCAACGTTTCATAAAATCGTCAATTTCCGTCCAATTTACTTGAGATTTGAACAGGGTTTGCATATCGTGTGACTGAATTGGTTCCCCCAACCAGAAGCATGAAGCCTATTGTTTTTGAGGTTTAAAAGTCCCAGAGGACCTAAAAGACCCCGAAGACTCAAAATACTCTAAGGACCCAAAAGACCCCCGAGTCCAGTCGGCAGGTATACGACAAGGAGATGAAGACCAATGAAAATTTGGTCCAATGGACCAACGGGCTCCCTAGTACTATGAAATAACGAACTTTGACTACGTGAGGATCTCTCTGGGACTCCTCAAAACTGTAGCAATATGTATTGGAATCAGCATTTGAAAAGTTTTAAGCTGAAGTTGGTAGAACCTGGAGTTCGTGAGTTCCTGCATTGGAACTTGGAGTTCGGGAGTTCGTGAGAAATTCACGGAACGCGTGGGATTTGATAATGCTAAATATATTAACTTACTCAGACTAAAAAATTGGAAACAACAGGGGAATTTTGGAAGTAGTGAGATTCAAGAAATACCTCAAAATGTTTCATTAAAATTATGGAATGATATTGGGATCGTGCTGTGTTGGTGAGATGACTGACATTCGGAATTTTCTTCAAATTGAGCCGGAGCAACTCGAAATAACGTCATTACAATTTGCGCTGTGATTGGCTGCTTCATTTGAACGTGAGGGGAGATCCTGAGAAGGTGTTGATTTTGTATAAATAGTCGTGAAATGAAGAATAAATTCTCCATAAATTCAGAAAGTACTGATGGATTATGATAGCATGCAATATCCTAAATGAGGGAATAATGTAAAATCAATCATTTAGGATGACTTCGGAAACACCATATATGTCAAACCGTGATGTGCACATAAAAGAATGAGAATATACCAAATAAGTCATACTCTGGTTTCTCTTCAATTCGTATAAATCTTTCGCCTTTTACTAAAGATTTCCGTGGAGAGGAACATTCATGAGTGTAAATATTTTTTGATGCCCTGTATTTATATACGGGGCGATCTATAACGAAAAAAAGAGTTATTACGGGCAAAATCGAAGATTTTTCATGTATATTCGGCAATTGCCTTTGTTAATTGGCAGTTTTTTTATATTTTTTTTGCGAAGATGTTGATAAAGTATGTTGCTCACTCTGGTTTGTGTATTTGTCTGTCCGCTCACTTATACTTGCCAACAGGACACAATTTTAAACAGACCTTCAAGAAACGTTACCAAGTTTGTTTTGTGGCCTGACAGTTCGTGGCCTGACAAAATCCTATATATTTTTGGGGTGAAAAGGTCAACCACTTTTTTGAATTTCTAAAATCCTCAGTTTACATCCGACTGACTTGAAGTTTGAATAGGATTTTAAAATCAGCTAATTGAATGCAACCACCAACTATTTTTGAGATCAGCATAGGCCAAAAGGTCAACATAGGCCAAAGGTCAACCACAATCTTAAATTTCTAAAATCCTCAATTTTCATCCGATTGATTTGAAATTTGAATAAGATTTTCACATCAGCCAACTGAATTCAACCACCAACTATTTTTGAGGTTAAAAGGATGCTCTACTGAGTGCCATTCTACTTTGTTCTGTTTTGCCAAGTGTCGCTCTATGAGTGATTTTTTATTATTCAGTTTGTTTGTCACCACTATTCTGTTTGTACAGGTTGCAATTCTTAACCGATCGTCATGAAACTTCACCAAGTTGTAGAGGTCGTCACAATTGAGAAGCCGATTGATTTTGAGGTCAAAAGGTCAACTCAAGGTGAAACTTCTAAAATCATGAATTTTTATTTTAAAAATCGTCACTTTTCATCCTATTAACCCGAGATTTGATCGATATCATCAATTTTAATCTGGATGAAATGGACAATTTATTGGAGCAATGGCATCCTTTTGGGGGGGGGGGGGGGGGGGGTGGATTTTGCGTGCTCTGCATGACGTCTTCTTGTTTTAGTATCTGCCAGATAGTATCAATCAGATCCACCTACTCAGGTACTGATGGCGTATTAATGGGATTTAAAACGTAAACATCCTGTCTAGTGGAGGTATGCGCTCCATCGAGTCCTGTTCTATCTGCTTGTCAATCGCCTACAGGGTACTACAATATCTTGTCACCTATTGTAAAAGTTGTGACGTTGCCTTTGGAGCTTCATAAAAGAGCTTGATGCACAGCAGCACGACCAAACCACTGATGACCTTAAACAAGCAGTGAAACCTCCTTTTAATCAGACTACTCCAATACACTCCGGGAAATGTCCCACAGAACATGGCGCACAATTCTTCGCTGTAATGACAATGAGGGAGCACAAACGGATCCACTGGACACATGAGGCTTTAGTCACGTGCTGCAAAATGTGTAATAAAGTTACTCAGTGAAATAGTGTAATGCAAAATGTGTAATAAAATTAATGAGTGCTGCAAATGTATGTGGTATAACTTGTGTAACCATTCAGTGTTGTCAGCTTATATGATAAAAGGCAATGTCACAATCTTTACAAGAGGTGACAAGACATTGTGGCCACCCTATGCAGGTCGTAATTCCATTGTCCGTCATGAAACCTAAACACCTGGTAGAGCTAGTCAAAAGCTTATTGTTTTTGAGGTCAAGAGGTCAACGTTTCATAAAATCGTCAATTTCCGTCCAATTGACTTGAGATTTGAACAGGGTTTGCATATCGTGTGACTGAATTGGTTCACCCAACCAAAATCTAGAAGCCTATTGTTTTTGAGGTCTAAAAGGCCCAGATGACCCAAAAGTCCCAGAGGACCTAAAAGACCCCGAAGACTCAAAATACTCTAAGGACCCAAAAGACCCCCGAGTCCAGTCGGCAGGTGTGCTACAAGGAGGTGAAGACTAATGAAAATTTGGTCCAATGGACCAACGGGCTCCCTAGTACTATGAAATAACGAACTTTGACGACGTGAGGATCTCTCTGGGACTCCTCCAAACTGTAGCAATATGTATTGGAATCAGCATTTGAAAAGTTTTAAGCTGAAGCTGGCAGAACCTGGAGTTCGTGAGTTCCTGTTTTGGAACTTGGAGTTCGGGAGTTCGTGAGAAATTCACGGAACGCGTGGGATTTGTTCATGGTAAATATATTAACTTACCCAGAGTAAAAAGTTGGAAACAACAGGGGAATTTTGGAAGTAGTGAGATTCAAGAAATACCTCAAAATGTTTCATTAAAATTATGGAATGATATTGGGATCGTGCTGTGTTGGTGAGATGACTGACATTCGGAATTTTCTTCAAATTGAGCCGGAGCAACTCAAAATGACGTCATTACAATTTGCGCTGTGATTGGCTGCTTCATTTGAACGTGAGGGGAGATCCTGAGAAGGTGTTGATTTTGTATAAATAGTCGTGAAATGAAGAATAAATTCTCCATAAATTCAGAAAGTACTGATGGATTATGATAGCATGCAATATCCTAAATGAGGGAATAATGTAAAATCAATCATTTAGGATGACTTCGGAAACACCATATATGTCAAACCGTGATGTGCACATAAAAGAATGAGAATACACCGAATAAGTCATACTCTGGTTTCTCTTCAATTCGTATAAATCTTTCGCCTTTTACTAAAGATTTCCGTGGAGAGGAACATTCATGAGTCTAAATATTTTTTGATGCCCTGTATATATATACGGGGCGATCCATAACGAAAAATAGAGTTATTACTGGCAAAATTGAGGATTTTTCAAGTATATTCGGCAATTGCCTTTGTTGGCAATTTTTTAATATTTTATTTCGCGAATATGTTAATCAAGTATGTTGCTCACTCTGGTTTGTGTGTTTGTCTGTCCGCTCACTTATACTTGCCAACAGGTCACAATTTTAAACTGACCTTCAGGAAACGTTACCAAATGGTAGAGTTTGTGGCTTCACAAAATCCTAAATATTTTTGGGGTCAAAAGGTCGACCACTTTTTTCAAATTTCTAAAATCCTAAATTTTCATCCGATTGACTTGAAATTTGAATAGGATTTACATATCGGCTAACTGAATTCAACCACCAACTATTTTTGAGATCAGCATAGGCCAAAGGTCAACCACTTTTTTGAATTTCTAAAATCCTCAATTTACATCCGATTGACTTGAAATTTGAATTGGATTTACATATCGGTTAACTGAATTCAACCATCAACTATTTTTGAGAACAGCATAGGCCAAAGGTCAACCACTTTTTTGAATTTCTAAAATCCTCAATTTACATCCGACTGACTTCAAGTTTGAAGAGGATTTTTATATCAGCTAATTGAATGCAACCACCAACTATTTTTGAGATCAGCATACGCCAAAAGGTCAACATAGGCCAAAGGTCAACAACAATTTTAAATTTCTAAAATCCTCAATTTTCATCCAATTGACTTGAAATTTGAATAGGATATACATGTCGGCGAATTGAATTCAAGCACCAACTATTTTTGAGATCAGCATCGGCCAAAAGGTCAACATAGGCCAAAGGTCAACAACCATTTCAAATTTCTAAAATCCTCAATTTTCATCCGATTGACTTGAAATTTGAAGAGGATGTACATATCGACGAACTGAATTCAACCACCAACTATTTTTGAGATTACCTTTGACCAAAAGTTCAACATAGGCCAAAGGTCAATCTCTTTTTTCAAATTTCTAAAATCCTCAATTTTCATCCGATTGACTTGAAATTTGAATAGGATTTACATATCGGCTTAATGAATTCAACCACCAACTATTTTTGAGATCAGCGAAGGCCAAAAGAGCAACATAGGCCAAAAGTCAACAACAATTTCAAATTTCTAAAATCCTCAATTTTCATACGATTCACTTGAAATCTGAATGGGATATACACATCAGTTAACTGAATTCAACCAACAACTGTTTTTGAGATCAGCATAGGCCAAAAGGTCAACATAGGCCCAAGTTGAACCACTTTTTCAAATTTCTAAAAGCCTCAATTTTCATTCGATTGACTTGAAATTTCAATAGGATTTTCATAGCAGCCAACTGAATTCAACCACCCACTATTTTTGAGGCTAAAAGGATGCTCTACTGAGTGCCATTGCACTTTGTTCTGTTTTGCCAAGTATCGATCTATGAGTGATTTTTCATTTGTTTGTATGTTTGTCTGTCCGCTCACTTATACTTGCCTACAGGTCACAATTTTAAACCGATCCTCACGAAACTTCGCCAAATGGTAGAGTTCGTGGTCCGACAAAATCCTATATGTATTTGAGGTCAAAAGGTCAACATAGGCCAAAGGTCTACAAGTGTGTGTCTACCCTCAGGAGTGCCAGGAAGCACTATCTCTCCTCACTCACGTACGAACTCTCAAACCTGTCTCCTTCCTCCAAATCCTGGTGGCGTCTGGTCAAATCCGTTTCTGGTTTCATCCCCTCCCTTACCTCAAATGGCCACACAGTTGACATCGCACGTGACAAAGCCGAATGCCTCAACTCTGTGTTTGCCTTAAAATCTTTAGTCCCAAACCCATCTCTCTCTGTTCCCACCTTTCCCAGTCGAACCCAACTGGTCCTGGACTCTGTGTCCTTCTCTCCTGACAAGGTGGAGGAGTTTTTGTCTAACCTCGACTCTGATTCTGCAACTGGACCAGACGGCATCAGCCCACGGGTCCTAAAATCCTGCTCTGCCACTCTATCTCACACTCTCTCTGTTCTTTTCACCCTATCTTTTGCTCAAGGTCATCTGCCAGCATCCTGGAAATCAGCAAACATTACCGCTTTACACAAAAAAGGTGCAAAAACAGATCCTTTTAACGACAGACCAATCAGCCTGCTCCCAATTATCAGCAAAGTCATGGAATCCATCATTGCTTCGGATATGAAATCTTTCCTCTTCTCCAATGGCTTGATCTCTGATCATCAATTTGGATTCAGACCAGGTCACTCTACTCTGGACATGCTGCTTCTCCTGTCTCAACAATGGATGGAGGTCCTCAATGCCAAACAGGAAATTAGAGCTGTCTCCCTCGACATATCACATGCCTTCGATACGGTCTGGCACCCAGCTCTGCTCACCAAACTCTACTCCTATGGTATCCATGGAAATCTCCATGCATGGCTTGCGGACTTCCTCTCTGGTCGTAGTCAACGTGTGGCCCTGAATGGATTTCTCTCATCTCCCCTTCCTGTTCAGGCTGGAGTTCCCCAAGGCAGTGTGCTGGGCCCTGTGCTTTTTCTGGTCTTTATCAATGATCTCTCCGACTCTCTGGAAAATCCTCTCTATCTCTTTGCTGATGACTCCACTCTCTGCCGCTCCATTCCTCTTCCCTCAGATCGGCAGTCTGCAGCCTCCTCACTCTCTGAAGACCTGGACAAAATCACAGACTGGTCAAACAAGTGGAACATGTCTTTCAATCCTGACAAATCTCACACTCTTACTATGTCTCTCCGAAAAGATCGACTGGACAACCCTCCCATCTACTTTCTCAACAATCCTCTCCAAGAAGTTCTGTCGCTCAAGCTTTTGGGTCTCACTATCTGCCATGATCTTTCTTGGGAAAACCACATTTCCAAGCTGGCCTGCAAAGCCAGTCGCCGACTGGGCATCCTCCGTCGTGCGAAGTCCTTCCTAGGCACACCTGAGCTCCTCACCACATACAAGGCTTTCATCCGCAGCTCAATGGAATACTGTTCTCCCCTATGGGCTGGTGCTCCTGCCTCACACCTAGCTTGGCTTCACGCTGTTGAAACCAAAGCTTTCAGAATCATTGGAATCTCCCGCGATGAAGCTATCTCTGAGGGCCTTTCACTCACTCACCGCAGGCAGGTAGGTGGTCTTTCTGTCTTCTACCGACTCCTCTCCGGCCTTGCTCCCCCAGCTCTCTCTGTGCTCTGTCCCCCAAATATTCCTACAGGTCGCACAAGATCTGCCAGCAAGCCTCTGATGGTTAAACTGCCAAAATCTCGACTCTCTGCTCACCTTCACTCCTTCATTCCTCTTTTCTCCCGCCTCTGGAACAAACTCCCACACTCCCTTCAATCCCACTCCTCCATCCAGGTCTTTAAAACAGCTGTTCACCACCATCTCTTATCTTCCCCCATCCAAAACCTTGATCTTTTCTACCCCCGCTAATTCACCCCAGATCCACCTTGTTTGAAATTCCAACTTCTTTCCTGGAAGTCCTGGCAGTGTCCATATGTTTTATACCTCTCCCACCGCCCCCTTCCCATGCCCCCCCCCCCAAAGCCCTCGCCCTCTCTCAGATCTCTCGATGTCTCCATGTCTCTCGGTCCCTGCTCTCAAATGTTGTGTTTGTGTCCTTCCCCCTCTCTCCCCATCTTGTCTACCGCTCCCGATGTTATATGTTTTATGTGTCGGTTTGTCTTTCTGTGTGATTAATGTTCGCTCTTTCACGAGCCTCGATCTTGTATACAAAAAAAAAGAAAAAAGAAAAAAAAAAAGGTCAACCACTTTTTTAGAATTTCTAAAATCCTCAATTTTCATCCGATTGACTTGAAATTTGAATCGAATTTACATCTCGGAAAACTGAATTCAACCACCAACTATTTTTAAGGTCAGCATAGGCCAAAGGTCAACCACTTTTTTCGAATTTATAAAATCCTCAATTTTCATCCGATTGACTTGAAATTTGAATCGAATTTACATCTCGGAAAACTGAATTCAACCACCAACTATTTTTAAGGTCAGCATAGGCCAAAGGTCAACCACTTTTTTCGAATTTATAAAATCCTCAATTTTCATCCGATTGAATTGAAATTTGAATACGATTTACATATCGGCTTACTGAATTCAACCACCAACTATTTTTGAGATCAGCTTCGGCCAAAAGGTCAACATAGGCCAAAGGTCAACAACAATATCAAATTTCTAAAATCCTCAATTTTCATCCGATTGACTTTAAATTTGAAGAGGATTTACATATCGGCTAACTGAATTCAACCACCCACTATTTTTGAGATCAGCATAGGCCAAACTCAACATAGGCCAAAAGGTCAGCAACAATTTCAATTTTTCTAAAATCCTCAATTTTCATCCCATTGACTTGGAATTTGAATGGGATTTTCATATCAGTTAACTGAATTCAACCACCAACTATTTTTGAGATCAGCATAAGCCAAAACCTCAAATTAGGCCAAAGGTAAACAACAATTTCAAATATCTAAAATCCTCAATTTTAATCAGATTGACTTGAAATTTGAATAGGATTTACACATCGGCTAACTGAATTGAACCACTAACTATTTTGAGATCAGCGTAGGTGAAAAGGTCAACATAGGCCAAAGGTCAACAACTTTTTCACATTTCTAAAATCCTCAATTTTCATCCGATTGATTTGAAATTTGAATAAGATTTTCACATCAGCCAAATGAATTTAACCACCAACTATTTTTGAGGTTAAAAGGATGCTCTACTGAGTGCCATTCTACTTTGTTCTGTTTTGCCAAGTGTCGCTCCATGAGTGATTTTTTATTATTCTGTTTGTTTGTCACAAACTATTCTGTTTGTACAGGTTGCAATTCTTAACTGATCGTCATGAAACTTCACCAAGTCGTAGAGGTCGTCACAATTGAGAAGCCGATTGATTTTGAGGTCAAACGATCAACTCAAGGTGAAACTTCTAAAATCATAAATTTTCATTTTTAAAATCGTCAGTTTTCATCCTATTAATCCGAGATTTGATCGATATCATCAATTTTAATTTGGATGAAATGGACAATTTATTGGAGCAATGGCATCCTTTTGGGGGTGGGGGGGGTGGATTTTGCGTGCTCTGCATAACGTCTTCTTGTTTTAGTATCTGCCAGTTAATATCAATCAGATCCACCTACTCAGGTACTGATGGCGTATTAATGGGATAGAAAACGTGAACATTTCAGTCTGGTGGAGGTATGCGCTCCATCGAGTCCTGTTCTATCTGCTTGTCAATCGCCTACAGGGTACTACAATATCTTGTCACCTATTGTAAAAGTTGTGACGTTGCCTTTGGAGCTTCATAAAAGAGCTTGATGCACAGCAGCACGACCAAACCACTGATGACCTTAAACAAGCAGTGAAACTTCCTTTTAATCAGACCACTCCAATATACTCCGGGAAATGTCCCACAGAACATGGCGCAGAATTATTCGCTGTAATGACAATGATGGAGCACAAACGGATCCACTGGACACTTGAGGCTTTAGTCACGTGCTGCAAAATGTGTAATAAAGTTACACAGTGTAATAGTGTAATGCAAAATGTGTAATAAAGTTACTCAGTGAAATAGTGTAATGCAAAATGTGTAATGAAATTAACGAGTGCTGCAAATGTATGTGTAATAACTTGTGTAACCATTAAGTGTTGTCAGCTTATATGATAAAAGGCAATGTCACAATCTTTACAAGAGGTGACAAGACATTGTGGCCACCTTATGCAGGTCGTAATTCCATTGTCCGTCATGAAACCTAAACACCTGGTAGAGCTAGTCAAAAGCTTATTGTTTTTGAGGTCAAGAGGTCAACGTTTCATAAAATCGTCAATTTCCGTCCAATTTACTTGAGATTTGAACAGGGTTTGCATATCGTGTGACTGAATTGGTTCCCCCAACCAGAAGCATGAAGCCTATTGTTTTTGAGGTTTAAAAGTCCCAGAGGACCTAAAAGACCCCGAAGACTCAAAATACTCTAAGGACCCAAAAGACCCCCGAGTCCAGTCGGCAGGTGTGCTACAAGGAGGTGAAGACTAATGAAAATTTGGTCCAATGGACCAACGGGCTCCCTAGTACTATGAAATAACGAACTTTGACGACGTGAGGATCTCTCTGGGACTCCTCCAAACTGTAGCAATATGTATTGGAATCAGCATTTGAAAAGTTTTAAGCTGAAGCTGGCAGAACCTGGAGTTCGTGAGTTCCTGTTTTGGAACTTGGAGTTCGGGAGTTCGTGAGAAATTCACGGAACGCGTGGGATTTGTTCATGGTAAATATATTAACTTACCCAGAGTAAAAAGTTGGAAACAACAGGGGAATTTTGGAAGTAGTGAGATTCAAGAAATACCTCAAAATGTTTCATTAAAATTATGGAATGATATTGGGATCGTGCTGTGTTGGTGAGATGACTGACATTCGGAATTTTCTTCAAATTGAGCCGGAGCAACTCAAAATGACGTCATTACAATTTGCGCTGTGATTGGCTGCTTCATTTGAACGTGAGGGGAGATCCTGAGAAGGTGTTGATTTTGTATAAATAGTCGTGAAATGAAGAATAAATTCTCCATAAATTCAGAAAGTACTGATGGATTATGATAGCATGCAATATCCTAAATGAGGGAATAATGTAAAATCAATCATTTAGGATGACTTCGGAAACACCATATATGTCAAACCGTGATGTGCACATAAAAGAATGAGAATACACCGAATAAGTCATACTCTGGTTTCTCTTCAATTCGTATAAATCTTTCGCCTTTTACTAAAGATTTCCGTGGAGAGGAACATTCATGAGTCTAAATATTTTTTGATGCCCTGTATATATATACGGGGCGATCCATAACGAAAAATAGAGTTATTACTGGCAAAATTGAGGATTTTTCAAGTATATTCGGCAATTGCCTTTGTTGGCAATTTTTTAATATTTTATTTCGCGAATATGTTAATCAAGTATGTTGCTCACTCTGGTTTGTGTGTTTGTCTGTCCGCTCACTTATACTTGCCAACAGGTCACAATTTTAAACTGACCTTCAGGAAACGTTACCAAATGGTAGAGTTTGTGGCTTCACAAAATCCTAAATATTTTTGGGGTCAAAAGGTCGACCACTTTTTTCAAATTTCTAAAATCCTAAATTTTCATCCGATTGACTTGAAATTTGAATAGGATTTACATATCGGCTAACTGAATTCAACCACCAACTATTTTTGAGATCAGCATAGGCCAAAGGTCAACCACTTTTTTGAATTTCTAAAATCCTCAATTTACATCCGATTGACTTGAAATTTGAATTGGATTTACATATCGGTTAACTGAATTCAACCATCAACTATTTTTGAGAACAGCATAGGCCAAAGGTCAACCACTTTTTTGAATTTCTAAAATCCTCAATTTACATCCGACTGACTTCAAGTTTGAAGAGGATTTTTATATCAGCTAATTGAATGCAACCACCAACTATTTTTGAGATCAGCATACGCCAAAAGGTCAACATAGGCCAAAGGTCAACAACAATTTTAAATTTCTAAAATCCTCAATTTTCATCCAATTGACTTGAAATTTGAATAGGATATACATGTCGGCGAATTGAATTCAAGCACCAACTATTTTTGAGATCAGCATCGGCCAAAAGGTCAACATAGGCCAAAGGTCAACAACCATTTCAAATTTCTAAAATCCTCAATTTTCATCCGATTGACTTGAAATTTGAAGAGGATGTACATATCGACGAACTGAATTCAACCACCAACTATTTTTGAGATTACCTTTGACCAAAAGTTCAACATAGGCCAAAGGTCAATCTCTTTTTTCAAATTTCTAAAATCCTCAATTTTCATCCGATTGACTTGAAATTTGAATAGGATTTACATATCGGCTTAATGAATTCAACCACCAACTATTTTTGAGATCAGCGAAGGCCAAAAGAGCAACATAGGCCAAAAGTCAACAACAATTTCAAATTTCTAAAATCCTCAATTTTCATACGATTCACTTGAAATCTGAATGGGATATACACATCAGTTAACTGAATTCAACCAACAACTGTTTTTGAGATCAGCATAGGCCAAAAGGTCAACATAGGCCCAAGTTGAACCACTTTTTCAAATTTCTAAAAGCCTCAATTTTCATCCGATTGACTTGAAATTTCAATAGGATTTTCATAGCAGCCAACTGAATTCAACCACCCACTATTTTTGAGGCTAAAAGGATGCTCTACTGAGTGCCATTGCACTTTGTTCTGTTTTGCCAAGTATCGATCTATGAGTGATTTTTCATTTGTTTGTATGTTTGTCTGTCCGCTCACTTATACTTGCCTACAGGTCACAATTTTAAACCGATCCTCACGAAACTTCGCCAAATGGTAGAGTTCGTGGTCCGACAAAATCCTATATGTATTTGAGGTCAAAAGGTCAACATAGGCCAAAGGTCTACAAGTGTGTGTCTACCCTCAGGAGTGCCAGGAAGCACTATCTCTCCTCACTCACGTACGAACTCTCAAACCTGTCTCCTTCCTCCAAATCCTGGTGGCGTCTGGTCAAATCCGTTTCTGGTTTCATCCCCTCCCTTACCTCAAATGGCCACACAGTTGACATCGCACGTGACAAAGCCGAATGCCTCAACTCTGTGTTTGCCTTAAAATCTTTAGTCCCAAACCCATCTCTCTCTGTTCCCACCTTTCCCAGTCGAACCCAACTGGTCCTGGACTCTGTGTCCTTCTCTCCTGACAAGGTGGAGGAGTTTTTGTCTAACCTCGACTCTGATTCTGCAACTGGACCAGACGGCATCAGCCCACGGGTCCTAAAATCCTGCTCTGCCACTCTATCTCACACTCTCTCTGTTCTTTTCACCCTATCTTTTGCTCAAGGTCATCTGCCAGCATCCTGGAAATCAGCAAACATTACCGCTTTACACAAAAAAGGTGCAAAAACAGATCCTTTTAACGACAGACCAATCAGCCTGCTCCCAATTATCAGCAAAGTCATGGAATCCATCATTGCTTCGGATATGAAATCTTTCCTCTTCTCCAATGGCTTGATCTCTGATCATCAATTTGGATTCAGACCAGGTCACTCTACTCTGGACATGCTGCTTCTCCTGTCTCAACAATGGATGGAGGTCCTCAATGCCAAACAGGAAATTAGAGCTGTCTCCCTCGACATATCACATGCCTTCGATACGGTCTGGCACCCAGCTCTGCTCACCAAACTCTACTCCTATGGTATCCATGGAAATCTCCATGCATGGCTTGCGGACTTCCTCTCTGGTCGTAGTCAACGTGTGGCCCTGAATGGATTTCTCTCATCTCCCCTTCCTGTTCAGGCTGGAGTTCCCCAAGGCAGTGTGCTGGGCCCTGTGCTTTTTCTGGTCTTTATCAATGATCTCTCCGACTCTCTGGAAAATCCTCTCTATCTCTTTGCTGATGACTCCACTCTCTGCCGCTCCATTCCTCTTCCCTCAGATCGGCAGTCTGCAGCCTCCTCACTCTCTGAAGACCTGGACAAAATCACAGACTGGTCAAACAAGTGGAACATGTCTTTCAATCCTGACAAATCTCACACTCTTACTATGTCTCTCCGAAAAGATCGACTGGACAACCCTCCCATCTACTTTCTCAACAATCCTCTCCAAGAAGTTCTGTCGCTCAAGCTTTTGGGTCTCACTATCTGCCATGATCTTTCTTGGGAAAACCACATTTCCAAGCTGGCCTGCAAAGCCAGTCGCCGACTGGGCATCCTCCGTCGTGCGAAGTCCTTCCTAGGCACACCTGAGCTCCTCACCACATACAAGGCTTTCATCCGCAGCTCAATGGAATACTGTTCTCCCCTATGGGCTGGTGCTCCTGCCTCACACCTAGCTTGGCTTCACGCTGTTGAAACCAAAGCTTTCAGAATCATTGGAATCTCCCGCGATGAAGCTATCTCTGAGGGCCTTTCACTCACTCACCGCAGGCAGGTAGGTGGTCTTTCTGTCTTCTACCGACTCCTCTCCGGCCTTGCTCCCCCAGCTCTCTCTGTGCTCTGTCCCCCAAATATTCCTACAGGTCGCACAAGATCTGCCAGCAAGCCTCTGATGGTTAAACTGCCAAAATCTCGACTCTCTGCTCACCTTCACTCCTTCATTCCTCTTTTCTCCCGCCTCTGGAACAAACTCCCACACTCCCTTCAATCCCACTCCTCCATCCAGGTCTTTAAAACAGCTGTTCACCACCATCTCTTATCTTCCCCCATCCAAAACCTTGATCTTTTCTACCCCCGCTAATTCACCCCAGATCCACCTTGTTTGAAATTCCAACTTCTTTCCTGGAAGTCCTGGCAGTGTCCATATGTTTTATACCTCTCCCACCGCCCCCTTCCCATGCCCCCCCCCCCAAAGCCCTCGCCCTCTCTCAGATCTCTCGATGTCTCCATGTCTCTCGGTCCCTGCTCTCAAATGTTGTGTTTGTGTCCTTCCCCCTCTCTCCCCATCTTGTCTACCGCTCCCGATGTTATATGTTTTATGTGTCGGTTTGTCTTTCTGTGTGATTAATGTTCGCTCTTTCACGAGCCTCGATCTTGTATACAAAAAAAAAGAAAAAAGAAAAAAAAAAAGGTCAACCACTTTTTTAGAATTTCTAAAATCCTCAATTTTCATCCGATTGACTTGAAATTTGAATCGAATTTACATCTCGGAAAACTGAATTCAACCACCAACTATTTTTAAGGTCAGCATAGGCCAAAGGTCAACCACTTTTTTCGAATTTATAAAATCCTCAATTTTCATCCGATTGACTTGAAATTTGAATCGAATTTACATCTCGGAAAACTGAATTCAACCACCAACTATTTTTAAGGTCAGCATAGGCCAAAGGTCAACCACTTTTTTCGAATTTATAAAATCCTCAATTTTCATCCGATTGAATTGAAATTTGAATACGATTTACATATCGGCTTACTGAATTCAACCACCAACTATTTTTGAGATCAGCTTCGGCCAAAAGGTCAACATAGGCCAAAGGTCAACAACAATATCAAATTTCTAAAATCCTCAATTTTCATCCGATTGACTTTAAATTTGAAGAGGATTTACATATCGGCTAACTGAATTCAACCACCCACTATTTTTGAGATCAGCATAGGCCAAACTCAACATAGGCCAAAAGGTCAGCAACAATTTCAATTTTTCTAAAATCCTCAATTTTCATCCCATTGACTTGGAATTTGAATGGGATTTTCATATCAGTTAACTGAATTCAACCACCAACTATTTTTGAGATCAGCATAAGCCAAAAGCTCAAATTAGGCCAAAGGTAAACAACAATTTCAAATATCTAAAATCCTCAATTTTAATCAGATTGACTTGAAATTTGAATAGGATTTACACATCGGCTAACTGAATTGAACCACTAACTATTTTGAGATCAGCGTAGGTGAAAAGGTCAACATAGGCCAAAGGTCAACAACTTTTTCACATTTCTAAAATCCTCAATTTTCATCCGATTGATTTGAAATTTGAATAAGATTTTCACATCAGCCAAATGAATTTAACCACCAACTATTTTTGAGGTTAAAAGGATGCTCTACTGAGTGCCATTCTACTTTGTTCTGTTTTGCCAAGTGTCGCTCCATGAGTGATTTTTTATTATTCTGTTTGTTTGTCACAAACTATTCTGTTTGTACAGGTTGCAATTCTTAACTGATCGTCATGAAACTTCACCAAGTCGTAGAGGTCGTCACAATTGAGAAGCCGATTGATTTTGAGGTCAAACGATCAACTCAAGGTGAAACTTCTAAAATCATAAATTTTCATTTTTAAAATCGTCAGTTTTCATCCTATTAATCCGAGATTTGATCGATATCATCAATTTTAATTTGGATGAAATGGACAATTTATTGGAGCAATGGCATCCTTTTGGGGGTGGGGGGGTGGATTTTGCGTGCTCTGCATAACGTCTTCTTGTTTTAGTATCTGCCAGTTAATATCAATCAGATCCACCTACTCAGGTACTGATGGCGTATTAATGGGATAGAAAACGTGAACATTTCAGTCTGGTGGAGGTATGCGCTCCATCGAGTCCTGTTCTATCTGCTTGTCAATCGCCTACAGGGTACTACAATATCTTGTCACCTATTGTAAAAGTTGTGACGTTGCCTTTGGAGCTTCATAAAAGAGCTTGATGCACAGCAGCACGACCAAACCACTGATGACCTTAAACAAGCAGTGAAACTTCCTTTTAATCAGACCACTCCAATATACTCCGGGAAATGTCCCACAGAACATGGCGCAGAATTATTCGCTGTAATGACAATGATGGAGCACAAACGGATCCACTGGACACTTGAGGCTTTAGTCACGTGCTGCAAAATGTGTAATAAAGTTACACAGTGTAATAGTGTAATGCAAAATGTGTAATAAAGTTACTCAGTGAAATAGTGTAATGCAAAATGTGTAATGAAATTAACGAGTGCTGCAAATGTATGTGTAATAACTTGTGTAACCATTAAGTGTTGTCAGCTTATATGATAAAAGGCAATGTCACAATCTTTACAAGAGGTGACAAGACATTGTGGCCACCTTATGCAGGTCGTAATTCCATTGTCCGTCATGAAACCTAAACACCTGGTAGAGCTAGTCAAAAGCTTATTGTTTTTGAGGTCAAGAGGTCAACGTTTCATAAAATCGTCAATTTCCGTCCAATTTACTTGAGATTTGAACAGGGTTTGCATATCGTGTGACTGAATTGGTTCCCCCAACCAGAAGCATGAAGCCTATTGTTTTTGAGGTTTAAAAGTCCCAGAGGACCTAAAAGACCCCGAAGACTCAAAATACTCTAAGGACCCAAAAGACCCCCGAGTCCAGTCGGCAGGTATACGACAAGGAGATGAAGACCAATGAAAATTTGGTCCAATGGACCAACGGGCTCCCTAGTACTATGAAATAACGAACTTTGACTACGTGAGGATCTCTCTGGGACTCCTCAAAACTGTAGCAATATGTATTGGAATCAGCATTTGAAAAGTTTTAAGCTGAAGTTGGTAGAACCTGGAGTTCGTGAGTTCCTGCATTGGAACTTGGAGTTCGGGAGTTCGTGAGAAATTCACGGAACGCGTGGGATTTGATAATGCTAAATATATTAACTTACTCAGACTAAAAAATTGGAAACAACAGGGGAATTTTGGAAGTAGTGAGATTCAAGAAATACCTCAAAATGTTTCATTAAAATTATGGAATGATATTGGGATCGTGCTGTGTTGGTGAGATGACTGACATTCGGAATTTTCTTCAAATTGAGCCGGAGCAACTCGAAATAACGTCATTACAATTTGCGCTGTGATTGGCTGCTTCATTTGAACGTGAGGGGAGATCCTGAGAAGGTGTTGATTTTGTATAAATAGTCGTGAAATGAAGAATAAATTCTCCATAAATTCAGAAAGTACTGATGGATTATGATAGCATGCAATATCCTAAATGAGGGAATAATGTAAAATCAATCATTTAGGATGACTTCGGAAACACCATATATGTCAAACCGTGATGTGCACATAAAAGAATGAGAATATACCAAATAAGTCATACTCTGGTTTCTCTTCAATTCGTATAAATCTTTCGCCTTTTACTAAAGATTTCCGTGGAGAGGAACATTCATGAGTGTAAATATTTTTTGATGCCCTGTATTTATATACGGGGCGATCTATAACGAAAAAAAGAGTTATTACGGGCAAAATCGAAGATTTTTCATGTATATTCGGCAATTGCCTTTGTTAATTGGCAGTTTTTTTATATTTTTTTTGCGAAGATGTTGATAAAGTATGTTGCTCACTCTGGTTTGTGTATTTGTCTGTCTGCTCACTTATACTTGCCAACAGGACACAATTTTAAACAGACCTTCAAGAAACGTTACCAAGTTTGTTTTGTGGCCTGACAGTTCGTGGCCTGACAAAATCCTATATATTTTTGGGGTGAAAAGGTCAACCACTTTTTTGAATTTCTAAAATCCTCAGTTTACATCCGACTGACTTGAAGTTTGAATAGGATTTTAAAATCAGCTAATTGAATGCAACCACCAACTATTTTTGAGATCAGCATAGGCCAAAAGGTCAACATAGGCCAAAGGTCAACCACAATCTTAAATTTCTAAAATCCTCAATTTTCATCCGATTGATTTGAAATTTGAATAAGATTTTCACATCAGCCAACTGAATTCAACCACCAACTATTTTTGAGGTTAAAAGGATGCTCTACTGAGTGCCATTCTACTTTGTTCTGTTTTGCCAAGTGTCGCTCTATGAGTGATTTTTTATTATTCAGTTTGTTTGTCACCACTATTCTGTTTGTACAGGTTGCAATTCTTAACCGATCGTCATGAAACTTCACCAAGTTGTAGAGGTCGTCACAATTGAGAAGCCGATTGATTTTGAGGTCAAAAGGTCAACTCAAGGTGAAACTTCTAAAATCATGAATTTTTATTTTAAAAATCGTCACTTTTCATCCTATTAACCCGAGATTTGATCGATATCATCAATTTTAATCTGGATGAAATGGACAATTTATTGGAGCAATGGCATCCTTTTGGGGGGGGGGGGGGGGGGGGTGGATTTTGCGTGCTCTGCATGACGTCTTCTTGTTTTAGTATCTGCCAGATAGTATCAATCAGATCCACCTACTCAGGTACTGATGGCGTATTAATGGGATTTAAAACGTAAACATCCTGTCTAGTGGAGGTATGCGCTCCATCGAGTCCTGTTCTATCTGCTTGTCAATCGCCTACAGGGTACTACAATATCTTGTCACCTATTGTAAAAGTTGTGACGTTGCCTTTGGAGCTTCATAAAAGAGCTTGATGCACAGCAGCACGACCAAACCACTGATGACCTTAAACAAGCAGTGAAACCTCCTTTTAATCAGACTACTCCAATACACTCCGGGAAATGTCCCACAGAACATGGCGCACAATTCTTCGCTGTAATGACAATGAGGGAGCACAAACGGATCCACTGGACACATGAGGCTTTAGTCACGTGCTGCAAAATGTGTAATAAAGTTACTCAGTGAAATAGTGTAATGCAAAATGTGTAATAAAATTAATGAGTGCTGCAAATGTATGTGGTATAACTTGTGTAACCATTCAGTGTTGTCAGCTTATATGATAAAAGGCAATGTCACAATCTTTACAAGAGGTGACAAGACATTGTGGCCACCCTATGCAGGTCGTAATTCCATTGTCCGTCATGAAACCTAAACACCTGGTAGAGCTAGTCAAAAGCTTATTGTTTTTGAGGTCAAGAGGTCAACGTTTCATAAAATCGTCAATTTCCGTCCAATTGACTTGAGATTTGAACAGGGTTTGCATATCGTGTGACTGAATTGGTTCACCCAACCAAAATCTAGAAGCCTATTGTTTTTGAGGTCTAAAAGGCCCAGATGACCCAAAAGTCCCAGAGGACCTAAAAGACCCCGAAGACTCAAAATACTCTAAGGACCCAAAAGACCCCCGAGTCCAGTCGGCAGGTGTGCTACAAGGAGGTGAAGACTAATGAAAATTTGGTCCAATGGACCAACGGGCTCCCTAGTACTATGAAATAACGAACTTTGACGACGTGAGGATCTCTCTGGGACTCCTCCAAACTGTAGCAATATGTATTGGAATCAGCATTTGAAAAGTTTTAAGCTGAAGCTGGCAGAACCTGGAGTTCGTGAGTTCCTGTTTTGGAACTTGGAGTTCGGGAGTTCGTGAGAAATTCACGGAACGCGTGGGATTTGTTCATGGTAAATATATTAACTTACCCAGAGTAAAAAGTTGGAAACAACAGGGGAATTTTGGAAGTAGTGAGATTCAAGAAATACCTCAAAATGTTTCATTAAAATTATGGAATGATATTGGGATCGTGCTGTGTTGGTGAGATGACTGACATTCGGAATTTTCTTCAAATTGAGCCGGAGCAACTCAAAATGACGTCATTACAATTTGCGCTGTGATTGGCTGCTTCATTTGAACGTGAGGGGAGATCCTGAGAAGGTGTTGATTTTGTATAAATAGTCGTGAAATGAAGAATAAATTCTCCATAAATTCAGAAAGTACTGATGGATTATGATAGCATGCAATATCCTAAATGAGGGAATAATGTAAAATCAATCATTTAGGATGACTTCGGAAACACCATATATGTCAAACCGTGATGTGCACATAAAAGAATGAGAATACACCGAATAAGTCATACTCTGGTTTCTCTTCAATTCGTATAAATCTTTCGCCTTTTACTAAAGATTTCCGTGGAGAGGAACATTCATGAGTCTAAATATTTTTTGATGCCCTGTATATATATACGGGGCGATCCATAACGAAAAATAGAGTTATTACTGGCAAAATTGAGGATTTTTCAAGTATATTCGGCAATTGCCTTTGTTGGCAATTTTTTAATATTTTATTTCGCGAATATGTTAATCAAGTATGTTGCTCACTCTGGTTTGTGTGTTTGTCTGTCCGCTCACTTATACTTGCCAACAGGTCACAATTTTAAACTGACCTTCAGGAAACGTTACCAAATGGTAGAGTTTGTGGCTTCACAAAATCCTAAATATTTTTGGGGTCAAAAGGTCGACCACTTTTTTCAAATTTCTAAAATCCTAAATTTTCATCCGATTGACTTGAAATTTGAATAGGATTTACATATCGGCTAACTGAATTCAACCACCAACTATTTTTGAGATCAGCATAGGCCAAAGGTCAACCACTTTTTTGAATTTCTAAAATCCTCAATTTACATCCGATTGACTTGAAATTTGAATTGGATTTACATATCGGTTAACTGAATTCAACCATCAACTATTTTTGAGAACAGCATAGGCCAAAGGTCAACCACTTTTTTGAATTTCTAAAATCCTCAATTTACATCCGACTGACTTCAAGTTTGAAGAGGATTTTTATATCAGCTAATTGAATGCAACCACCAACTATTTTTGAGATCAGCATACGCCAAAAGGTCAACATAGGCCAAAGGTCAACAACAATTTTAAATTTCTAAAATCCTCAATTTTCATCCAATTGACTTGAAATTTGAATAGGATATACATGTCGGCGAATTGAATTCAAGCACCAACTATTTTTGAGATCAGCATCGGCCAAAAGGTCAACATAGGCCAAAGGTCAACAACCATTTCAAATTTCTAAAATCCTCAATTTTCATCCGATTGACTTGAAATTTGAAGAGGATGTACATATCGACGAACTGAATTCAACCACCAACTATTTTTGAGATTACCTTTGACCAAAAGTTCAACATAGGCCAAAGGTCAATCTCTTTTTTCAAATTTCTAAAATCCTCAATTTTCATCCGATTGACTTGAAATTTGAATAGGATTTACATATCGGCTTAATGAATTCAACCACCAACTATTTTTGAGATCAGCGAAGGCCAAAAGAGCAACATAGGCCAAAAGTCAACAACAATTTCAAATTTCTAAAATCCTCAATTTTCATACGATTCACTTGAAATCTGAATGGGATATACACATCAGTTAACTGAATTCAACCAACAACTGTTTTTGAGATCAGCATAGGCCAAAAGGTCAACATAGGCCCAAGTTGAACCACTTTTTCAAATTTCTAAAAGCCTCAATTTTCATCCGATTGACTTGAAATTTCAATAGGATTTTCATAGCAGCCAACTGAATTCAACCACCCACTATTTTTGAGGCTAAAAGGATGCTCTACTGAGTGCCATTGCACTTTGTTCTGTTTTGCCAAGTATCGATCTATGAGTGATTTTTCATTTGTTTGTATGTTTGTCTGTCCGCTCACTTATACTTGCCTACAGGTCACAATTTTAAACCGATCCTCACGAAACTTCGCCAAATGGTAGAGTTCGTGGTCCGACAAAATCCTATATGTATTTGAGGTCAAAAGGTCAACATAGGCCAAAGGTCTACAAGTGTGTGTCTACCCTCAGGAGTGCCAGGAAGCACTATCTCTCCTCACTCACGTACGAACTCTCAAACCTGTCTCCTTCCTCCAAATCCTGGTGGCGTCTGGTCAAATCCGTTTCTGGTTTCATCCCCTCCCTTACCTCAAATGGCCACACAGTTGACATCGCACGTGACAAAGCCGAATGCCTCAACTCTGTGTTTGCCTTAAAATCTTTAGTCCCAAACCCATCTCTCTCTGTTCCCACCTTTCCCAGTCGAACCCAACTGGTCCTGGACTCTGTGTCCTTCTCTCCTGACAAGGTGGAGGAGTTTTTGTCTAACCTCGACTCTGATTCTGCAACTGGACCAGACGGCATCAGCCCACGGGTCCTAAAATCCTGCTCTGCCACTCTATCTCACACTCTCTCTGTTCTTTTCACCCTATCTTTTGCTCAAGGTCATCTGCCAGCATCCTGGAAATCAGCAAACATTACCGCTTTACACAAAAAAGGTGCAAAAACAGATCCTTTTAACGACAGACCAATCAGCCTGCTCCCAATTATCAGCAAAGTCATGGAATCCATCATTGCTTCGGATATGAAATCTTTCCTCTTCTCCAATGGCTTGATCTCTGATCATCAATTTGGATTCAGACCAGGTCACTCTACTCTGGACATGCTGCTTCTCCTGTCTCAACAATGGATGGAGGTCCTCAATGCCAAACAGGAAATTAGAGCTGTCTCCCTCGACATATCACATGCCTTCGATACGGTCTGGCACCCAGCTCTGCTCACCAAACTCTACTCCTATGGTATCCATGGAAATCTCCATGCATGGCTTGCGGACTTCCTCTCTGGTCGTAGTCAACGTGTGGCCCTGAATGGATTTCTCTCATCTCCCCTTCCTGTTCAGGCTGGAGTTCCCCAAGGCAGTGTGCTGGGCCCTGTGCTTTTTCTGGTCTTTATCAATGATCTCTCCGACTCTCTGGAAAATCCTCTCTATCTCTTTGCTGATGACTCCACTCTCTGCCGCTCCATTCCTCTTCCCTCAGATCGGCAGTCTGCAGCCTCCTCACTCTCTGAAGACCTGGACAAAATCACAGACTGGTCAAACAAGTGGAACATGTCTTTCAATCCTGACAAATCTCACACTCTTACTATGTCTCTCCGAAAAGATCGACTGGACAACCCTCCCATCTACTTTCTCAACAATCCTCTCCAAGAAGTTCTGTCGCTCAAGCTTTTGGGTCTCACTATCTGCCATGATCTTTCTTGGGAAAACCACATTTCCAAGCTGGCCTGCAAAGCCAGTCGCCGACTGGGCATCCTCCGTCGTGCGAAGTCCTTCCTAGGCACACCTGAGCTCCTCACCACATACAAGGCTTTCATCCGCAGCTCAATGGAATACTGTTCTCCCCTATGGGCTGGTGCTCCTGCCTCACACCTAGCTTGGCTTCACGCTGTTGAAACCAAAGCTTTCAGAATCATTGGAATCTCCCGCGATGAAGCTATCTCTGAGGGCCTTTCACTCACTCACCGCAGGCAGGTAGGTGGTCTTTCTGTCTTCTACCGACTCCTCTCCGGCCTTGCTCCCCCAGCTCTCTCTGTGCTCTGTCCCCCAAATATTCCTACAGGTCGCACAAGATCTGCCAGCAAGCCTCTGATGGTTAAACTGCCAAAATCTCGACTCTCTGCTCACCTTCACTCCTTCATTCCTCTTTTCTCCCGCCTCTGGAACAAACTCCCACACTCCCTTCAATCCCACTCCTCCATCCAGGTCTTTAAAACAGCTGTTCACCACCATCTCTTATCTTCCCCCATCCAAAACCTTGATCTTTTCTACCCCCGCTAATTCACCCCAGATCCACCTTGTTTGAAATTCCAACTTCTTTCCTGGAAGTCCTGGCAGTGTCCATATGTTTTATACCTCTCCCACCGCCCCCTTCCCATGCCCCCCCCCCCAAAGCCCTCGCCCTCTCTCAGATCTCTCGATGTCTCCATGTCTCTCGGTCCCTGCTCTCAAATGTTGTGTTTGTGTCCTTCCCCCTCTCTCCCCATCTTGTCTACCGCTCCCGATGTTATATGTTTTATGTGTCGGTTTGTCTTTCTGTGTGATTAATGTTCGCTCTTTCACGAGCCTCGATCTTGTATACAAAAAAAAAGAAAAAAGAAAAAAAAAAAGGTCAACCACTTTTTTAGAATTTCTAAAATCCTCAATTTTCATCCGATTGACTTGAAATTTGAATCGAATTTACATCTCGGAAAACTGAATTCAACCACCAACTATTTTTAAGGTCAGCATAGGCCAAAGGTCAACCACTTTTTTCGAATTTATAAAATCCTCAATTTTCATCCGATTGACTTGAAATTTGAATCGAATTTACATCTCGGAAAACTGAATTCAACCACCAACTATTTTTAAGGTCAGCATAGGCCAAAGGTCAACCACTTTTTTCGAATTTATAAAATCCTCAATTTTCATCCGATTGAATTGAAATTTGAATACGATTTACATATCGGCTTACTGAATTCAACCACCAACTATTTTTGAGATCAGCTTCGGCCAAAAGGTCAACATAGGCCAAAGGTCAACAACAATATCAAATTTCTAAAATCCTCAATTTTCATCCGATTGACTTTAAATTTGAAGAGGATTTACATATCGGCTAACTGAATTCAACCACCCACTATTTTTGAGATCAGCATAGGCCAAACTCAACATAGGCCAAAAGGTCAGCAACAATTTCAATTTTTCTAAAATCCTCAATTTTCATCCCATTGACTTGGAATTTGAATGGGATTTTCATATCAGTTAACTGAATTCAACCACCAACTATTTTTGAGATCAGCATAAGCCAAAAGCTCAAATTAGGCCAAAGGTAAACAACAATTTCAAATATCTAAAATCCTCAATTTTAATCAGATTGACTTGAAATTTGAATAGGATTTACACATCGGCTAACTGAATTGAACCACTAACTATTTTGAGATCAGCGTAGGTGAAAAGGTCAACATAGGCCAAAGGTCAACAACTTTTTCACATTTCTAAAATCCTCAATTTTCATCCGATTGATTTGAAATTTGAATAAGATTTTCACATCAGCCAAATGAATTTAACCACCAACTATTTTTGAGGTTAAAAGGATGCTCTACTGAGTGCCATTCTACTTTGTTCTGTTTTGCCAAGTGTCGCTCCATGAGTGATTTTTTATTATTCTGTTTGTTTGTCACAAACTATTCTGTTTGTACAGGTTGCAATTCTTAACTGATCGTCATGAAACTTCACCAAGTCGTAGAGGTCGTCACAATTGAGAAGCCGATTGATTTTGAGGTCAAACGATCAACTCAAGGTGAAACTTCTAAAATCATAAATTTTCATTTTTAAAATCGTCAGTTTTCATCCTATTAATCCGAGATTTGATCGATATCATCAATTTTAATTTGGATGAAATGGACAATTTATTGGAGCAATGGCATCCTTTTGGGGGTGGGGGGGTGGATTTTGCGTGCTCTGCATAACGTCTTCTTGTTTTAGTATCTGCCAGTTAATATCAATCAGATCCACCTACTCAGGTACTGATGGCGTATTAATGGGATAGAAAACGTGAACATTTCAGTCTGGTGGAGGTATGCGCTCCATCGAGTCCTGTTCTATCTGCTTGTCAATCGCCTACAGGGTACTACAATATCTTGTCACCTATTGTAAAAGTTGTGACGTTGCCTTTGGAGCTTCATAAAAGAGCTTGATGCACAGCAGCACGACCAAACCACTGATGACCTTAAACAAGCAGTGAAACTTCCTTTTAATCAGACCACTCCAATATACTCCGGGAAATGTCCCACAGAACATGGCGCAGAATTATTCGCTGTAATGACAATGATGGAGCACAAACGGATCCACTGGACACTTGAGGCTTTAGTCACGTGCTGCAAAATGTGTAATAAAGTTACACAGTGTAATAGTGTAATGCAAAATGTGTAATAAAGTTACTCAGTGAAATAGTGTAATGCAAAATGTGTAATGAAATTAACGAGTGCTGCAAATGTATGTGTAATAACTTGTGTAACCATTAAGTGTTGTCAGCTTATATGATAAAAGGCAATGTCACAATCTTTACAAGAGGTGACAAGACATTGTGGCCACCTTATGCAGGTCGTAATTCCATTGTCCGTCATGAAACCTAAACACCTGGTAGAGCTAGTCAAAAGCTTATTGTTTTTGAGGTCAAGAGGTCAACGTTTCATAAAATCGTCAATTTCCGTCCAATTTACTTGAGATTTGAACAGGGTTTGCATATCGTGTGACTGAATTGGTTCCCCCAACCAGAAGCATGAAGCCTATTGTTTTTGAGGTTTAAAAGTCCCAGAGGACCTAAAAGACCCCGAAGACTCAAAATACTCTAAGGACCCAAAAGACCCCCGAGTCCAGTCGGCAGGTATACGACAAGGAGATGAAGACCAATGAAAATTTGGTCCAATGGACCAACGGGCTCCCTAGTACTATGAAATAACGAACTTTGACTACGTGAGGATCTCTCTGGGACTCCTCAAAACTGTAGCAATATGTATTGGAATCAGCATTTGAAAAGTTTTAAGCTGAAGTTGGTAGAACCTGGAGTTCGTGAGTTCCTGCATTGGAACTTGGAGTTCGGGAGTTCGTGAGAAATTCACGGAACGCGTGGGATTTGATAATGCTAAATATATTAACTTACTCAGACTAAAAAATTGGAAACAACAGGGGAATTTTGGAAGTAGTGAGATTCAAGAAATACCTCAAAATGTTTCATTAAAATTATGGAATGATATTGGGATCGTGCTGTGTTGGTGAGATGACTGACATTCGGAATTTTCTTCAAATTGAGCCGGAGCAACTCGAAATAACGTCATTACAATTTGCGCTGTGATTGGCTGCTTCATTTGAACGTGAGGGGAGATCCTGAGAAGGTGTTGATTTTGTATAAATAGTCGTGAAATGAAGAATAAATTCTCCATAAATTCAGAAAGTACTGATGGATTATGATAGCATGCAATATCCTAAATGAGGGAATAATGTAAAATCAATCATTTAGGATGACTTCGGAAACACCATATATGTCAAACCGTGATGTGCACATAAAAGAATGAGAATATACCAAATAAGTCATACTCTGGTTTCTCTTCAATTCGTATAAATCTTTCGCCTTTTACTAAAGATTTCCGTGGAGAGGAACATTCATGAGTGTAAATATTTTTTGATGCCCTGTATACATATACGGGGCGATCCATAACGAAAAAAAGAGTTATTACTGGCAAAATTGAGGATTTTTCATGTATATTCGGCAATTGCCTTTGTTAATTGGCAGTTTTTTTATATTTTTTTTGCGAAGATGTTGATAAAGTATGTTGCTCACTCCGGTTTGTGTATTTGTCTCTCCGCTCACTTATACTTGCCAACAGGACACAATTTCAAACTGACCTTCACTAAACGTTACCAAATGGTAGGGTTTGTGGCTTCACAAAATCCTATATATTTTTGGGGTCAAAAGGTCGACCACTCTTTTCAAATTTCTAAAATCGTAAATTTTCATCCAATTGACTTGAAATTTGAATAGGATCGGCTAACTGAATTCAACCACCAACTATTTTTGAGATCAGCATAGGCCAAAGGTCAACCACTTTTTTGAATTTCTAAAATCCTCAATTTACATCCGACTGACTTCAAGTTTGAAGAGGATTTTTATATCAGCTAATTGAATGTAACCACCAACTATTTTTGAGATCAGCATCGGCCAAAAGGTCAACATAGGCCAAAGGTCAACAACCATTTCAAATTTCTAAAATCCTCAATTTTCATCCGATTGACTTGAAATTTGAAGAGGATGTACATATCGACGAACTGAATTCAACCACCAACTATTTTTGAGATTACCTTTGACCAAAAGTTCAACATAGGCCAAAGGTCAATCTCTTTTTTCAAATTTCTAAAATCCTCAATTTTCATCCGATTGACTTGAAATTTGAATAGGATTTACATATCGGCTTAATGAATTCAACCACCAACTATTTTTGAGATCAGCGTAGGCCAAAAGAGCAACATAGGCCAAAAGTCAACAACAATTTCAAATTTCTAAAATCCTCAATTTTCATACGATTCACTTGAAATCTGAATGGGATATACACATCAGTTAACTGAATTCAACCAACAACTGTTTTTGAGATCAGCATAGGCCAAAAGGTCAACATAGGCCCAAGTTGAACCACTTTTTCAAATTTCTAAAAGCCTCAATTTTCATCCGATTGACTTGAAATTTCAATAGGATTTTCATAGCAGCCAACTGAATTCAACCACCCACTATTTTTGAGGCTAAAAGGATGCTCTACTGAGTGCCATTGCACTTTGTTCTGTTTTGCCAAGTATCGATCTATGAGTGATTTTTCATTTGTTTGTATGTTTGTCTGTCCGCTCACTTATACTTGCCTACAGGTCACAATTTTAAACCGATCCTCACGAAACTTCGCCAAATGGTAGAGTTCGTGGTCCGACAAAATCCTATATGTATTTGAGGTCAAAAGGTCAACATAGGCCAAAGGTCTACAAGTGTGTGTCTACCCTCAGGAGTGCCAGGAAGCACTATCTCTCCTCACTCAAGTACGAACTCTCAAACCTGTCTCCTTCCTCCAAATCCTGGTGGCGTCTGGTCAAATCCGTTTCTGGTGTTTGTTCCCCCTCCATCCCCTCCCTTACCTCAAATGGCCACACAGTTGACATCGCACGTGACAAAGCCGAATGCCTCAACTCTGTGTTTGCCTTAAAATCTTTAGTCCCAAACCCATCTCTCTCTGTTCCCACCTTTCCCAGTCGAACCCAACTGCTCCTGGACTCTGTGTCCTTCTCTCCTGACAAGGTGGAGGAGTTTTTGTCTAACCTCGACTCTGATTCTGCAACTGGACCAGACGGCATCAGCCCAGGGTCCTAAAATCCTGCTCTGCCACTCTATCTCACCCTCTCTCTGTTCTTTTCACCCTATCTTTTGCTCAAGGTCATCTGCCAGCATCCTGGAAATCAGCAAACATTACCGCTTTACACAAAAAAGGTGCAAAAACAGATCCTTTTAACGACAGACCAATCAGCCTGCTCCCAATTATCAGCAAAGTCATGGAATCCATCAATGCTTCGGATATGAAATCTTTCCTCTTCTCCAATGGCTTGATCTCTGATCATCAATTTGGATTCAGACCAGGTCACTCTACTCTGGACATGCTGCTTCTCCTGTCTCAACAATGGATGGAGGTCCTCAATGCCAAACAGGAAATTAGAGCTGTCTCCCTCGACATATCACGTGCCTTCGATACGGTCTGGCACCCAGCTCTGCTCACCAAACTCTACTCCTATGGTATCCATGGAAATCTCCATGCATGGCTTGCGGACTTCCTCTCTGGTCGTAGTCAACGTGTGGCCCTGAATGGATTTCTCTCATCTCCCCTTCCTGTTCAGGCTGGAGTTCCCCAAGGCAGTGTGCTGGGCCCTGTGCTTTTTCTGGTCTTTATCAATGATCTCTCCGACTCTCTGGAAAATCCTCTCTATCTCTTTGCTGATGACTCCACTCTCTGCCGCTCCATTCCTCTTCCCTCAGATCGGATCGGAAATAGGATTTACATATCGGCTTAATGAATTCAACCACAACTATTTTTGAGATCAGCGTAGGCCAAAAGAGCAACATAGGCCAAAAGTCAACAACAATTTCAAATTTCTAAAATCCTCAATTTTCATACGATTCACTTGAAATTTGAAATGGATATACACATCAGTTAACTGAATTCAACCAACAACTGTTTTTGAGATCAGCATAGGCCAAAAGGTCAACATAGGCCCAAGGTGAACCACTTTTTCAAATTTCTAAAAGCCTCAATTTTCATCCGATTGATTTGAAATTTGAATAAGATTTTCACATCAGCCAAATGAATTTAACCACCAACTATTTTTGAGGTTGAAAGGATGCTCTACTGAGTGCCATTCTACTTTGTTCTGTTTTGCCAAGTGTCGCTCCATGAGTGATTTTTTATTATTCTGTTTGTTTGTCACAAACTATTCTGTTTGTACAGGTTGCAATTCTTAACCGATCGTCATGAAACTTCACCAAGTCGTAGAGGTCGTCACAATTGAGAAGCCGATTGATTTTGAGGTCAAACGGTCAACTCAAGGTGAAACTTCTAAAATCATAAATTTTCATTTTAAAAATCGTCACTTTTCACCATATTAACCCGAGATTTGATCGATATCATCAATTTTAATTTGGATGAAATGGACAATTTATTGGAGCAATGGCATCCTTTTGGGGGCGGGGGGGGGGGTGGATTTTGCGTGCTCTGCATAACGTCTTCTTGTTTTAGTATCTGCCAGATAGTATCAATCAGATCCACCTACTCAGGTACTGATGGCGTATTAATGGGATAGAAAATGTAAACATTTCAGTCTGGTGGAGGTATGCGCTCCATCGAGTCCTGTTCTATCTGCTTGTCAATCGCCTACAGGGTACTACAATATCTTGTCACCTATTGTAAAAGTTGTGACGTTGCCTTTGGAGCTTCATAAAAGAGCTTGATGCACAGCAGCACGACCAAACCACTGATGACCTTAAACAAGCAGTGAAACTTCCTTTTAATCAGACCACTCCAAAATACTCCGGGAAATGGCCCACAGAACATGGCGCACAATTATTCGCTGTAATGACAATGATGGAGCACAAACGGATCCACTGGACACTTGAGGCTTTAGTCACGTGCTGCAAAATGTGTAATAAAGTTACTCAGTGAAATAGTGTAATGCAAAATGTGTAATGAAATTAACGAGTGCTGCAAATGTATGTGGTATAACTTGTGTAACCATTCAGTGTTGTCAGCTTATATGATAAAAGGCAAAGTCACAATCTTTACAAGCGGTGACAAGACATTGTGGCCACCTTATGCAGGTCGTAGTTCCATTGTTCATCGTGAAACCTAAACATCTGGTCGAGCTAGTCAAAAGCTTATTGTTTTTGAGGTCAAGAGGTCAACGTTTCATAAAATCGTCAATTTCCGTCCAATTGACTTGTGATTTGAACAGGGTTTGCATATCGTGTGACTGAATTGGTTCACCCAACCAAAATCTAGAAGCCTATTGTTTTAGAGGTCCAAAAGACCCAGATGACCCAAAATACTCTGAGGACCCAAAAAAAACCCCGAGTCCAGTCGGCAGGTGTGCTTCAAGGAAGTGAAGACTAATGAAAATTTGGTCCAATGGAACAACGGGCTCCCTAGTACTATGAAATAACTAGCTTTGACAACGTGAGGATCTCTCTGGGACTCCTCAAAACTGTAGCAATATGTATTGGAATCAACATTTGAAAAGTTTTAAGCTGAAGTTGGCAGAACCTGGAGTTTGTGAGTTCTTGTTTTGGAACTTGGAGTTCGTGAGAAATTCATGGAACGTGTGGGATTTGATAATGCTCAATATAGATGCCATTAAGCCGTGAGATAATGCCATTCTCAGAGAGCCTCCTCAGCGTCGACGAGTCTGGCATTTCACTCAGGCTGACTGGAACGGTCTTCAAGCAGCCATCAATCATTTGGACTGGTCTCCCATCTCCACTGCCTCTGACATCAACTCTTCCTGGGAATTTTTCCAAAGGAAACTGCTCTCTCTCATGCACAGATTTATCCCATCTCGTCTTCAGTTGTCATACCCTTCCTCCCGTCCATGGTACACGGAATCTTGTGGTGAGGCAGTTGCCATGAAGCAACTTGCCTACACTTCATGGAAGGCTAATCCAACTGAAGGAAATCTCCATTCCTTTCACAAAGCTCAGAACAAGTGTGTGCCTACCCTCAGGAGAGCCAGGAAACAATATCTCTCTACTCTCAAGCATGAACTCTCAAACCTGTCTCCTTCCTCCAAATCCTGGTGGCGTCTGGTCAATTCTGTTTCTGGTGTTTGTTCCCCCTCCATCCCCTCCCTTACCTCAAACGGCTACACAGCTGACTCCGCATGTGACAAAGCCGAATGCCTCAACTCTGTGTTTGCCTCTAAATCTTTAGTCCCAAACCCATCTCTCTCTGTTCCGACATTTCTGTTCCCACACACTAGACTGGTTCAATTTCCAGCAAATGTGATTGCATGAGGCATTTTTGAGGAAAAGCAAACAAATAGGTTTTTCTTAAAGGGAATTTTGTGCTGAATATGAATATCTTGTTTGTGTTTCCCAAAATTGCCTAATTAGGTCATTAATTAAGGTCAAAGGTCAATAAGTGCAAAATTCAAGTTTTCACAAAAATTGTTTTATTTTTAATATTCAATACAGTGGTAAAAAGATTTTCCAATATCTATCATATTAAGCCATACATTGCATGTCAAAGATTTGAATTTAATGGAAAATGTGAAAGAAATTTTCACTTCTATGGAGCATATCTCCGTAACGGTTGACCTTTCTACGGAGTGCCATGTCAGTCGATTTCCCTTTGATGTTTCATGTCAAAATGCACCAGTGAAAAGAGTATATGGCATATCATCATTGTCTAGGTTCAGGGGAATGAGACTTTGTTGTTTGTTTTGCGAAATTTGCATAATTATCCACCAATTAGGGTCAAGGGTTAATTAGTACAAAATGCGAATTTTAATGAAATTTTCGTAAGGTCCTATTTGACGTCGCCTAGATGAATTTACAAGAATTTTCTGCATATCATTCAAATTAAACGTCATATTATGTGCCGAATATTCAAATTAAATGAAAAATATGATAGGAATTCTTGATTCTATCGCCAATATCTCAATAACGGTTCAATTGCCAATATCTCAATAACAGTTCAATTTTGGTCACATGGATTTGTCTTTTTTCCAACGTAGGCCACCAAAACTGAGTTTGGTTTCCTCTCTATATATGACAACAATATATCTAACAATATTGTAACGAATTTGGAAAGTGTAAAGAATGTGAGAACTGGTTTGCGGTGTTTTAACTGGCCCTCGTAGAGTAAATAAGATCGAAAGACGTCCCCCTAGTTAATTCCATGAACCTACAGACAGGCCACGATATATCTTTTTAAATAGCTTATTTCCTTGTTCTATGTAGGCTAAATATGTGTTTAGTCGGCCCCGCTCATCCAACCCAGAACAAGGGGTTTGGCTAAGAGAGGGCGGAGCGGGAACCCCCGAGAAAGTGCGCGAAGGTTCGGTGAGAAACCAATATAAACCGCCCCGGGACGCACTCTTACCCTCTTGCTCTGACCCTGTCCTCTTGCTTGCTGTCGCTCTTTGGTGCTGGGGAGAAGGAAGACGCCTGAACGAGCAGGTGTGACCGAGCCTGCGAGCCGTCGTGCAACCAGCTGCGCTGCAGTTAAGAGGACGCAGGCCACGAAAAGGGCGCGCCAGGCAGCAATACACGTGGAAGCTGAACCTCCCTTGCCTCTCAATAGCCATCCATCCTCAAGCCATACCTGCCTGCAATTTTCCCCGTGTAAGTGTGAACGTCGTCTGTCTTGAATGTTGTCCGGGGGTTTATAAGTAAACTGCATAGATAAGCTAACGATTCACTGTGTGACTGCTCCTTCCATCCATTGCTTGTAAATAACTTGATCGCTCCTTCTTTTTGCTTGTGTGTATAATAAATCCTGTTGTTCCTCCGTACTCTGTCTTCTTCTCTCTTCCTTCTCTTTCGGTCGCTTTAGAGGTTTCCAAATTGAATACCTGTGGCGCGATTTGGTCAACGTTGGGGGAGTCGGGCTAATCGGGGATCCTGTAACGGTCGCGGTTGACCATCCGCTCGGCCCAAAGTAACATCTTGTCCGCGACCCGTAACAATTGGTGTCAGGAGTGGGATGGGAGACACGAGGCAGAGCAGACGCCATTTGGGAGAGCTGAGAGGATTCAGTCGTGATAGGGTGAGTCTGAGTGAGTATATCAAGACAAGAACAAGAACTAGAAGGAGGTATGTACGGTGCGAGTCATATAATATATTGTTTAGTTATCGTCGATGAGGAATTTGGGGTCGGGATGCGTGGTCGGCCTGGGTGACTTGGTCTTGACTAGATGCTAGGCCGCACCTCATTTTGTCCAATAAAGTGGTTTTAAAATATTTTTTGATGGTTCTTATGCTTATCATTAGATGCATAACGTTCGTAGCGAGGTGTGGATATATGGATTGACATCGGATGGTCTGGGATTCGGGATTTAGGAGCTTCGAAGTTTTTTCATTAGGAATATATGCGATTTGTTTTGGGGGGCCCTTAGAGCTAACGGAGGCTCGGATTTTAATTCTGATTCCGGATTTCGCAGTCGCTAGTACGTCTTAACACTCGACAGAAACTGGCCCCGCGAAATTTCCAGGATTTTCGGTAAAATTACTTCAGGGTAAATTTTCATAGGAAAACCCCATGCTAAATTTTCGTTGCCGAAGGACTTTATTTTTTGCGAAATTCATCCTGACTTCGCGTCTAGGAGGATACAGGGGTATCTGTGGATAACGGGAACCTTTATTTGGCGAAATTCGGACTGGTATTGACCGAGTTATTCAAAATATTAACTTATATAAAATTGCCGTTTAAGCCTGTAAACGCAGTGACGTCACCACGCTCCGCGGCTCGACTTTGGATCCGGAGGAGATTTTGTTACATTGTGCACGCCTTCGTTTTATTTCCAAATTAGAATCTGTTTTCACTTCTGCCGCAAAAACGACATCAGTGCATTGAGTGGGGTATTTTATTTGGTAAAAATCCGTCGATTTGAAGTACGTGAAAATAAAATGTGATCGTGGAAAATCGTAGCGAGGGGCCATTTTGAATCGGTTTTCGATTATTGCACCGGGTTCTTCTACAGGGTTGGTTTTCTAAGGCTTATATCAAAATATTAACTTATATCAAATAGGTCTTTTAAGGTGAAAACGCGATGACGTCACCACGTCACGCGGCACGAATGCGCGCCTGTGTCGTTGGAGGTATTGACTTCTATAGGGTTGGTTTTCTAAGGCTTATATCAAAATATTAACTTATATCAAATAAATATTTCAAGGTGAAAGCGCGATGAAGTCACCACGTCATGCGGCACGAATGCGCGCCTGTGTCGTTGGGGGTGTTGGCTTCTGTAGGGTTGGTTTTCTAAGGCTTATATCGAAATGTTAACTTGTATCAAATAAATCTTTTAAGGTGAAAGCGCGATGACGTCACCACGTCACGCGGCACGAATGCGCGCCTGTGTCGTTGGAGGTATTGACTTCTATAGGGTTGGTTTTCTAAGGCTTATATCAAAATATTAACTTATATCAAATAAATCTTTTAAGGTGAAAGCGCGATGACGTCACCACGTCACGCGTTCCGGTATTTGGGACCGCAGGGACCGTGTATTTGGGACCGTGGGTGGTTCCGGTATTTGGGACCGCAGGGACGGAAAGTGCAGGTACGGGGTGCCAGTCACTCCCCAGCCGGCCCGCTCTGAAGGTTCGGATCGGGACACCGGGATTCATTCCGGTCGCCCGGTCGGCCCGGAGGTGGGGGTGCGGGGCCTGTCACGGAACGTCAAAACAAACGGCCTGCCGGGGCCGCCCAAAAGTCGGGCGTGAGGGGCGCGTCCACTAATGGAACGCCTCTCGCTTCCCAGATCGTTAAGTTCCTCCTTGCCCTCGCAAGGGAAAGGCTAGGGTCAAGCTCTTCCAAATTTCCAAACACTAGAAATCGGACGTCTCAAATTAATTAATTAATTTGTTAATACATCTCAGTCGCCCGCGACCTCTCCAGCGCGGGCGTCGAACCAGTTCATTTCCGGTGCGACCGGGCCGAATATCGGCCCGGCCGTGGCCAAAGCCGTTTATTCTGCCGTAGTACGCTAACGCGTAGGCTCGCGCGTCCCTGGTCCGCCGGGGCTCCGCGGGTGTCCTACCGTGCCTGGCGCCGCTATTCTCTCAAACTTCCGGGAGTAGGTGCCAGTGCCCGGGGACGGAGTTCGCTGTCTAAACATGGTAGCGCTAGGCCAGTGGGACCGCCGGGACCCACGTGCACTCACAAGTTGTTCTGTGCGTGGGCGGCAGTATCAGACCGGGGCGCCCAAATGCTCCCCGGCTAAAGTTATCCTGGAAGCGTCCACATTGTGCGGACAAACCCCACCAAGTCGAGGGCCACGTGGTCAGGAGAACCTCGTCCCTTCTGGTCACACTGTGCCTATCGGCCGGCCTCAAAGACCGAAATAGTGACTATGTCACCCTATGTAACCCGAATGTTAATTGTTACGGGTCGCGGACAAGATGTTACTTTGGGCCGAGCGGATGGTCAACCGCGACCGTTACAGGATCCCCGATTAGCCCGACTCCCCCAACGTTGACCAAATCGCGCCACAGGTATTCAATTTGGAAACCTCTAAAGCGACCGAAAGAGAAGGAAGAGAGAAGAAGACAGAGTACGGAGGAACAACAGGATTTATTATACACACAAGCAAAAAGAAGGAGCGATCAAGTTATTTACAAGCAATGGATGGAAGGAGCAGTCACACAGTGAATCGTTAGCTTATCTATGCAGTTTACTTATAAACCCCCGGACAACATTCAAGACAGACGACGTTCACACTTACACGGGGAAAATTGCAGGCAGGTATGGCTTGAGGATGGATGGCTATTGAGAGGCAAGGGAGGTTCAGCTTCCACGTGTATTGCTGCCTGGCGCGCCCTTTTCGTGGCCTGCGTCCTCTTAACTGCAGCGCAGCTGGTTGCACGATGGCTCGCAGGCTCGGTCACACCTGCTCGTTCAGGCGTCTTCCTTCTCCCCAGCACCAAAGAGCGACAGCAAGCAAGAGGACGGGGTCAGAGCAAGAGGGTAAGAGTGCGTCCCGCGGCGGTTTATATTGGTTTCTCACCGAACCTTCGCGCACTTTCTCGGGGGTTCCCGCTCCGCCCTCTCTTAGCCAAACCCCTTGTTCTGGGTTGGATGAGCGGGGCCGACTTACTCCTCCCCCCTATGACGAGGGGGGCGACCCGTCTTCTCTAGCCACTCCCCTTGTTCGTAATGGCCGCAAATGCCGAAAACCGGTCAGCAGCTGCAGGTAATGCGCCGCCACGTTGCACAGCAGTTCAGTACTGCAATAAACGCTTGCTGTCAAAGCTCAAGTGGGGGAATCTCTGGCACTTGAGCTGCCATGGATCATCGGAGGGGCCTACGCTTATTTCGTTTGATGCAATGCAGAGCCAATCTAGTGGGAAACACATATTTAGCCTACATAGAATAAGGAAATAAGCTATTTCAAAAGATATATCGTGGCCTGTCTGTAGGTTCATGGAATTAACTAGGGGGACGTCTTTCGATCTTATTTACTCTACGAGGGCCAGTTAAAACACCGCAAACCAATTCTCACATTCTTTACACTTTCCAAATTCGTTACAATATATTAGAAAGGAATATGTCACCTTTTTTATATTTCTATATTTTATATTTATATTTCACCCCCTTAAACCAACACTGATGAAGTGTCAAATAACCGGATTGTGGCAATATCCGAGCATTGGCGTTATTTAGTCTTGTTTTTGCATGTTACAGTCTCCGAGTCACTGCATTTGCATGCGTCCGTACACTTCAAATCCCATTTCTTGCACGAACACCTATCACTGGTGCAACCCTTGGTACAGCCACATTGTACAATGCCCTTGCATGCTTTTGGGATAGGGGGTAAAGATGTGAGCACCGGTGAGAGAAGACCATCGGCCAGCTTCCATCCAGCAGAGTCCATTGGGGAAGGAATTACTGGGTTTGGATTGCACGCTTCTCTCCATATGAAGCTCTGGTAATTTGCACGCTGTATATGGTGATGTGCAGCATCACTGGATGGTGGCATTGATTCTGGTGCCTGACATTTACTGAACAGCTTTACTGAACAGCGAACATATCACATGTTCTTGTGATATCACATCTCACGAGATGATATATCATCTCACGTTCTTGTGATATCACATCTCATGTGATATCACATGATATCACTTGTGATATCACATCTCACGAACATATCACATGTGAACATATTACATGTCCCTATCACATGTACCACAATTCCTACCATGAACAGCGAACAGCGAACTTCTCACATTTTCCATTAAATTCAAATCTTTGACATACGATATATGGCTTAATATGATAGATACTCGATAAACTTTTTCGCCACTGTATTGGATATTAAAAATAAAATAATTTCTGTGAAAACTTGAATTTTGCACTTATTGACCTTTGACCTTAATTAATGACCTAATTAGGCAATTTTGGGAAACACAAACAAGATATTCATATTCAGCACGAAAATCCCTTTCAGAAAAACCTATTTGTTTGCTTTTCCTCAAAAATGCCTCATGCAGCTTAAATAAGCACATTTTTGAATTTCTTGCCTATACGACACCGCTTTACACAAAAAAGGTGCAAAAACAGATCCTTGCAACGACAGACCAATCAGTTTGCTTCCAATAATCAGCAAGGTCATGGAATCCATCATTGCTTCAGATATCAAATCCTTCGTTTTTTTTTTGTTTGTTTTTTTGTATACAAGATCGAGGCTCGTGAAAGAGATAAGAGCTCTTCGCTAAAGAGTTCTTCTCCAATGACTTGATCTCGGATCATCAATTTGGATTCAGACGAGGTCATTCTACTCTGGACATACTGCTTCTGCTGTCTCAACAATGGATGGAGGTCCTTAATGCTAAACAGGAAATCAGAGCTGTCTCCCTTGACATATCACGTGCCTTCGATATTGTCTGGCACCCAGCTCTGCTCACCAATCTCTCCTCCTATAGTATCCATGGAAATCTCCACACTTGGCTTGTGGACTTCCTCTCTGGTCGTAGTCAAAGTGTGGCCCTGAATGGGTTTCTCTCATCTCCCCTTCCTGTTCAGGCTGGAGTTCCCCAAGGCAGTGTTCTGGGCCCTGTGCTTTTTCTGGTCTTCATCAATGATCTCTCCGACTCTCTGGAAAATCGTCTCTATCTCTTTGCTGATGACTCCACTCTCTGCCGCTCCATACCACATCCCTCAGATTGGCAGTCTGCAGCCTCCTCACTCTCTGAAGACCTGGACAAAATCACAGACTAGTCAAACAAGTGGAACATGTCTTTCAATCCTGACAAATCTCACACTCTTACTATGTCTCTCTGAAAAGACCGTCTGGAAAACCCTCCCATCTACTTTCTCAACAATCCTCTCCAATAAGTTCTGTCACTCAAGCTTTTGGGTCTCACTATCTGCCATGATCTTTCCTGGGAAAACCACATTTCCAAGCTGGCCTCCAAAGCCAGTCGCCGACTGGGCATACTCCGTCGTGTGAAGTCCTTCCTTGGCACACCTGAGCTCCTCACCACATGCAAGGCTTCCATCTGCAGCTCAATGGAATACTGTTCCCCCCTCTGGGCCGGTACTCCTGCCTCACACCAAGCTCGGCTTCACGCTGTTGAAACCAAATCTTTCAGAATCATTGGAATCTCCTGCGATGAAGCTGATTCTGAGGGCCTTTCACTCACTCACCGCAGGCAGGTTGGTGGTCTTTCTGTCTTCTGCCGACTCATCTCTGGCCTTGCCACCCCCAACCCTGTCTGTGCTCTGTCCCCCAAATATTCCTAAAGGTCGCACAAGATCTGCCTGCAACCCTCTCATGGTTAAGCTGCCAAAATCAAGACTCTATATTCACGTTAACTCCTCTTTTCTCCCGCCTCTGGAACAAACTCCCCCACTCCCTTCAATCACACTCCTCCCTCCAGGTCTTTAAAACAGCTGTTCACCACCATCTCTTGTCTTCCCCCATCCAAAACCTTGATCTTTTCTACCCCCGTTAATTCACCCCAGAGCCACTTTTTTGAAATTCCGACTTCTTTCCTGGAGGTCCTAGCAGTGTCTTTGTGTTTTATACTTCTCCCACCCACCCCCGCGCCCTTCCGGTGACTCCTCCCCCAAGCCCTCTCCCTCCCACAGATCTCCCGATGTCCCTGCTCTCAAATGTTGTACTTGTGTGCTTCCCTCTCTCTCCCCATCTTGTCTCCCGCTCCCTTTATCTGATGTTTTATGTGTCAGTTTGTCTTTTGTGATTAATGTTAGCTCTTACACGAGCCTTGATCTTGTATACGAAAAATATATATATACCCCTCCCCCTCTCCTCCCCTCCCCTCCCCTCCCCCCTCTCCTCCCCTCCCCCCTCCCCTCCCGTCCCATCCCCCTCCCCTCCCCCCATCCCCCCTCCCCCGTCCCCTCCCCCTCCCCTCCCCCTCCCTTTCCCCCATGCCCCTGCCTTTCCCCCTACCCCTTCCTTTCTGCCCTACCCCTTCCCCATCCCCCTCCCTTTCCCCCATGCTCCTCCCTTTCCCCCCTACCCCTTCCTTTCTGTCCTACCCCTTTCCCACCCCTCTCCTCCTCCCCCTCCCCTTCCCCTCGCCCCCTCCCCCTCCCCTCGCCCTCCACCTCCCCTCGCCCTCCACCTCCCCCACCCCCTCCACCTCCCCCATCCCCCTCGCCCTCCCCCTCCCCCACCCTCCCACTCCTCCCTCCCCCTCCCCCACCCTCCCACTCCTCCCTCCCCCACCCTCCCACTCCTCCCTCCCCCCCACTCCTCCCTCCCCCCACCCTCCCACTCCTCCCTCCCCCCCACCCCTCCTCCCCCTCCCTCCCGCTCCCCCTCCCACTCCTCCCGCTCCCCCTCCCACTCCTCCCTCCTCCTCCCCCTCCCTCCCGCTCCCCCTCCCTTTCCCCCTCCCCCTACCCTCTCCCCTTCCCCACTCCCCTTTCCCCTCCTCTCCCCCTCCCTTTCCCCCATGCTCCTCCCTTTCCCCCTACCCCTTCCTTTCTTTCTGCCCTCCCCCCCAATCCCCCGCTCCTCCCCTCCCCCCTGTTCCCCTCCCCTTCCCCCTTCCCTCCCCTCCCCCGCCCGGCAATGCCGGGTACTTCTGCTAGTATATATATATTAAGTTACCCAGAGTAAAAAGCTGGGAACAACAGGGGAATACAAATGTATCGCAACTAAGACGAAACTTGAGTTTGGAAGCAGTGAGGTTCAAGAAATACCTCAAAATGTATTCATTAAAATTATGGAATGATATTGGGATCGTGCTGTGTTGGTGAGATGACTGACATTCGGAATTTTCTTCAAATTGAGCCGGAGCAACTCGAAATGACGTCATTACAATTTGCGCTGTGATTGGCTGCTTCATTTGAACGTGAGGGGAGATCCTGAGAAGGTGTTGATTTTATATAACTAGGGCATGCCCGTACTATATCTATATCTAAAATTATATCCCCCCCCTCTATTTACATGAAATGGTTTGGTCCAAAGCGAACGGCTTGCGAGTGGTGACAATCCCCCCCCTCTATTTACATGCAATGGTTTGGTCCAAAGCGAACGGCTTCCGGAGTTTGGTAAAGAAATCGCCATCGCGTGCACAAACGCGCAGGAAAGCGAATGAATCGCAAATTCGTTTTTATTAGTTGTAAAACATAGTTTAACGCCAACATAGTTTGCAAACGTGAAATAAATGAATACGCTCTCAAATGTGCCATCCGAGGCAGAGTGTGCCCGCCACGTTCGGCACACGCGATCGTTCGCTGCTCTCTGATTGGTTGAATCGTTTTTTGGACATAGCTCGGTAAGTAATTGTCCGATTAATATGAAACCTTGAAAAGGCACATCCTCGGGTCCCCAGCAATATACCTGGCAAGTTAAAAGTATATCGGACCCGTGGTTGTCGAGAAACAGCGGTCACAGACAAACGTACAGACGTACTGACAGACAGACAGAGATTACTGGAATTATAGATAGATAGTCGTGAAATGAAGAATAAATTCTCCATAAATTCAGAAAGTACTGATGGATTATGATAGCATGCAATATCCTAAATGAGGGAATAATGTAAAATCAATCATTTAGGATGACTTCGGAAACACCATATATGTCAAACCGTGATGTGCACATAAAAGAATGAGAATATACCGAATAAGTCATACTCTGGTTTCTCTTCAATTCGTGTAAATCTTTCGCCTTTTACTAAAGATTTCCGTGGAGAGGAACATTCATGAGTCTAAATATTTTTTGATGCCCTGTATATATATACGGGGCGATCTATAACGAAAAAAAGAATGAGTTCGTTCTTCGTGTGAAATAAAGTTGTGTTTGGGGTTCCCAGAATCTATGTTTATGAGATTACCCCCATGATAGCAAGAACCCTTTAGATTTTCGAATGAAGAGTGACGCACGGACACACGGTTCTCCTATTAGTTCCAGATGTTATTCTGGGTTCGATACGAGTACAAATTAACAGCGTAACCGAAATAAAAACAGGTACCGAAGATGACATCACAACAAGCTTAAATGACCATATTGAGTGGGACATTTTGTTGATCTTTCCTTGTGTTTTTTTTTTTTTTTTTGTGTACAAGATCAAGGCTCGTGAAAGAGCCAACATTGATCTCACAAAAAGTCAAAACCGACACATAAAACACAAAATAGGGCAGCGGTTGACAAGATGGGGAGAGAGGGGGAAGGACACAAACACAACATTTGAGAGCAGGAACATCGAGAGAACTGTGGGAGGGAGAGGGCTTTTTGTTGCATGGGAAGAGGGGTGGGAGAGGTATAAAACATATGGACACTTCCAGGAAAGAAGTTGGAATTTCAAAAAAGTGGATCTGGGTTGAATTATCGGGGGTAGAAAAGATCAAGGTTTTGGATGGGGAAGATAAGAGATGATGGTGAACAGCTGTTTTAAAGACCTGGAGGGAGGAGTGGGATTGAAGGGAGTGTGGGAGTTTGTTCCAGAGGCGGGAGAAAAGAGGGATGAAGGAGTGAAGGTGAGCAGAAAGCCTAGATTTTGGCCGTTTATCCATAAGAGGGTTGCTGGCAGATCTTGTGCGACCTGTAGGAATATTTGGGGGACAGAGCACAGAGAGAGCTGGGGGAGCAAGGCCGCAGAGGAGTCGGTAGAAGACAGAAAGACCACCAACCTGCCTGCGGTGAGTGAGTGAAAGGCCCTCGGAGTTAGCTTCATCGTGGGAGATTCCAATAATTCTGAAAGCATTGGTTTCTACAGCATGAAGCCGAGCTAGGTGTGAGGCAGGAGCACCAGCCCAGAGGGGAGAGCAGTATTCCATTTAGCTGCAGATGAAAGCCTTGTATGTGGTGAGGAGCTCAGGTGTGCCAAGGAAGGACTTCGCACGACGGAGGATGCCCAGTCGGCGACTGGCTTTGGAGGCCAGCTTGGAAATGTGGTTTTCCCAAGAAAGATCATGGCAGATAGTGAGACCCAAAAGCTTGAGTGAAAGAACTTCTTGGAGAGGATTGTTGAGAAAGTGGATGGGAGGGTTGTCCAGTCGGTCTTTTAGGAGAGACATCGTAAGAGTGTGAGATTTGTCAGGATTGAAAGACATGTTGCACTTGTTTGACCAGTCTGTGATTTTATCCAGGTCTGCAGAGAGTGAGGAGGCTGCAGACCTCCGATCTGAGGGAAGAGGATTGGAGCGACAGAGTGTAGAGTCATCAGCAAAGAGAGAGAGAGGATTTTTCAGAGAGTCGGACAGATCATTGATGAACCACCTTTAGAGGCCATTTTCCCTCTCAGAGCAGGGGTTGGCCTTTTTTTGGGCACCGTGGTCCCCTTTTTGAAGCAATGTTTTATGGCCGGATGCCCTTCCTTCCGCCAACCCTGTTAGTCGCCTCTTGCGACACACAGGTAATTACCAATGAACTGGTATTCAATTGGCCTACCTCGGAAGGATGACAGGCTGTCAACCCTCCTGGCATTAATCCATCGATCGACCGGGATTCAAACCCAGGATCCTAAGCTGGCACCCTAACCGCTAAACCAACACCAGGCTGGAGAGATCATTGATGAAGACCAGAAAAAGCAAAGGGCCCAGAACACTGCCTTGGGGAACTCCAGCCTGAACAGGAAGGGGAGATGAGAGAAACCCATTCAGGGCCACACTTTGACTACGACCAGAGAGGACGTCCACAAGCCAAGTGTGGAGATTTCCATGGATACCATAGGAGGAGAGTTTGGTGAGCAGAGCTGGGTGCCAGACCATATCGAAGGCACGTGATATGTCAAGGGAGACAGCTCTGATTTCCCGTTTAGCATTAAGGACCTCCATCCATTGTTGAGACAGCAGAAGCAGCATGTCCAGAGTAGAATGACCTCGTCTGAATCCAAATTGATGATCCGAGATCAAGTCATTGGAGAAGAGCTCTTTAGCGAAGAGCTCTTATCTCTTTCAGGAGCCTCGATCTTGTATACAAAAAAACCAAAAAAAAAACCGAAGGATTTCATATCCGAAGCAATGATGGATTCCATGACCTTGCTGATTATTGGAAGCAAACTGATTGGTCTGTCGTTGCAAGGATCTGTTTTTGCACCTTTTTTGTGTAAAGCGGTGATGTTGGCTGATTTACAAGCTGATGACAGATGATCTTGAACAAAAGAGAGGGTGAAGAGAACAGAGAGAGGGTGTGAAAGAGCGGCAGAGCATGATTTTAGGACCCGTGGGTTGATTCCGTCTGGTCCATTTGCAGAATCAGAGTCGAGGTTTGACAAAACCTTCTCCACCTAGTCAGGAGAGAGTCAGCTGTGTAGCCGTTTGAGATAAGGGAGGGGATGGAGGGGGAACAAACACAAGAAACACATTTGACCAGACGCCACCAGGATTTGGACGAAGGAGACAGGTTTGAGAGTTCAGTCTTGAGAGTGGAGAGATAGTGCTTCCTGGCTCTCCTGAGGGTAGACACACACTTGTTCCGAGCTTTGTGAAAGGAATGGAGATTTCCTTCAGTTGGATTTGCCTTCCACGAGGTGTAGGCAAGTTGCTTCACGGCTACTGCCTCACCACAAGATTCAGTGTGCCATGGACGTAGGGTACGACAACTGAAGACGAGATGGGATAAATCTGTGCATGAGAGAGAGCAGTTTCCTTTGGAAAAATTCCCAGGAAGAATTGATGTCAGAGGCAGTGGAGATGGGAGACCAGTCCAGATGATTGATGGCTGCTTGAAGACCGTTCCAGTCAGCCTGAGTGAAATGCCAGACTCGTCGACGCTGAGGAGGCTCTCTGAGAATGGCATTATCTCACGGCTTAATGGTATCTATATTGAGCACTATCAAATCCCACACGTTCCATGAATTTCTCACGAACTCCAAGTTCCAAAAGAAGAACTCACAAACTCCAGGTTCTGCCAACTTCAGCTTAAAACTTTTCAAATGTTGATTCCAATACATATTGCTACAGTTTTGCGGAGTCCCAGAGAGATCCTCACGTCGTCAAAGCTAGTTATTTCATAGTACTAGGGAGCCCGTTGGGCCATTGGACCAAATTTTCATTAGTCTTCACCTCCTTGTAGCACACCTGCCTACTGGACTCAGGGTTTTTTAGGTCCTCAGAGTATTTTGAGTCATCTGGGTCTTTTGGACCTCTAAAACAATAGGCTTCTAGATTTTGGTTGGGTGAACCAATTCAGTCACACGATATGCAAACCCTGTTCAAATCTCAAGTCAATTGGACGGAAATTGACGATTTTATGAAACGTTGACCTCTTGACCTCAAAAACAATAAGCTTTTGACTAGCTCTACCAGGTGTTTAGGTTTCATGACGAACAACGGAATTACGACCTGCATAGTGTGGCCACAATGTCTTGTCACCCATTGTAAAGATTGTGACATTGCCTTTTATCATATAAGCTGACAACACTGAATGGTTACACAAGTTATACCACATACATTTGCAGCACTCATTAATTTTATTACACATTTTGCATTACAATATTTCACTGAGTAACTTTATTACACATTTTGCATTACACTATTACACTGTGTAACTTTATTACACATTTTGCAGCACGTGACTAAAGCCTCATGTGTCCAGTGGATCCGTTTGTGCTCCCTCATTGTCATTACAACGAAGAATTGTGCGCCATGTTCTGTGGGACGTTTCCCGGAGTATATTGGAGTGGTCTGATTAAAAGGAGGTTTCACTGCTTGTTTAAGGTCATCAGTGGTTTGGTCGTGCTGCTGTGCATCAAGCTCTTTTATGAAGCTCCAAAGGCAACGTCACAGCTTTTACAATAGGTGACAAGATATTGTAGTACCCTGTAGGCGATTGACAAGCAGATAGAACAGGACTCGATGGAGCGCATACCTCCACTAGACAGGATGTTTACGTTTTATATCCCATTAATACGCCATCAGTGCCTGAGTAGGTGGATCTGATTGATACTATCTGGCAGATACTAAAACAAGAAGAGCACGCAAAATCCACCCCCTCCCCCCCCCCAAAGGGATGCCATTGCTCCATCAAATTGTCCATTTCATCCAGATTAAAATTGATGACATCGATCAAAGCTCGGGTTAATAGGATGAAAAGTGACGATTTTAAAAATGAAAATTTATGATTTTAGAAGTTTCACCTTGAGGTGACCTTTGACCTTTTGACCTCAAAAATAGTTGGTTTCCATTTTTGGTGACTCAATGTACAAATGCTGCCCAATTTTCAATTCAATCGGATGAAAATTGACTGTTTTTCAAATGAAAATTGATGATCTTCGAAGTTTCACCTTGAGTTGACCTTTTGAACTCAAAATCAATCGGCTTCTCAATTGTGACGACCTCTACGACTTGGTGAAGTTTCATGACGATCGGTTAAGAATTGCAACCTGTACAAACAGAATAGTTTGTGACAAACAAACAGAATAATGAAAAATCACTCATGGAGCGACACTTGGCAAAACAGAACAAAGTAGAATGGCACTCAGTAGAGCATCCTTTTAACCTCAAAAGTAGTTGATGGTTAAATTCACTTGGCTGATGTGAAAATCTTATTCAAATTTCAAATCAATCGGAAGAAAATTGAGGATTTTAGAAATGTGAAAAAAGTTGTTGACCTTTGGCCTATGTTGACCATTTCACCTATGCTTATCTCAAAATAGTTAGTGGTTCAATTCAGTTAGCCGATGTGTAAATCCTATTCAAATTTCAAGTCAATCTGATTAAAATTGTGGATTTTAGAAATATGAAAAAAAGTGGTTCACCTTTGGCCTATGTTGACCTTTTAGCCTATGTTGATCTCAAAAATAGTTGGTGGTTGAATTCAGTTTTCTGATAAGAAAATCCCATTCGAATTCCAAGTCAATCGGATGAAAATTGAGGATTTTAGAAAAATTGAAATTGTTGCTGACCTTTTGGCCTATGTTGACCTTTTGACCTCACATACATATAGGATTTTGTCCGACCACGAACTCTACCATTTGGCGAAGTTTCGTGAGGATCGGTTTAAAATTGTGACCTGTAGGCAAGTATAAGTGAGCGGACAGACAAACACACAAACCGAGTGAGCAACATACTTGATCAACATTGTCGCAAATAAATATATTAAAAAATCACCAGGTAACAAAGGCAATTGCCGAATATACTCGAAAAATCTTCGATTTTGCCAGTGACAACTCTTTTTTTCGTTATAGATCGCCCCGTATATAAATACAGGGCATCAAAAAATATTTAGACTCATGAATGTTCCTCTCCACGGAAATCTTTAGTAAAAGGCGAAAGATTTATACGAATTGAAGAGAAACCAGAGTATGATTACCAAACCTAAGGCTCAGCCTTTATTCATGAAGAACACACTGACATTAATGGAGTTTATATAATCATCACCAATAGATGTTTTACTTCATTCTCTCATTTATAATATAATACCTTATTATAGTTCATCAGTATTTGCTATATTTTTTAGTTGATATTGTCATCATTTGACGATTATTTGTTCAAAGTGAACGCGAAACCTCATTCATAGGGGTATCAACCAGCCAATCACAGCGCAAATTGTAATGACGTCATTTAACCCAACCTGAGCTCGATTTGAAGAATACCCCGGAAGTAAGCAAATCTAACCAACACAGCATGATTGTAACATAATTGTTTAATTATATTCTCTGTTTCTTTGAATATTCTTCATGTTTTTTTTTATTTTGCCGAGGGGAACATCGCTCACCCGTCGCGATTTACATCTTATTAAGATTTAGTGACATTTATTTAAGAGTAAAATATTATTCCAATCTCTACTGTTCTCAAATCGGAAATCATGCGTCTTTGACTTTGATAACGTATTTACGAAATACAAATAATAAAATACAAATAAATAATAATCCGAACGACGAGCATGTGGCGGGCGGACGGCGCTTCAACGGCGCGTTTCAAATATAATATATATTTGTTCAACGATCAAATGATAGATTTCTTATAGTTCATGCTATCTATTTATAACTTATAAAAACATCTTCATATTGAAAATAAATGACATTGAGTGTCATGTTTATTGGTTAACGTGCTGCCGATGGTGGGACTGAATGCACAATGATTGGAGTACCGAGCGCAAGCCAATGGCGGAAGGCAAAGTCAGGACGAGAAAGTGCAGCTCGGTTATAGGATCCTCGTGCTTCGGGTCATCACGTCTTTGGAGCCGCCTTGTCGACCTCAAGGTCTTACAAGCCCCGGCGAGGATGTTCAAGCCGATGTGTCCCTCGCCTCCCAAACCTGTTTACAACGGGACTAAGTGATGAGGATGGTGTGTGTGTGTGTGTGTGTGTGTGTGTGTGTGTGTGTGTGTGTGTGTGTGTGTGTGTGTGTGTGTGTGTGTGTGTGCGCGCGTGTGTGCATGTATATATTTGTGTGTGTGTGTGTGTGTGTGTGTGTGTGTGTGTGTGTGTGTGTGTGTGTGTGTGTGTGTGTGTGTGTGTGTGTGTGTGTCACTATGTGTGTGTATCACTATGTGTGTGTATGTATGAGTGTGTGCATGTTTGAGTGTGTGCATGTATGTATGTGTGTGTGTGCATGTATGTGTGTGTATGTTTGAGAGTGTGCATGTATATATGTGTGTGTGTGTGGCACTATGTGTGTGTATGTATGAGTGTGTGCATGTATGTGTGTGTATGTTTGAGTGTGTGCATGTATATGTGTATGTGTGACACTATGTGTGTATGTATGAGTGTGTGCATGTATGTGTGTGTATGTATGAGTGTGTGCATGTATATGTATGTGTGTGTGTATGTTTGAGTGTGTGCATGTATTTGTGTGTATATATATATTGTTACGGTTTTTAGAACCTTCACTAGTAAATTTTAGTAAATGTTTCCCTTATAAATGTCCCCCTGTAAATATTCCCATCAATTGGCTTGTTAAAGATCGCACCCTAGTTGGTCCATGAACAACACGTAGCGAACCATAGGACCTCTCCGTAGTTATCTCATTATTATGTGTTTCAGTTAAGGACCTGTTCCCAGTAGTTGAATCTGCGTTGCATTAATCAAATAAGATAGGCCCTTTCAATTTCCACAATCATCTCCGCTCTTCAAATTCCCTTCAAAAGCGGTGCGAGTGGTTTGCTATCTCCCCACAAGACGCCATTGCCCATGTGCTCCATCTCGGAGAAGAAGGGGGAGGAGCCGCCAGATCACGGGCGTGGCACTTCGACTCGTCATTGGAGGTGGAGTCAGCAAGCCCTTACCGGCCAACCAACCGGTGAGCGAACCGGTAGGCGTGCCCTCGGAGCCCACGGCTTGATACGGCCACGAGCGATAAAGGCGGGCGCGGGGGACTGCTTAGGCAGATGAGTGATCCAGCCGAACCAAGAAGAGAGAGAGAGACGTGGGGGTGCTCGCATTGCGGCAATAGTTCGAGACCCTCTAGGGCCCTATTGTCGCCGGTTGTTGAGACGTGAAGCTGCCGGCCGCTGTTCGCCTCGAGCCCGGAGCGTGAACCTGGAGTGAACTTCAACGCTGTGCCGCTGCCTGGACCCTTCTCTCCCTGGCGCATCCTTACCATCTGCCTGGGCCCACCTCTCCCTGGCGCAGCCTTACCATCTGCCTGGACCCTTCTCTCCCTGGCGCATCCCTACCATTGCCATTCTCCCTGTCGTGTAAGTCTGTACGTGTTGTCTGGGGTATAACATAAGACTCCTTTAAGGCTTGCCCTGTGTATCTTCTTCTTCGTCCTGTATATTACTTTCGTGTCTCTTTTGTTTTTTTTTGTACATAATTAATAAATGTCTGTTATTTCTTACCTTTGGTTTCTTCTTTCTCGTCCGATCGCTTTCGTGATTTCTTTCGATTGAGTACCTGTGGCACGATTTGGCCAACGCTCGGAATCGGGTTTAGTCTCTTGATAACGGCTCGAACCGCGGATTGCTAAACCGCTCGGCAAATACCATCTTGTCTGTGGTTCGAGCGGTACTTGTCTCCCTGTTTTGTGGAGGGATTGGTAAAGGTATTCCCGGAGAACACCTTGACCAATAACCCTGATCAATTCCACCCCGCAAAAGAGCGTTACAAGTACCAGGACCAGAGACGGCCAGATTAACAGGCCAAGGGGATTAAACCCCACTTGCTACGGGGAGTGCCGTCTCTGAGATCCGTAAGAATTGGTGTCGAGGAGTGGGATTGGACCCGAACCAAATTTTTTAGTCCATCGGGAAAAAGAAATTTGGTCAAAATTTGGAGCGGCCGAAATTTTATTATATACATCCAAATTAAATCGTGCCATGGATGATCAAGGCGATCGGATGCCGGTAGGGGAGGTAGAAGAGGGGTTAGATGCAATCCAGGACTCCAGGGAGGAGGAGAGCAAAGAGGGTGCGGTAGCGGGGGTTGCAGGCGCACAAGATGGCGGCGCCTCGCACGAGGTTAGAGGGGCACAAAATGGCGCCTCACACGTGGCGGCGAGAGCCGTGCCCTATGTACCAACGGTTGTAGACATGCAATCATTTATGGCTGAAATGGAGGCCTTTATGGTCAAGACCAGTGAGCAATTGGGAAGCCAAATCGGGGAATTGAGAAACGACCTAGGAAGCAAATTAGAGGGGTTAGACAATAAATTTGAGGGGTTAGACAATAAATTTGAGGGGTTAGACAACACATTTGAGGGGTTAGACAGCAAATTGGAGCGAATAGGTAAATTTGGGGACAGAATGGGTGAGAGCATACAAAGATGTGGGGAGAGCATGGATCGCATGTTGAGCGGGAAAGGCACACGGGTACGCGACGAGGTAACGCGAGTCGAGGAGCGCGGGTTGAGCAAGGCGGAGCAGAGCGCGGTTAAAATGACTGGGATAGAAATCGCGACCCGGGGTATGGGGAAGCCGGCGACCGCTGAGGTAGAAGAGAAAATTTTAATAAAGCCAGCGGCGTCGAGGAGAAAGAAATTAACAAATTAATTATAGTGGGAATTGAAATTGGAGAGACCGGGGACTTAGAAAAGCACTCGCGGCAGGAAGAAATTGATAATGTACAAAGTCTGAATTCACATCCTGATGCCATACTTGCTAATCCTTATAAAGATTTGCAGGTGTGTGTGGAGAGGAGGTTCCCAAAGGTGAGTAAGGTGGTATATGGTGCTAAGAGGTTTTGCGGGAGAATGTTTGGCGCGAAAAGAATTTTCGAGGGCTTGGGATCCCAGCGTATCGCGGGCATTTGTGGGAGGTCCGTGGTGCGCTGTGTGAGAGAAAATGGCATGCGTGTGAGGAAAAAGTGTGCGTCGAAGAGTGAGTGTGTTACAAAGTGTGGGAGTGAAACCGAGTGCGAGCGAGAATGCACGTCGGAGTGTATGTGTGATGTCAGTGATACTGAGAGTGAGATGAGGAGCGGGTGCGAGGATGCACACTTGGGATGCATGGAGAGAGTGTGCGAGAACACACACCTGAGTTGGTGGTGGCGCGGGTGCGGGAGGGCACATTGAAGCGCGTGATTGGGTGTGCAAAAGAGTGCACACCCATGGTTGTCACAGAGGATGTGACCGAGGAGTGGGCGCGAAGAGGTGTGTTGATGAAGTGTGCGAACGACAAGTGTGTGCCAAGCTGTGTTATGGAGTGTGCGGACAGCGAGTGGTGTGTAGCAGAGAGTGCGGTGGTGGAATTGATGGAGAGTATGGGATGTATGAGCAACGAACGGAATGAGTGGTGTGGCATATAAGGGGGAGCATCGACGTTAAACGGGATAGTGGTTAGACCGGCGTTTACCCGACGCGAGCTCTCGGTCCGTGCCGGGCTGTGTGTATTGCGGGAGCCGGCGGGGATCGGTGCCGCGTGGCTCCTGTTCGGAGCGCCGCGCACGATCCAGGCCGGGCCCCGCCCCGCACGGTCGAGTCCGGGCTTTGCCGGGCAAGGCGACCGGTCCGGTTCGAGGGAAGGTAGGAGGGATCGGAACGGCGCCCCCTTGTGGTGGCGGCGTCCCACCCGGGCAGGGTTGGCCCACCGTGCATGGGAGCGAAAGGCCCCGCGCCGGGATGGTGCTTTAAACCTTGGCCCAACCAAACCTCCCCCCCTGAACCGAATGCCGGACGGACCCAACCTGCAGGCGACCAAACCACCCAAATTCATTGCTCGGCTTTGCGAAGCCGAGTTTTAATGATGTAATGACGCACCGAGGCTCAGAATAATGGACGAATAGGGGTAGGAAATTGATGATTGGCAAATTGGATTGGCAAATTTGATGGGCAATTTGATTGGCAAATTTTGATTGGCAAAAATTGGATGGGCAAAATTGGTAATGAGAGATGCCCGATGTGGAGGGATGGTAAATTTACCATCCCTCACACTCCGGGGCACATGAGCTATAGTTTATGGGGTTTGGCAGTGTAAGCTCGCCAAGGGCGGGTTAGGATAATTGTATAGGGAAATAGCTGACCATAGGTAACTGTAGAGTTAAGTAGTGACATTGTACAAGTAGTGTGGACGTAGAATAGATTAGATGGATTATAACGACGAGGGAGCGCAATAGTATAAGGGGCGACTGGGAAGCGCAAGTTTTAGAAGGGGGGTAGGTAGATCAGATGATGCAATGTGTTTGTGGTGTTGTTTTTTTTGAATGAGGCATTGTGTATGGAAGTTCTTGCTGGTGAGCATATTCAAATGAGGAATTCAGAGGCAATGCTCGTGAATGGTGCAGTGTGTGTGAAGGAGGTGATTGAGCAGCGTATGGTGAAAAGTGCGATTGTGAGTTGTATTGAGCGAATGGTCCTGGAGGGAAGACGGGTGCACGTGCCACCAGGTGTACAGGTGACACCAGGTGTGTGGGCACAGGTGTATGGAGAATGGTGGAATGGAATAGATGGTCTGGAGTGAATGGAGCATGGAGCATGGAGTGTATGGAGAATGGTTGTGTGAAATAGCTGGTATGGAATATATGGAATATATGGAGTATGGAATGGATGGTGTGGAGTGAGTAGTGTGGAATATGTGGAGTGGAGTGGTTGGTGCGAAAGGAGTGGATGGGGAAGATGGACTCCCTTCATGAATACCCGGGGAGGGTAGTCTAAGAGTAGGTAGAGGGTATAGGTAAATTGTGGTGGATATTGGCATCTGTGGTGCGTGTGGTAGAATGGTGTTTGGATGGGTGCATTAGTGAAGTGGAAATGGCTGGGCGTGTGGCCTGTTAGTGAGTGTAATTGAATGGGCACTCCGCCACTGTGAGGATGTCGGCCAGGTGAGGCCGCAGGTGGGCTCTGGGAGCCAGTAGAGTTGTTCAGTGGGGCCCGAGGATCCGGAGGATGGACCCGGGTAGCCCAGTGCCAGAGAGGGCACCGAGTGGGGAGAGCGCCAGAGGGCCTTCCCCAGGTAGATAGCTTAGGGTAAGGAGCAGGTAAGCTTGGAGGCAACTGCAGTGGCGGAGGTGTGCAGGTGAGTAGACCTGCTAGGGGAGCCACACGACTCAGCCCCGAAATTGTGCGAAGGCACCGGGAGTTGAATCGGGGGAGTGAGACCCCAAATTGGTGAGCACCACAGTTTGGTCAATGGGAGTTCGGTTCTTAGAACCACATAGTGTAAGATGGCCAATGGTTTGGCAGGGAAAGACCCCGGGTAGAGTAAAAATGTTAGTCATTTAGAGGATAGTTAGGATCGAAATCCCTTCGCACCATCTGCAGCCACTCACCTGAGGTGATGACAAGACTCCACACCATGGGTTTTTTTGTGCAAATATTTTGGAATGGTGAGACGCATCATGACGTGGGGGTGACATTGTGCTGGTTGGTCCATCTCTTCCTCCTTATGAGGGATTGATGATGAATTGATTGATGGCAAATTTGGTTATAAATTAGGATTGTTGATGAATTTGGTATTAGGGGAGATATGGGGAAGACAGGACAATAGAGACGGAATTTGTAAATGTGTAGAGTTGTGTGAATACGGGGTAAGGGCAAGGGTAGAGTAGGTTACGGGGGGGGGGGGGGGGGGGGGTGACGTATGATAGGGACGAGCTTTCTCCGCTCGCTCTCCTGCGCACCTCACCTCTGCATTGCCTTGTGTTGATGTGTACCCTTGCGCCCTTGCACCCCGCTAACTTTGCTTTGTCCTCCTTCCCCACCTATGGACCGTGCTCTCTGGGCACTGAGGGGAAAGCGTGCAGGGGCCGCATCTGTGTGCCCGAGCCGCCGCTGCACAGCCTGCCTGGATCGATACACCACTTTATGGACCACACGACTTGCGGCCTAGCACCACTTTATGGACCACACGTTTGTGGCCAAGCACCACACACTGATAGACCCCACGTGTTGGGGCCTAGCCCCTCTGCTGGGACCGGCCATGATGGCCAGAGAGAGTCCTTGCTTCCAGACCACGGTGAGGTGGCCCCCTTTGCCCTACAGGTGGACCACCCATAGTTGGCCCCTGTGGGTCCTAAATAAAAATGGACGCGTTGTGTGCCTTTTTATTATTGCAAATAGGCAGCAAGCCAAAGAACAAGAAGGACAACACCTGGAAGAAACATTGGACCAGCAGAGCAGGAGCAGAAAGAAGAATCGGCCAACAGTTTGTTTGTTTTTATTTGAAATGTGTGCAATGAGCACTGGATGGTGCTTTGGTGCTTTGTGATGCTCTTGTACTCGGGGGTGCACTTCAATATCAATTGTGCATCCCCGGGCACTTGAGTATGGTGTATCGGTGCAGTGCAGTGCATGCTCTTCCTCGTTTGCAGATCTTTTCTTTTTGTCTCCAAAAATGACAGGTCCTGGGTTGCAGTGTAAATACAAATTAGTGTTTTGTAAATAATGCTCCCCACCGGCTTTATGTGTAGTTTGCGAACAATTCCATAATTCGGTTATCCTGTGGGTGTGAGTCTGTTAGGTAGGATGCAACGTAGCAGGCAGGACATACTTAAGGGGGCATTATACCATTGAAGGCAAAAAAAATAATATTTTTACAAATATACAAATGCATCAATTAAAATGTTTGTTTCCTAGTATTGTATATATGTACCAAGTTTGAACGTAAATGGACTTGTCATAGAGAAGATATAAGCTGTAAAGTGGTAATTCATCATTTGTATGCATCTGGTTACCATGGTAACCATGCATAATATAATGCTATGTAATGTATACCAATGTAATGTTCATATATCAAGCAACATGTACATATATAGTTTTGCATATTTTCAATCAAGACATTTTATCAAAAAGTGCATTACTGTGATTCAGTGTTGTTTTTACTGTGTTCAGTGTAATGCTCCCCATTACACTGAACACAGTAAAAACAACACTGAATCACAGTAATGCACTTTTTGATAAAATGTCTTGATTGAAAATATGCAAAACTATATATGTACATGTTGCTTGATATATGAACATTACATTGGTATACATTACATAGCATTATATTATGCATGGTTACCATGGTAACCAGATGCATACAAATGATGAATTACCACTTTACAGCTTATATCTTCTCTATGACAAGTCCATTTACGTTCAAACTTGGTACATATATACAATACTAGGAAACAAACATTTTAATTGATGCATTTGTATATTTGTAAAAATATATATATTTTTGCCTTCAATGGTATAATGCCCCCTTAATTGTTTTAAAACTGTCACACTCAGGGTAAGGTTAATAGTAGAGGGCTACTACACCTGAGTGTCACATTAAGTAAAGTTAGTTCGGGTCGAGACGACCCTAGAGGAAAAACGGGTGCTGTGTTACGGTTTTTAGAACCTTCACTAGTAAATTTTAGTAAATGTTTCCCTTACAAATGTCCCCCTGTAAATATTCCCATCAATTGGCTTGTTAAAGATCGCACCCTAGTTAGTCCATGAACAACACGTAGCGAACCATAGGACCTCTCCGTAGTTATCTCATTATTATGTGTTTCAGTTAAGGATCTGTTCCCAGTAGTTGAATCTGCGTTGCATTAATCAAATAAGAGTAGGCCCGAAGTTCCCTTCAAAAGCGGTGCGAGTGGTTTGCTAACTCCCCACCAGCCGCCATTGGCTATGCGGTCGGGCCGAGAAGAAGGGGGGAGGAGCCGCCAGATCACGGGCGTGGCACGGCGACGCATCGGCAGAGGTGGAGTCAGCAAGCCCTTACCAGCCAACCAGCACCGCGGTGAGCCAACCGGTAGGCGTGCCCTCGGAGCCCGCGGCTTGATACGGCCACGAGCAATAAAGGCGGGCGCGGGGGACTGCTTAGGGAGATGAGTGATCCAGCCGAACCGAGAAGAGAGAGAGAGACGTGGGGGTGCTTGCATTGCGGCAATAGTTTGAGACCCTCTAGGGCCCTATTGTCGCCGGTTGTTGAGAAGCGAAGCTGCCGGCCGCTGTTCGCCTCGAGCCCGGAGCGTGAACCTGGAGTGAACCTCAACGCTTACCATCTGCCTGGACCCTTCTCTCCCTGGCGCATCCCTACCATTGCCATTCTCCCTGTCGTGTGAGTCTGTTCGTTTTGTCTGGGATATAATATAAGATTGCTTTAAGGTTTGCTCTGTGTCTTCTTCTTCTTCTGTAAATTACTTTTGTTCCTTCTCTTCTTTGGTTTTGTATATAATTAATAAATTCCACCTGTTCCTTCTTATTCTTTGGTTTCATTCTCATCCGATCGCTTTAGTCCCTTCTTTCGATTGAGTACCTGTGGCACGATTTGGCCAACGCTCGGAATCGGGTATAGTCTCTTGAGAACGGCTCGAACCGCGGATTGCTAAACCGCTCGGCAAATACCATCTTGTCCGTGGTTCGAGCGGCACTTGTCTCCCTGTTTTGCGGAGGGATTGGTAAAGGTATTCGGGAGAACACCTTGACCAATAACCCTGATCAATTCCACCCCGCAAAAGAGCGTTACAGGTACCAGGACCGGAGACGGCCAGCTTAACAGGCCAAGGGGATTAACCCCCCCTTGCTAAGGGGAGTGCCGTCTCTGAGATCCGTAACAATATATATATGTGTGTGTGTGTGTGTGTGTGTGTGTGTGTGTGTGTGTGTGTGTGTGTGTGTGTATGTGTATATATATATGTGTGTGTGTGTGTGTGTGTGTGTATGTATATATATATATATGTGTGTATGTGTATGCTGTATATATTTGTGTGTGTGTATGTGTTGATCTATAAGTTAGAAGTGGAGGAATGGTTGATCAGAGTTGTGTTGGCAATGTACAAAAGAGCGCGCACAGCTGTAAGGACGAAGGACGGGAACAGTGGTGAGTTTGAGGTGAAGGTGGGAGTGCATCAGGGGTCGGTACTAAGTCCACTACTATTTGTAGCTGTGATGGAGGTGCTGGCTCAGACCGTAAAGGAGGGTTTACCGTGGGAGTTGTTGTATGCAGATGATCTGGTGTTGATTGCAGAAAGTATGGATGGACTGAAGGAAAAGATGAACAAGTGGAAGGAATGTATGGAGACAAAAGGTCTGAAGGTGAATATAGGAAAGACGAAGGTGATGGCAAGTTGTAAAGCATGTGGTGAGGTGGAAAGAACTGGGAAGTGGCCATGTGCTGTGTGCAGGAAGGGTGTCGGAGTGAACTCCATTCAATGTACAATGTGCGCTGAGTGGGTTCATCAAAAATGTAGTGGTCTGAGAGGGTCATTAACCAGTGTGGCAGCTACATTCAAATGTAAGGTGTGCACAGAGGGAGCTGCAGATGGAGGAAATGTTGAGTTGGATCTTGGAGACGGCGTGAAGCTGGAAGGTGTGAAAACATTTTGCTACCTCGGAGACATGCTGAATGGAGAAGGTGGATCAGACTTGGCAGCGGTTGCTAGAGTGAGATGTGCATGGAAGAAGTTTCGGGAACTGAGTGGCGTGCTAATGAGGAGGGGAGTGTCGTTGAAGCTGAAGGGAAAGGTGTATGCTGCATGTGTGAGAAGTGTTATGATTTATGGGAGCGAGACATGGGTCATGAATGTAGAGCAGCAACGAAGGCTGGAAAGGGTGGAAATGCGAATGGTTCGGTGGATGTGCGGAGTGTCGTTGAGAGAGAGGAAGACTAATGATGAATTGCGAAAGATGATGGGAATAGAGCCTTTGATTGATGCTGTGAAGAGGAACAGGTTGAGATGGTTTGGTCATGTGTTGAGGAAGGATGAAAGTGACTGGTTGAGAAGAGTGATGGAAATGAATGTAGAAGGAAGTAGAGGACGGGGAAGACCGAGAAAGACTTGGCCAAAGATGGTGGGAGAAGAAATGCGGGCAAGGGGGTTAACAAGGAGAGATGCAGAAAATAGGGCAAAATGGAGAAGATCCCCGTTCTTGCAGGGAAAATGGCCTTAAAATGCATGTTGTTTTTTTGTCGTGTATGTGTATGTGTGCATGTATATATTGTTGCAGATATGGGATTTGGCCTCCATATCCGCTTGTAAATATTCCCCTATTTCCCCAATACTCCCCAACTATCCCCAATCCCCCATTCCCTAGTCCCATTGTCTGTAAACAACACTCTATAGAACCGACCTTCCCCTTTTTCCCCCATTAAATGTCGTGCCCAGGTCCACCGCATCTCACGTAGACAACTTTCGGACATCTTGCTAGTTATTCTTAGTCTATGTCAGTTAAGGACTCGTTTCCATTAATTCTGACTCTTCGTTGCACCAGAATGTGGTATATCCGGCGGGGAGTGACACGCCCTCGGCTCGTTAGCTCCGCCCCAGATGGAATCGGCCCGCCGCTTCTTATTGGCTGCGGGGGGTTACCGGGCTCCGCCCTTGACGAGGAGCTGACAGCCAGCCCCTTCGTGGTAACCCCGTAACCTGGAGCACATGGGCCATGGCGGCTAACCGAGCCGGAGTGAGGACGCCCACTCCCCGCACCGCGGCCGCGCCGCCCCCGCTGTGGTTGTAGTTGTTGTTGTTCCATGAGATGATGGGAGGATGCGGAGATGAGGTTGGGGGGAGGTATTGGGAGGTCCTAAACTCACTACTGGTGCCATACAATCACATTCTGGTGCAACGAAGAGTCAGAATTAATGGAAACGAGTCCTTAACTGACATAGACTAAGAATAACTAGCAAGAGGTCCTATAGTTGTCTACGTGGGATGCGGTGGACCTGGGCACGACATTTAATGGGGGAAGAAGGGGAAGGTCGGTTCTACAGAGTGTTGTTTACAGACAATGGGACTAGGGAATGGGGGATTGGGGATAGTTGGGGAGTATTGGGGAAATAGGGGAATATTTACAAGCGGATATGGAGGCCAAATCCCATATCCGCAACATTGCACCCTTCTCTACCCTCGGGGCGTCCCGACCCGATAAATTTTTACCTATTTTAGTGTGGCACTCAGATGTAGTTCCCTCTACTATTAACTCTACCCTGAGTGCGACAGTTTTACAGATAAAAATTTATCGGGTCGGGACGCCCCGAGGGTAGAGAAGGGTGCAATGTTGCGGATATGGGATTTGGCCTCCATATCCGCTTGTAAATATTCCCCTATTTCCCCAATACTCCCCAACTATCCCCAATCCCCCATTCCCTAGTCCCATTGTCTGTAAACAACACTCTGTAGAACCGACCTTCCCCTTCTTCCCCCATTAAATGTCGTGCCCAGGTCCACCGCATCCCACGTAGACAACTATAGGACCTCTTGCTAGTTATTCTTAGTCTATGTCAGTTAAGGACTCGTTTCCATTAATTCTGACTCTTCGTTGCACCAGAATGTGATTGTATGGCACCAGTAGTGAGTTTAGGACCTCCCAATACCTCCCCCCAACCTCATCTCCGCATCCTCCCATCATCTCATGGAACAACAACAACTACAACCACAGCGGGGGCGGCGCGGCCGCGGTGCGGGGAGTGGGCGTCCTCACTCCGGCTCGGTTAGCCGCCATGGCCCATGTGCTCCAGGTTACGGGGTTACCACGAAGGGGCTGGCTGTCAGCTCCTCGTCAAGGGCGGAGCCCGGTAACCCCCCGCAGCCAATAAGAAGCGGCGGGCCGATTCCATCTGGGGCGGAGCTAACGAGCCGAGGGCGTGTCACTCCCCGCCGGATATACGCAGCCACTTACCGGACGTGAGGTCAGATGCGCCCCGAGCTTGAAGAGGAAAGAACCAGTCGCGACCTCCGAGCGCTGTGACCTCCCTGCATCTACTGGACCGTACTGTATCCTGTCCCTGAGCCAAGAGTGCACCTTGAGCCATCGACTACCTGCCTTCCTTGCCATCAATCCCCGTGTGAGTCAGTTTTGTCCCGTTTATCTGTCGTCTGTCGGGGCTACTATAAGACCGTAATTAAGTGCCTATCTTTCTATGCTGTCTCTCTCATCCCTGTAATCTAAACGTTCCGAACTAATATAACCTCCTCCGGAGGCCTTGAGAACTGTACCCCTGGTGTCGTGTCATTTTACCTAGCCGTTGTGTCCTTTCCTTCATTGATCTAGCGTAGCGCGACTCGGCCAACGTTCGAGTATAATCGGGTAACTTGTGCGAACACGGCGCCAATATATGTGTGTGTGTGTATGCGTGTATGTGTATATTGTTACGGATCTCAGAGACGGCGCTCCCGTTAGCAAGGGTTTTTTAATTTTGTTATTTTGTACACAAGATCTCGGCTCGTGAAAGAGCGAACATTAATTACACAGAAAGACAAACCGACACATAAAACATATAACATCGGGAGCGGTAGACAAGATGGGGAGAGAGGGGGAAGGACACAAACACAACATTTGAGAGCAGGGACCGAGAGACATGGAGACATCGAGAGATCTGTGGGAGGGAGAGGGTTTGGTGGGTGGGGGGGAGGCATGGGAAGGGGGGTGGGTGGGAGAGGTATAAAACATATGGACACTGCCAGGACTTCCAGGAAAGAAGTTGGAATTTCAAACAAGGTGGATCTGGGGTGAATTAGAGGGGGTAGAAAAGATCAAGGTTTTGGATGGGGGAAGATAAGAGATGGTGGTGAACAGCTGTTTTAAAGACCTGGAGGGAGGAGTGGGATTGAAGGGAGTGTGGGAGTTTGTTCCAGAGGCGGGAGAAAAGAGGAATGAAAGAGTGAAGGTGAGCAGAGAGCCGACATTTCGGCAGTTTAACCATCAGAGGGTTGCTGGCAGATCTTGTGCGACCTGCAGGAATATTTGGGGGACAGAGCACAGAGAGAGCTGGGGGAGCAAGGCCAGAGAGGAGTCGGTAGAAGACAGAAAGACCACCTACCTGCCTGCGGTGAGTGAGTGAAAGGCCCTCAGAGATAGCTTCATCGCGGGAGATTCCAATGATTCTGAAAGCTTTGGTTTCAACAGCGTGAAGCCGAGCTAGGTGTGAGGCAGGAGCATGGGCCCATAGGGGAGAACAGTATTCCATTGAGCTGCGGATGAAAGCCTTGTATGTGGTGAGGAGCTCATGTGTGCCTAGGAAGGACTTCGCACGACAGAGGATGCCCAGTCGGCGACTGGTTTTGGAGGCCAGCTTGGAAATGTGGTTTTCCCAAGAAAGATCATGGCAGATAGTGAGACCCAAAAGCTTGAGCGACAGAACTTCTTGGAGAGGATTGTTGAGAAAGTAGATGGGAGGGTTGTCCAGTCGATCTTTTCAGAGAGACATAGTAAGAGTGTGAGATGTGTCAGGATTGAAAGACATGTTCCACTTGTTTGACCAGTCTGTGACTTTGTCCAGGTCTTCAGAGAGTGAGGAGGCTGCAGACTGCCGATCTGAGGGAAGAGGAATGGAGCAGCAGAGAGTGGAGTCATCAGCAAAGAGATAGAGAGGATTTTCCAGAGACTCGGAGAGATCATTGATAAAGACCAGAAAAAGCACAGGGCCCAGAACACTGCCTTGGGGAACTCCAGCCTGAACAGGAAGGGGAGATGAGAGAAATCCATTCAGGGCCACACGTTGACTATGACCAGAGAGGAAGTCTGCAAGCCATGCATGGAGATTTCCATCGATACCATAGGAGGAGAGTTTGGTGAGCAGAGCTGGGTGCCAGACCGTATCGAAGGCACCCGATATGTCAAGGGAGACAGCTCTGATTTCCTGTTTGGCATTGAGGACCTCCATCCATTGTTGAGACAGCAGATGCAGCATGTCCAGAGTAGAGTGACCTGGTCTGAAACCAAATTGATGATCAGAGATCAAGCCATTGGAGAAGAGGAAAGATTTCATATCCGAAGCAATGATGGATTCCATGACTTTGCTGATAATTGGAAGCAGGCTGATTGGTCTGTAGTTGCAAGGATCTGTTTTTGCACCTTTTTTGTGTAAAGCGGTGATGTTTGCTGATTTCCAGGATGCTGGCAGATGACCTTGAGCAAAAGAGAGGGTGAAAAGAACAGAGAGAGGGTGAGATAGAGCGGCAGAGCAGGATTTTAGGACCCGTGGGCTGATGCCGTCTGGTCCAGTTGCAGAATCAGAATTGAGGTTAGACAAAAACTCCTCCATCTTGTCAGGAGAGAAGGACACAGAGTCCAGGAGCAGTTGGGTTCGACTGGGAAAGGTGGGAACAGAGAGAGATGGGTTTGGGACTAAAGATGTTGAGGCAAACACAGAGTTGAGGCATTCGGCTTTGTCACGTGCGATGTCAACTGTGTAGCCATTTGAGGTAAGGGAGGGGATGGAGGGTGAACAAACACCAGAAACGGATTTGACCAGACACCACCAGGATTTGGAGAAAGGAGACAGGTTTGAGAGTTCCTTCTTGAGTGTGGAGAGATAGTGCTTCCTGCTACTCCCGAGGGGACACACACTTGTTCCGAGCTTGGTGGAAGGAACTGAGATTGCCTTCAGTTGGATTAGCCTTCCAAGAGGTAAAGGCAAGTTGTTTCAGGGCAACTGCCTCACCACAAGATTCAGTGTACCATGGATGGGAGGAAGGGTAAGACAACTGAAGACGAGATGGGATAAATCTGTGCATGAGAGAGAGCAGTTTGCTTTGGAAGAATTCCCAGGAAGAATTGATGTCAGAGGCAGTGGAGATGGGTGACCAATCCAGATGATTGATGGCTGCTTGAAGACCGTCCCAGTCGGCCTGAGTGAAATGCCAGACTCGTCGACGCTGAGGAGGCTCTCTGAGAATGGCCAGAGAGATGTCCACTTTGACAAGCACATGATCAGAAGAACCGATTGGAGCAGAAGAAGAGCAGCAGACATTAGCAGGGAAGTTTGTCATAACCAAGTCTAGAAGAGAAGATACTCCATTGGCTGAGAACCTGGTCGGGAAATTGACAGATTGTGTCAATCCCAGTGAGTCACAGAAGTTCTTTGCTGAGGTGCCATGACTGGTGAGAGAGGAACCCAAACCCAACCAGCTGGCATGATGACAGTTGAAGTCACCACATATGAGGAAGAGAGAGTTGGGATGAGTGGATAGAAGTTGGTCCATGTTGTCAGACAGTGAAATGTAAATGGAGTGATCACTGTTTGGAGGACGGTACAGAACACATATGAACAAAAGGTGGGAGCGGAGAGGAAGCCGTAGCCAGAGGTACTCCTGGGGGTGAGGAGGAGAGATGGCAGTGCAAGGAGAGTGAGGAAGAGAGTTTTTGAGAAAGATAGCCACCCCACAACCAGGACGAGGCTGAGGTCTATCATACCGGAGGAGGGAGGAACCAGGAAGAGATATTAAGGAATCAGAGACATCTTGAAGGAGGAAAGTCTCTGTTAAGCAGATCAAGTCTGGATTGTCAGAAGCAACCTGTATGGAGAGATCAGTCAGGTTTGAGCGAAGGCCCCGGATGTTTGAGGTCCATACCGTTAATGAAGAGAGAGGGGGAGCATCGGGTACAGGGGAGGGGAGGGGAGGGGAGGAGTGTAGGGTAAGATGAAGGATGAGAGGGGGAGGTAGGGAGAGCAGTTGATAGTGTGTCAGAGATTACAGAAGAGTTCCAAGAAAGGGAAGCATGAGGAGGATGAAAGGTTTGATGGTGAAGGGATGAGGCACAGTGAGGGGTTGTTTGAGGTGGGGGTAGAGGAAAGTAGAAGGTTGGGGGGGGGGGGGTGGAGGTATGAGATAGAAGGGAGACGAAGTGGGGAGGAGGCAGCTTTGAGGAGGAGGGGGGAGGAGAGAGAATTGGAGAGGAATGGTATGGGGGGAGATTTGAATGGGAGGGGTTGGGGGGGAGTTTTGAAGGGGAGGAATTAGGGGGGAGTTTAGGAGGGGAGGGGCAAGGGGGGAGTTTAGGAGTGGAGGGGCAAGGGGGGAGTTTAGGAGTGTAGGGGCAAGGGGGGGGGGATTTGGAGGGGAGGGGCAAGGGGGGAGTTTAGGAGTGTAGGTGCAAGGGGGGGGGGGGGATTTGGAGGGGAGGGGAAAGAGGGGAGTTTCGAAAGTGGATGATTAATGAAAGACGAACATTGATAACAAATTGGGTTTGTTGTGATTTTCAAGTTAGCAATCCGATTCAGAACGATGGAGGAGGGGTGGAATGAATGTGAATTTAGACCATGTAGTGAGGGAGACGTATAAGAGATTGAATTTCTTTTTTTTGACGTGGAATGAGTTGGAGAGGAAATTGAAAAAAGCCTTTTAAATACGAAGAAAAGCAGCATGTTGTAATATAGCACTGAATGAAACACTGAAGGGGAAAGTTTAAACATATTTAAATAATATTTAAACAGAACCGTGAACAATCTTATATGCACAAAATACCAACGGGGGGAGGGCCGAGAGGGACCACCACGAGTCACGTGAACAGGGCAAAATGTGGATGGCAAGGAGATAATGGGGGCGGGGCGAACAGCACACCTGGACAGAAAGTACAGGATGAGACAACAGCACATGTGGAGAAAGGAAAATAAATGTTTTTGGGTTTTTTTTTTTGTTTGTTAATTTGACAAACACACGAATGAAAAAATAACCGCTTTGGATGCCCGGAGAGAACCAAGCCTCAAGGTCGGAAGCTTCAACAACTAGGCCTCGTGGCACGAAATACTCGACTATTTTATACAGGTATGAAAGATTAACACCGATATAATCCCCTGAGGGACACGCAAAAGGTACACACACGTAAGATAAATACAGTTTCGACAAAAATACAAATGTGACAATTACTTAACTTCGAGCGAGCGTGAAGATCGTGGAACAGCTTCGAAAAACCGTGACCGCCCCGACAAGATCTCGCGAGATCTCGAGGGGTTAATCCCCTTGTCCTGTTAAGCTGGCCGTCTCTAGTCCTGGTACTTATAACGCACCCTTGCGGGGTGAGATTGGTCAGGGTTATTGGTCAAGGTGTTCTCCCGAATACCTTTACCAATCCCTCCGCAAAGCAGGGAGACAAGTACCGCTCGAACCACGGACAAGATGGTATTTGCCGAGCGGTTTAGCAATCCGCGATTCGAGCCGTTAGCAATTGACTAACCCGATTCTGAGCGTTGGTCAAATCGCGCCACAGGTACTCAATGGGGAAAAGACTAAAGCGACCAGATGAGAGGAAGCCAAAGAACCAAAAAGGGTAAAGGAAGAACACAGGTTTATTTCTATACTAAAAGAGAAAACGAAAGGCAAATATGCAAGTAGGAAAAAGCAGATACACAGGGCAACCTTAAAAACAGTCTTAATTATCAACGCCCAGGACAGCACAAACGGACTTACACGAAAGGGGAATAGCAGGCAGGAACGACTAGAAGAGGGAGAAGGTCCAGGTGGGACAGCAGGGCTGGAAGGTCCGGGCAGAGGCACAGCATTGAGGTCCGCTCCAGGTCCACGCTCCGGGCTGGAAGTGAAGAGCCAGCGGCAGCGTCTGGTCTCGTATCTCACAGGGTCGGACAATGCGAATAAAGCGCGGGATTGTCGCCGTCAAACGGACCCACTCTCCTCCTTACAATGCTCCGTATCCTCGTGGGGTACCTCACTCATCTGCCGGATCACGTCTTCCCACTTCAAGCACCTTCTCACTCATCCCTTGTACCTCATCTCTCGAAGCAGTCCCTCGCCGCCGCTTTTATTGTCTGTGTAGGAATCAAGCCGCCGGCTCTGATGACACGCCTACCGGTTGGCTCACTCCGGCGCTGGTTGGCCGGCAAAGGGTTCGCTGACTCCACCTCTGCTGACGAGTCGACGTGCCACACCTTGTTCTTGTGGCTCCGCCCCCTTCTTCCTTGGCTTGAGACTGCATGGCTTATGGCGGCGTGGTGCCAGCAAACAGCCCAATGCAAATGGCGGCAAACGCCATCCTACTGTTACTTTGAAGAGCGGGTGAGACGATTGGGGAAATTGAAAGGGGCCTATCTTACTTGATTAATGCAACGCAGATTCAACTATTGGGAACATATCCTTAACTGAAACACATAATAATGAAATAACTACAGAGAGGTCCTATGGTTCACTACGTGTTGTACATGGACTAACTAGGGTGCGATCTTTAACAAAGCCAATTGATGGGGATATTTACAGGGGATCATTTATAAGGGAAACATTTACTAAAATTTACTAGTGAAGGTTCTAAAAACCGTAACAATATATATGTGTGTGTGTGTGTATATGTATACTGTATATATTTGTGTGTGTATGTGTATGTGTGTGTGCACGTATATATATGTGTGTGTGTTCCTGACAATTGAACAAAGAACTAAAAGGACAGAAGATATATGTCTCACTCAAATGGTTTATTAAATTGGAGAAACATGGCCTGGTACTTCGTATGCAGTTTTTGCTGTAACTTAATGGTCTTGTTCACAAGTGAAGGCTGACTGACTAAATATTCTTTCTTTGTGTTATCTCAAGGCATCAATGTGTGTGTGCCTTCCTTGGATAGACGTTAAACTAGGCATCCCGTCTGACAGCATTAGTTGGTGGACGTTAAATATTGTTCCGTTTGTTGGGGGTAGGAATACCTTAGACCAGGTAGAATGCATAGGTAGTGTGCTCCAACTGTTGTGAAGAACAAGAAACCTTGATGTACCATAAGTAGGGAATTTGTGTAGACCGGATGTTGGGAAACTTGCATATTTGTCCCCATCAGAGGGGTGGGGCTTGTTAATTAGCGAGGGATTATGGGTAAATTAATACCCTGTGTGTAGTTGCCTCTGTGATCTATTCCTTTGTTCCTTTTGACACAGCACCCACACATAGAGCCAGAATCGCACATTTAATGGCACTAAATATAAACACTTACTGGAAACCGGGCATCAAGCACTATTTCTGACAACATTGAGATGGGTGAGAATACAAGCGGCAGGTCCGAGAGACCACGCCCTGCAGAGCACGAGATTGCTTAGGTTCGTCGAGTAGAGATGGACTACTAAGAGGTGGCATGCACTGGTTGGATCAAGCAAGGATGGCGTGGGGGTGACATCAGAGCCTGCATTATAAAACAGCTGTGTTCCCTGACTCCGGGCTGGCATTCATAGCGAACTTGCTTTCTCTGCTGGTCTGCTCTCGTGCTGTTCCTGTTCATGGTTTGTGGCTTGGATTGTGAATTCGTATTCGTTCTTGGAGTATTGAGGAGAGTCTTGACTGATTCATTTGCTTGCACTCGCTCCTGGTCTGGCTGTTCATTCTTGGATTCGGTCGATGATCGTGGCTTTTGGTGGTGAACGTTGCTTGGACGATCGCAGATTCATTCCTCTCTTGGCAACACCGAGCGGTCGGAGTTCGTAGCGCTCCTACGCAGGTTGGACGATCGGAAGGACAAGCGGACATCGAGGGAACGAAGGCGCACGAGGCCTAGTTCACGCCAACTAGTCTGTAGTTTCCCACACAGGGACGTGGGCCTGAGACAATTCCTGACAAGATTTGGGAGCCGCTCGCAGATAAGTGCCAACCACACATTTTATTTTTGCTGTCATTATTTTTCCCTTTCGTCTGTATTTGGGTCTGTGCGTGGGGACGTCCCAATTTAGGATTTTAGTTTATCGTGCATTCTTTTGTTACCGGCATTTCTTTTAATAAAACCGGTATTTTTGTACATTTTTAATCGGTGTTTGCTCACATTAATTATTGCAGGCCTGAAGACGACCGGTGGACCCGTGCAGGTAAGCGCTTCCGGCTTTCCCCCCCATTTTCTCCCCGCGCTTATAATGAAGGTCCGCCATTGAATTGAATGCCTCGGAGTGTTAAGCTCGTTTGGTCCTCCGTGTCACCCTGCGGTGTTCACCACGCAGGGTAGTCACATGACAATATCCCATGTGCCCTTGACGAAGAGTCGGCGAGGTATCGCCGGCGTCCTGAACAAATTCCTGCTCTAACCTACAGTTGGCAATGTATCAGCGGCAGAACTGCACCTCCAGCAAATGATGCCACCAGCAACCATGTGTTGCATTAGAAAGAAGTAAATAATTTAAACCTGTATTAAAGAGTCAAACACACACTTCAAACTGGTCCTTCGCTTTGGATCTCTGGTTGCCATGTCAATGTACCAGCTCCCGCTATCAAACACAAATGGTCCCTTTTTAGGGCCACATGGCATCAAGTGAGACACATCCCCGTCGTGGTCTTCGTGATACAAAACATTGTGCATTGCATTTTTTAAAGTTCAGTTTGATACTGTAAGTTGTTTTAATGCAATGCACAATGTGCTGTAGCGGATTCTCGCAACACAAGCAATATGCTTCACTTAAATTATATAAATTTATTATGCACAAAATAAAGTACAATATTGTTTTAGCAAACACACACATTCCTCAGCTCATCCGTTTAATGGCGTCTCCGTTCCATGTTTTCACCACACCTTTTCGTACGGCACTTCCGGTTATGCCTCATCATTCCCGGTCCATTATGCATTCCTTAATATTCACGTAACTCCCAATTCCACAAATATATTTCTTCACATCCTGACCCACTTTGACTTTTCCCATGAGTTGAGATTTGGCGGACTCTAGTGGAAGGGGGGCATGACATTTTGCGGACCAGAGTGTAAGGGGCGCCTGAGATTTGGCCGACCGGAGTGTAAGGGGCGCCTGAGATTTGGCAGACCCGAATAGAATGGGGGGCCTGAGATTTGGTGGACCCAAGCTGATTTTCATAACTGCTGGATATTTTGTTTCTGTAAGAGCAGTATTTCACTTTGTTTGTATTGTTGATTTTTTAATTAAGTAATGTTGCGTCGCCCAGATATTAAGGCCACTGGGTGACGAATGCCTGATCGTTTTTACTTCCGATGCAGTTATTTTGTCACGCGTGAGGTGAAGGAAACAAAGCGTTTGCCTGGACGGAACACACGGGTTTATACCAAAACCAAGAAAATTGCAAACACGACCAAGAAAATTAAACAATAGGGATTTAATGAAAATAAATCAAGGAATCAATGAAATGGTGAGGTAAAACTATAATTCTAACTGAGATACCTCCACACACAGACTCAAGCACAGACAAGGGAAAATATAAAATAAAATAAAAGGACATTCCTTTATCCGGCCGGCACTCAGTTCTGATCCAAAATGCTTCCAGGGGCTTGGTGGTTGTTTCAGCTGGTGTAGCCACTTGTGCGGGAAGCACTACAAAAATGGCACCGAAACTGCGCATCGAAAACGCCCAGGTGCGAAGAAAGCAGCCAAGGCGGCCACCTTTTGCTCTCCACTGTCAAGTGCCATGCAGACCCCAGCTGCTTGATGAGCCCAAATGTTGCCCGCCTCTGTCGAGATGCTGCCAGCGCAGCAAAAGCTCCATGCTCCTTCAAAAGCGCACACCAATCCCAGCACACCAAACACATCAACAATGGCGAGCTTCTTGTTTGTGCCCAGAGACAAAGTGACCGAGAGAGCGACTCTTCTTTTTGCTCGAAGCTTCTTGATGACATCATACTGTCCAATCACCGAGCTCCACTGAATCACCCCATGTCTCCTTGACCAATCAGGAAGCTCAGGTTGTGGCCTGCCGGTTACGATCCTTTGGAGGTGGGGTTTAGTTGCCGAACTACTCTGCCTGCTTGCAGGGAATGTTTATTGCTATTGTTGTTGTTGATGGATGGTTTTATGGCCGGTCTTGCTGTAATTGTAAAAAACGTAGGGAAAAACCACCGAGGGTAATCACATACTGGGGGAAAACTAATCTTAACCCCTATCTAATTACCATAGCTTCACCCCTCGTGTAACCACCTTTAGGTGGTTTTTCAACACTAACACAAGTGCGAAAAGTGGTTTTTCAACACTAACACAAGTGCGAAAAGTGGTTTTTCAACACTATCACAAGTGCAAAAAGTGTTTTTTCCACACTAATACAAGTGCAAAAGTGGTTTCCTGCACCAACACAAGTGCGAAAAGTGGTTTTTCAACACTAACACAAGTGCGAAAAGTGGTTTTTCAACACTAACACAAGTGCGAAAAGTGGTTTTTCAACACTAACACAAGTGCGAAAAGTGTTTTTTCCACACTAATACAAGTGCAAAAGTGGTTTCCTGCACCAACACAAGTGCCTTTAGGTGGTTACACGAGGTGCCAACCAACACGAGGTGCCAACACAAGTGCCAACCTTTAGCTTCACCCCTCGTGTGAAGACATGTAAACAACAAGCTCCAGTTTCCCCACTTAATACATTGAGATGTCTCCTACTCGTTCACGGTCCATGCTATACCTATACAATCCTGCCTCCACTATGGTATTCCATCATGTACCCCCATAAACGTAGGAGTAATTTCTTTTAGGCATGGGCAAATGATCAAAAATATTTCATTTTCAAGAGAAAACTTTGGTGTGTGTTCTTGTTTTACATATGTTGGGCTCAGATCATTCTGGAACAGTCATGAACAGACTTTGCGTGTGCGGCAGGCTTTGAATTCAGTGGTGGAGAGTCTTTGCATCATTCATGTCTGGGTGAACAAAGATGGCGGACGGTGGTGTCAACTTTCAGTGTTGAACCTTTAATCCAGTTAGTATAGAGATCAGTGGGAAACTCCTTGGTGAGAGGGGATATTATTAGTATTAATATTGTTTTGTAATAACATTAATATTATGCTATTATCATCAGTGGTGTTAGTGCTGTTGTTGTTAAAATCTGCCTTGGAAAAACGCCAAAATAAGCTATCATAATACAGATATACACCTCGACACACATCCCCCTTGGTGGGAAAAACTCCCTTTGGGAGTGTTGGATACCGCAAAACCCTTTGGTATTACGCAGAACGTATTAGGTAACCCTGTTTCTGTTTCCGGGTAGACGTAGTCAGTTGCTCGATGATGGCCTGCGGCCTAAGGCTTGCGTGTTTGGTCGCCGTGTAGTTTGAATAAACTCACATGTTCATTTCTGCCTTCTTGAACTTTTAACAGGGAGGGGGACAAATGAAGTCGCTACAACTTCCATATTGTGACTATTAGCCCTCCTGTCAAGTTTGTTTGCAATTGGATACGTAACGACCAAATGTATCGTGGTCAGACAGACAAACAGACCTTTTCAGCTCTGTGTACATAATAAACAAATGGGTTTGTAAAATACAGGACAATGGGTAGAAATTTGAAGAAAGCAATCAACATCTGTTTATTGGTGAGAAGTATGTGCTACTTTTTTGTTTAGAACGTTTCAATTAACGTCGTAGATCCCATGATGCTCACTGGTGGTTACCTCGAAGATGGCGGCGTCTGCACGCGACACACGAATACGTGACGTCATTGTAAATATCCTCACGTTTTGTAATTTTTCTTTCGTACGCGGTATGCAAGGCTTGTCGGTGTACGTCGCTGCAGTCGTTTCACTTTTGAAACCCCGTTTACTGATGTCAAAATGTGAATCTTTTCTTTGGTTTGTATTTCCTAATTTAACTACTTGCCTTACCTATAAATAATTTGAGTATTGGTAACGTCATTTCATATGTCGAATGGGACTATGGGAGTCGGGAGAGAAAGTAAATAGCGGAACCAGGAACTGACGATGGAATAATGGTATTGGTGACCTCTTCCCCTTTTTTTTTTTTTGGGGAAGAATTGTTCATAATCCTTTCTTTACAGGAACTTCGATGTTCATTACAACTCTCTCGCTACCCTGAGCTACCTGACCCTGTCTTATGGCGGTTAAGCCTTTTAAAGTGAGTGTGTTGAACGAACCAAGTCACGGCCTTGTCGCGTCGTCATTGAAGGAACTCACACACCTCGGTAAGAACATTTTTTGTGGTCAGCAGCGTTTGTTGTGGAGAAGGTCCAGATGCAAAGCATAAACTGTTCAGCCTGACGAAGCTATGCACTCCATGGTGTTTATTCTAGTTATAGAAATGGATTTCACAAGCATTATACAAAATAATCATTCCATGAGAGCAATTTAACTCATCCTTTTGTTTCGTTACAAATTGTTTTTTATCATAAAAAGTCGTTTAATCGACATCAATATGTAAGTTTTGATGGATGTTTTAATAGGCTGCAAAAAGCTGCACGTGACAGAGAAGAAGCAGGTGCAGGTGGTACTGGCGGAAGATGGTACGCTGGTGGACGACGAAGAATACTTCTCCTTTCTTGAACCAAATACGGCTCTCGTGTTCCTCATGCCCAATCAGACCTGGCAGCCTTCTTGTAGCCGAACAGGTGAGATTGTCTTATTGAGGTAAACTTGTAAAAACTGCTTCGCATCGCTCACCCTCTTACAACATGTGAAGTGATACTGTGGCGGGCACAAGGGGCAATAATTCCGCGCACCAGTGGGTGGCGCGAGCGCCCAGGCGGGGACCGATGGCACATGCCCCGCCCTTCGACCGATCGGCCATGCCCGGGAACTAGGCGTGGCCTCGGCATATATATGCGGGCTCTAAGCTCGAGCCCGCTCACTCAGTGCTGCAGTTCGAGCTTTCGAAATAGACTCATTTTGTTTTAACAAACGCGTTGTGGCCAACCTCTTTGGCAAGCAAGTTGTGTGTGCGCAGCACCACACTTCAATACCAAGAGTCATCCGTCTGTGTTTTAAAATGTCTAATTGTAGAAATATTGATTCTTTTATTTAGGCCCCAAGACTGCTGAGATGACGGAAGTGGATACTGGGGCTGGAGGAGAGCCCGAATGGCTGGGACCGGCTCAGAGACTGTCCATGTACCCTGCAAATATTTTACTACTCTCGGACATCCAGCTCCAGGTATAGTCATTACACCTTGTGTTGTTAATAGGTACAAAACTAGCTTTAACTCTCACAAAACTTAAACGTTCACTTTAACTGGCAGGCAGTGCTGGAAACCAAGCTGAGTGACCTGGCATGTGTTGTCAATGATAACAAACAAGCCGAGGCACTGCAAGATGGCTGCCAACAGCTGCTGGATGATCGTGATCGACGCCGTGAGACACTGCAGCTGCTGCAACTGATGAGGGATCGTAAGCAGCAGATGAAGAGTTTCAGGGTTTTCAAGTTGTTTTGTAATGGGGTTTCTTTTTGAGACTATTCTTCGTAATCTTTTTTCTTTGTAAATGAGTTGTTTTCATGAGTTTTTTTTTAGTTTTTTTTTTAGATAACTTTTAATTACAGTATTTTTTTGGCATACAAGTCAATACTCCCCCCCCAAACCCCCCACCCACTCCCACCTCGATCCTCGACTTGTGCTCAGAATCGACTTATCTTTTTTTTTTTGTGAGGTGTGGTATTAATTTTCTGAAATAAATTGTATAATTGCTAGTTTAAACATTGCAGAAGTCTCTGCTTCATTTTGTGGAAGCATTCCTCGAAAGTGCGACATTAAGTAGACAGGATATTCCTATGGATGTAATGTTGTAATGTGGAGGAATGAATTCCCATGGCACATTCTCGGTCACCATAACATAACTTAACTACATAATACTTAACTACATAAGTTAACCTCACTTAACTACATATTAGTTATATTGATGATCAGGACTATAAATAATTAAATTGACATATGTGGGAAAATTACACGCCCAGACGAGGAATCTAACCCAGGCCCTCGAGTGAACCGAACCTGTGTTCTGCCATCTGGGCGACCCTGACCAAGCATGCAATTTTCCCACACACATCATTGCCCCTCTCTTCACTCCTCACCTTCACCTCCATCACTGCTTCCGAGGCACTTGATTTTCCCACATATATAAATTTAATTATTTATAATCCTATTCATTAAAATAATTGTTTCACTACGCCCCTATTGGTGTTTATAATAGTGGTCATGGATTTGTGTAACCCCACTGGGGGGAAGACCCTCTCGTTATTGGGCCGTTGGTGCTCCTGTGGTGGGCAGCAAGTGCCCCGGAAACGAGGCCTTCGGAAAGACTCTGCACTCGCGTACAGAGATCATTATCCCCACACTTAAAAAAAAACTAGATGGTATTCATAGAATACTTACCCTGCACAGTCAACTTGGTGCGAGCCAACTCTGGTGTATTTATTAATTGCCCCACGTGTGCAAAGCAAAAAGAGGGGTTACGCAATTGATTCATTCTGTCTGTCCACAGATGTGTTGGTGTTGGTGTTGGCTTCGCGGTTAGGGTGCTGGCTTGGGATCATAGGATCCTGGGTTCGAATCCCGGTCGATCGCTGAATTAATGACAGGGGGGTTGACTCAGCCTGTTCATCCTTCCGAGGTCGACAAATTGAGTACCAGCTTGCTGGGATGAATGATCCCGGTGTGTACCCCGGTTTAAAATAGGTACACCGTATCCCTGCGCATTGTAAGAGCGTGACCAAGGAAGGGCATCCGGCCATAAAAACATTGCCTCAAAACAGGGAACCATGATTGTCATGGGGCTCGCAAGGCTAACCCCCGCTCTTGCGGGGAAAATGGCCTTAAAACGATCATTCATATATTTGTCTGTCGACAGATGTCGGTTTATGATCTTGGAACTACTTCGTTTAATTTCAAGATTTTTATTTTGAATAGGAATGGGAACATGATTCAGAACACGAAATTGCAGTACTTTGACTGAATTTGGAAAATTGTTCGGCATCTCATCCCAAGAATTCTTTTTTGGTATTCCTTTATTTCGTATTCTGGTCAGGTATTCTTTTTTGGTCTGCCTGACTGGCAGCCAAACAAAATTGATCATCATTCCAAGCAGGAAACTTGCTGTTTTAAGGACGTCACAAAGGACACGAACAACATGCACAAATAACTAATGCAACATGTTAAATAAGGTGGTGTAAAAGATTGTGCAAAAACAGCGGTAAACTTCCGAATTTTTTTTTTTTCTCAACTACAGCCTTTAAGGTAAACAGGTAAACTACAGCCTTTAAAATGTTTATTTTATTTCAATTTAATTGTACAGTATATTTGAACACTGCAGAACAAAAATGACCTTCTTGGCTCTTTCAAAAATTTTCCATTAACAGTACTTGGACAAAATAGTATGCCATTTTTACCCTATCTTGACCAATCAAAGTTGTTGCTCGCTCTCTTAGCATAGGATTTCTCTGGTCTCTTAAATGGAGATTACATAAATAAATACAGATTCAGACAAAATGGCAGCTCATAGGAAATATACAGTCATGTGAAAAAGTAAGTACACCCCATGTAAAGTTGACGTTTTCAACATATTTCAACATACAGCTATTTGATCTTCATTTCAACAATATTGATAGATAAAGGTGATATAATATAACAAATATCATGAAACATTTACATTTTGTAGTCCATTGTATAATTTAAATAAACATAAATGCAAATTTCGCATGTGGAAAAAGAAAGTACACCCTGACATTTATCACTACTTCAAATACCTAAAATTAGAATCAGGTGCAGCAGCTCAGGTGCAAATGATTAGAACATCGTTAGAGAGGATCTTGGAGGAACCTGTCTTATTTAAACCTCAGACATTTAGTTTGGTTTGCTCTTTGTTGTTGTGTGTGGCCTCACCATGGCTAGATCAAAAGAGCTCTCTGAGGCCTTCAGAAAGAAGGTTATAGATGCCTACGAGTCTGGGAAGGGATTTAAAAAGATCTCCAAACAATTTGAAATCAATCATTCGATTGTCCGGAAGATCATCTACAAGTGGAGAAGATTCTAAACAACTGCCAACTTGTTCAGGCCAGGCCGCTCCAGCAAGTTTAGCCCGAGAGCAGACCGCAAGATGCTGAAAGAAGTCTCTAAGAACCCCAGAATGTAATCACGGGACCTACAGGTAGCTCTTGCCACTGTTGATGTCAAAGTGCACGAGTCTACCATTAGAAAGAGGCTGCACAAATTTGATCTACATGGGAGGTGTGCCAGGAGGAAACCTTTGCTGTCCAGAAAGAACATCAGGGCAAGACTAAAGTTTGCCAATGAACACCTCGGCAAAGACCAGCACTTCTGGAACAATGTGCTCTGGACAGATGAGTCTAAGGTAGAGCTATTTGGCCACAGTACCAGAAGACATGTTTGGCAAAAACCAAAGACAGCATTTGACCACAAGAACCTGATACCGACTGTAAAGCATGGTGGTGGAAATATTATGGTTTTGGGCAGCTTTGCTACATCAGGGCCTGGGCAACTCACCATCATGGAATCCACTATGAATTCTTCATTGTTCCAGAGGGTGCTTGAGGATAATGTGAGGCCATCTGTCGGAAAGTTGAAGCTCAATCGAAGGTGGACCTTGCAACATCACAATGACCCTAAGCATACCAGTAAATCCAACAAGGAATGGCTGAAAAGAAAGAAATGGAGGGTTCTGGATTGGCCAAGTCAAAGCCCGGATCTAAATCCCATCGAGATGTTGTGGGGGGATTTGAAACGAGCTGTGCATGCAAGAAACCCCTCAAACATCGCACAGCTGAAAGAATTCTGCATGGAGGAGTGGGCAAAAATTTCTCCCAGTCGATGTCAGGGACTGGAAGACAGTTATAAGAAACGCCTACTTGAGATTGTTTCTGCCAAAGGGGGCAATACCACCTATTAGAGTCAATGGTGTACTTACTTTTTCCACATGCGAAATTTGCATTTATGTTTATTTAAATTATACAATTGTTACGGATCCTGGATTTAGGTGAATTACTATTCATGTCATTGCTTATTAATGTTTATTCTATTAAAGGTTGTTGTGGTTAAATGGTTAGAGAGGCTCTGGATAACAGGAGACCGGAAACGGGACAGTGAACCGGAAGAAGAAAAGAGACACGAAGTCCTGGAGAAGCGGCGATCTTCTTCCTCGCCCAGCTCCGACGCGAGCGGTGTCGATATTGAGCAGCGTGGGGGACGCTGCGTTTGAAAGCCCGTCTGGCGAAAGGAGTTACCTGCGCGGGGTAATTACCGATTACACGTCAAGTTGCCGTGGGTTCGTGCACGGAATCAAGCGTCCGGCACAGTTCGCCTCCACGTCTACAAGGGCGCGTACGGGTCGCACCTTGGGCCTCGCGCGCTTTGTAAGCCGCGCTTTGCTTTGCCCGCTTTGTTTTGCAAGGAGGTGTGCGCTGCAGCAGCTGTTCCCGGTACGCGACGTGCACGTTTGGAACACGTCAGCCAGGGGTTCGTTCAACCGCCCGTGTGTGGAGAAGTCGACCTTCACCTTGGTCTGGAGGGGCCCAGAGACATTGTGAGGGACAGTGACCATTGAGGGGTCGTGAGTGGGGAAAGGGGGGAAATTTATGAGATGGCCATCTTAGTAAGATTGTTGATGGATTGTTGATTGCTGATGATGGATGGAGAATATATTATTAAGTAATCCGGATCCTTGGTGTGGGGTTTCTTATTGACTTGAATTGTTGTGTCTTTCATATTGATTGCGTTACGAAAGCGTATAAATCATATATCTTTCTGGCGAGGTCCCTCCCACGGTCCGGGGGTCACCAAGACCAGGTAGTTACCGGGAGGACCACGTAACAGAATTGGGGGCTCGTCCAATTGAATTCCGGGATCTAAAATTGTATAACATCATAAAATAATTTTTTTTAGTAATTAAAATTAATTAATTAATTATTAATTGGTAAATTTTTGAGAAATTATGGTAAAGTCTTGGGTGAAGGTTAACAGGTGTTAACGATAGTCACCATGGCGTTTGTTGCACAGAACTTTGCGGTAACACCTAGTGAGGCACAGTTCCGAGCGTTACTAAAAGCGGACCTCTTGAAATTGGCCAAACATTTTAACTTGGAGGTCCGAACTAATTTGAGGAAGGCAGAGTTGCAGACCACGGTGATACAATCTATGGTGGGATTAGGAACATGGGACGAGTTAGCCTGGCAGTGGCTACCCGAAGAACCAGAAGACGTTGAGATCCGGAAACTGGAGTTGCAATTACGGAGCCAGGAACGGATCAAAGAAGAAGAAAGGAAAGCAGAAAAGGAAAGAGCAGAAGAGGAAAGGAAAGCAGAAGAGAGGAGAGAAGAGAAACAAGCAGAGGAAAGGAGAGTGGAACGAGAACTCCAGGAAAGGTTAGCAGAAGAAGAAAGGAAAGCAGAAAAGGAAAGAGCAGAAGAAGAAAGGAAAGCAGAAGAGAGGAGAGAAGAGAAACAAGCAGAGGAAAGGAGAGTGGAACGAGAACTCCAGGAAAGGTTAGAAGGGAGAAAAGCAGAGGAGAGGAGAGCTGCCAGGGAACTCGAAGCAGAGGAGAGAAAAGCCGAAAGGGAGTTGAAGGAACGTGATCTGGCGCTTCAGCAAGAAATTAAATTCAAGGAGCTGGATTTAATGAGAGAACGGGGAGAGGTACCACCCTTGCTGATGGGGTCGACACCTAGCCAGAACACCTGGGAGGTGGGCAGACATGTGAGGCTGGTTCCACCCTTCAGTGAAAAGGAAGTCACTCAATTTTTTCCACACTTTGAGAAAGTGGCTCGACAGTTAAACTGGCCGGAAGAGGCCTGGACCATACTAGTGCAAAGTGTGCTGGTGGGTAAAGCTCGAGATTTATTCGGCGCTACCAATGGACCAATGTGCAGATTATGAGGTATTGAAGAAGCACATCCTCAAAGCCTATGAGTTGGTTCCTGAAGCTTACCGGCAAAAATTCAGGAATGCCAGGAAGAGGGAGAGTGAGACCCATGTGGAGTTTGCCAGAGTGAAAGAAAACATGTTTGATCGGTGGTGTGAGTCGAAAGGAGTCGAACGACTTCAAAGCATTGCGTGACCTGATGCTGGTGGAGGAATTTCAACAGTGTGTCCACGAGGACATCAAAGTGTACCTGCAGGAAAAGAAAGTACCAAAGTTGTGGGACGCAGCCACCATGGCAGATGATTATGCCTTAACACACCGGATAGGGGTCCACACACCTAGCTCCTCGCCTAGACTTCAGCAGGGGAGTTATGGAACACCCGGTGCGGAGAACGACGATACATGGCGGCGGCCTCGAGAGGATTATGGGGACAACGCGTATACCCCAACTGTTCGAAATCGGAGGGCTACGGGCCCAAGACAAACTTATTTCCCGGGGGGCCCGAGGCAGACCACGAGTTTTTCCTCCGGGCCTACTTGCGCCTTTTGCAAAAAACCTGGACACTTGATGTCCAGTTGTTACCTCATGAAAAGGGACAACCCAGAGCGGAGTCCGACTATTACAACTCCGAATGCGATGGCTAGCGTAAGAAATCGCCCACAGAAGAGTTACCAACCATTTATTTATGAGGGGTTTGTCTCACTCGAGGGAGACTTGACTAACCCAAGACCGGTTAGGGTTTTGAGGGACACAGGAGCCCATCAATCCTTAATGCTTGAAGGCATTTTGCCATTGTCAAAGAGTACCGCAACTGGTGATAGTGTTCGGTTACAAGGGATCGGTGGCTGTGTTAGTGCCCCACTTCATGTCATCCATTTGGAATCCGATTTGGTGTCAGGACCGGTCACTGTCGGTTTACAAGCCACGCTTCCTGTAGAGGGGGTATCTGTAATTATCGGGAATGATTTGGCCGGGGGGCAAATTTATGGTAACCCGAGGGTGGGTAAAGAGCCCTGCAGGGGAAATAACACCACCCCAGCTCGGGATGGCGACAAAAGTTCCAAGTTATTCGTAGGGGGACTGAACTTCAACTCAGACGAAGAAGTTCTGACCTCTGTCTTCAACAGATATGGGCCGCTGGTGGAAGTGCGGGTGGTAAAAGAGGGAAACGCAACGGTCAAGAGGGTTCGGCTTTGTCACGTTTGCAAGCACAAGAGACGCCAGGGAGGCAGAGAAGAATTGGAATGGTAAGGATTTGGAGGGTCGGACCATAACAGTAGGGAAGGCATTTCATAGGCGTCGAGAGGTCTACAGAAGAGGACCACTTGGCGGTAGTTTTGGTGTTGGCAGCAGCCGATATTACTATGGAGGCTCCCAGAGTTACGGCATCTCCCGAAAGAATGATTGGCAGAGGACTGGCCGAGAAGGAGACCGCCAGTCAGGGGACTGCTGGGACAAGGGGTCCCACCGTAACTGTTAGGAGTCCGGAGAAGTTGAAGCACTCTATATACGGCGGAGCCGCCGAGCCTGGGCTCCTACACGGGCTAACCGTGAACGCCACGTTCTTAAAAGGCGTCCCGGTAGGGAACGTTCCTACACGGACTAACCGTGAACTCCACGTTCTTAAAGGCGTCCATGTAATGAACTTTCCTCCCTGGACTAACCGTGAACCCCACATTCCTTAAGGCGTCCATGTAGTGAGTACTCAGCTGGGCCTCCATCCAAGAGCAACTAGAAGTGGTTGACGCTTGGTCTAGAGGGAATTACCTTGGAATCTCTGGGGGGTTTTGGTGAAAGTTTGTTGCTTTATTTTTGAGATGCGATAATTGTGCCCGGGGGGAACTGATGATTTGGGGTATCGGGTTTGTTTATCAAAGTTGGCCAGCCCAGAAAGTTTTCGCGGGGTTCAAACTTTCTTTCTTGAAGGGGGGGAGTGTTACGGATCCCGGATTTAGGTGAATTACTATTCATGTCATTGCTTATTAATGTTTATTCTATTAAAGGTTGTTGTGGTTAAATGGTTAGAGAGGCTCCGGATAACAGGAGACCGGAAACGGGATAGTGAACCGGAAGAAGAAAAGAGAGACACGAGGTCCTGGAGAAGCGGCGATCTTCTTCTTCCTCGCCCAGCTCCGACGCGAGCGGTGTCGATATTGAGCAGCGTGGGGGACGCTGCGTTTGAAAGTCCGTCTGGCGAAAGGAGTTACCTGCGCGGGGTAATTACCGATTACACGTCAAGTTGCCGTGGGTTCGTGCACGGAACCAAGCGTCTGGCACAGTTCGCCTCCACGTCTACAAGGACGCGTACGGGTCGCACCTTGGGCCTCGCGCGCTTTGCAAGCCGCGCTTTGCTTTGCCCGCTTTGTTTTGCAAGGAGGTGTGCGCTGCAGCAGCTGTTCCCGGTACGCGACGTGCACGTTTGGAACACATCAGCCAGGGGTTCGTTCAACCGCCCGTGTGCGTAGAAGTCGACCTTCACCTTGGTCTGGAGGGTCCCAGAGACATTGTGAGGGACAGTGACCATTGAGGGGTCGTGAGTGGGGAAAGGGGGGAAATTTATGAGATGGCCATCTTAGTAAGATTGTTTATGGATTGTTGATTGCTGATGATGGATGGAGAATATATTATTAAGTAATCCGGATCCTTGGTGTGGGGTTTCTTATTGACTTGAATTGTTGTGTCTTTCATATTGATTGCGTTACGAAAGCGTATAAATCATATATCTTTCTGGCGGGGTCCCTCCCACGGTCCGGGGGTCACCAAGACCAGGTAGTTACCGGGAGGACCACGTAACACAATGGACTACAAAATGTAAATGTTTCATGATATTTGTTATATTATATCACCTTTATCTATCAATATTTTTGAAATGATCAAATAGCTGTATTGAAATATGTTGAAGAAGTCAAAACTTTACATGGGGTGTACTTACTTTTTCACGTGACTGTAGATCGTGCTCAGCACATGAATCGATAGTTTAAAAGACACTTCTCATGTCCTTTTTTTCTCAAGACTGCGTGGACTAAGGTATTGAATGAACTCTCTCATTTATTGTTTAATTCTCAGAAACCCCAAAGAATGAAGATCAAATGGACTCTTGTTTGGTTCCTCATTCCAACATGGATACAAGCCTTGAAGCCAGACTTTGCGTGCCTCAACCTCACGTTGGTCTTTCAACCGAGGAGCTGCAGGTACATGAGGGAGTTGAAAACGAGCGTATTGTTATGTCTGTGGGGTAGAGATTACCTTAGACAGGTAGATTTGTGTAGGTAACATGCTCCGACTGTCATGAAGAAGAAGAACCACCACCATGTAATAAGTAGAGGCCTGTTTAGCCCGGATGTCGGATTAAGGTGTATCTTCGTCCCCATTACGAGGAATGGGGCATGTTAACTTATCGGGATTATGTTAACTACTTCCCTGTTCGTAATTCCCTATGTGATTGATCCTTTGTCCCTTATGGCACCGCAATAGACACGAGTAAGAATGCCAATTAAAGCACATTAAATAATAATTTTAAAAACCGACTGGAAGCCAGTTCTGAGCACTGCCGATGGGACGGCAACCAGCTACAGCACACATCGAGGTCGGGCAGGCTGAAGACACGCCCCGAGGAGCCGTGATTGGTCAGGGCGTAGTAAGGAGGCGCTCACTGATTGGTGAAGGAAGGCCGAGGAGGAAGCAGCGCACTGATTGGCAAGGTACGACCGATGACGTCGGAGATGGACTGCGCGCTGAGTGGTGGAGAGCTAAGCCTGTGGTGTTGGCCAGCAGGAATTCGAGGAGAGGCACCGATTACGTCACGCCGGGACCAACAACGAGAACTCAAACGGACATCTTCTCTCTCTTTCTGTTTCTCTTTCCTCGCTCTCGCCTTCCTCTTGTTCCCGACGGTCGTGCTCGCTCTGTTCCTGCCTCTCGCTCGACTCTTGCTGACGGTGATCCCTTGACGAACGACGAGCTGGGTTTTACCAATGCGGCTGAGAGGCAAGCTGCACGCCTGCCGTTCGAGACGGACCGTGAGGCCTGCTTCGCGCCGGCGCGTGCAGCCTGGTGAACCAAGCGGACTGCGGCCTTCCTTCCCGCCAAGCACAGAGCCGCGTGCATGGGGCCGACGTCAGGAATGGTGAGATACACCAGCCAATCTGAGCTGAGTGCACTAAATAACCACACGTTTTTATTTTCAGGTTATCTTTCACTTCGTCTGTGTTCAAGTTTGGTGTGGGGGACGTTCCAATTTAGGAACTTATTTGACAGTGTTTTTATTTTGTATTACCGGCATTTCTTTTAATAAAGCCGGTATTTTTGGACATTTTAAATCCGCTTCGGTGTTCGGGAACTTCCTGCGGACGACAGGTAAGCTCTTCAGTTTTCCCTTCTCTTTCTTCCTCTGTATATATAAAAAGTGGGCATTTGAACTGATCGTCACCTCCGAGTTAAAGCTTGCTTGGCCATTCGTGATCCCTGTGGTATTCACCTGGGGAAATCACATGACAGTATGTTGCTTGGAACAGTGATTTTCCTTCAATAATTATTTCTATGATTCTCTTGTATTAGCCTGGTGTTGGCTTAGCGGTTAGGGTGCCGGCTTGGGATCCGAGAAGCCTGATTTTGAATCCCGGTCGATTGCTGAATTAACACCAGGGGGGTTGACTCAGCCTGTCATCCTTCCGAGGTCGGCAAATTGAGTACCAGCTTGCTGGGATGAATGATCTCGGTGTGTACCCCGGTTTAGAATAGGTACACCGTATCCCTGCTCATCGTAAGAGGTGACCAAGGGTTGGCGTCAGGAAGGGCATCCGGCCATAAAAATTGCCTCAAAAAGGGAACCATGAGGTCATGGGGCCTGCAAGGAACCCCCGCTTTAGCGGGGAAAAATGGCCCCAAAACGATCATTCATTTCATTCATATATTCATATCTCTCTTGTCTCATAATGAAACATTTTCGAATGCCAGAACGTTGACATGTTTTTTAAATTGTGTGTCGTTCAATAATGTTTCATTACTAGGTAATAGAATGGTAGAATTCCAGGATTTTGAAGACCAGGAAATTGCCAAATGGTATCGACTTGAAATCTGATAAATGACACTTTTGTTTTCTCAAATTGATCAAAATTGTTTTTTTTGCAGCTACATGAATGTTTCAATTTGCAGCCACTGCTGCTTGTATTTATTTATTCATGCTACCATCGTGGCGCCACAAATAAAGAAATTCTTGTACATTCCTCCCTTCCTAGGACGTTGTGAAAATGGATCCGGCTGACTTGATCAATATTCCACAAAAGGAGAGTGTCGTCAATCTGTGCTAGGAAGAGCTGAAAACTCGCCTTATGCTCGTTGACACATTTGGCCGATCCAGAGGTTGTGGTCACAAGTGTGATGAAGGATATTGCCATGTAGTCCTGCCGCATGAGGCAAAAAAGGCCTTAGTTTTCAACCAACCGGGGCTGGAATAATAACATTTCTTTGCATACCTAGAATTAGTCTTTGATTTATTGAAATCAAAAAACAATGTGATGACAAGCTGAAAAGTGAGGGTAATTGGCATATGCCACCATTTTCCAAGATGGCCAACATTTTCACTTATTGAAGGTACTGTATAAGGTGCATTTCCATACTTGTAGAAGGATAAGTAAAAATAAATAATAATTCTTATTTGTGTGATGGAGTAGAGAGGCATTTCCAAAAAGCCAAGACTTGTGGTGAAATGCCTAAAGCAACTAATCAACCATCAGACAAGAACCATAAGGAAATGACTGAGCAAAAGCAAACGCAAGAATCGACAAAATAATGAAATCCAATTACTTGTTTGAACATTATCAGGGGAATGTTTTGTACTATACACCTGCATATTGGGATGCGAGTAAGTTTTTGGGATACGCGTAAGTAAGAAGGAAGATTTGAATCTATTCATGGATGGCTGGGCTTTCACTGCTCGATCGATAGTGTTCCAAAGACTAGGACCGTGAAATCTCATTGTATTAATGGAGTATGATGTGCGAGTGTAGGGTAAGAACAAATTGTTAAAGGATCTAATATGGTAATTGTGTGTCATTTATTGAGGTGAAGTAAGAGGAATAACTGCAGGGAAGAAGATCATGGACATGCTGACACATGATATCCCTGTGTGTGCAATTTGTTAAAATCATTGAGTCAGAGTGTTAAGTGTAGTAAAAAGAGGTGCAGGGTGGTCTCGAGGACAAACCCTCAAGGCTCTTTTTGAGGAACAATGAGTGAATTTAGCTTATTGTTGTGGGTGTGTGTCCATAAAATATTACAATAAATGAGGTAGGGTAAAACTGGGGTATTGTAAACAAAAATGGAAGTGATTGAGGGTAAAGGGATGAGCGAGGGAAAAGAGTATGTACAGTCCTTGGTTTTATTGTGGTTTAAAGAAAGTTTGTTGGCTTTGAACCAGGAGGAGACCTTTTTTTAGTTTGGAGTTTAAAGTGTTGACTAAGAAATCTTCATTTGATTTGGAGTATATAATTGTAGCATCATCTGCAAACAATATAAATTGGAAGAGGGAAGAAGAAGAATGAGTTATTCAGGACCAAGGAAAATGTTGAGGTCCAAGGATAGAGCCCTGTGGAACACCATGTGGAATTTGTTTCCAGCTGGAATCACACTTGTTAACCGTCGTGAATTGTTGATGGTTATAGAAATAAGAATTTGGCTTCATGAATGTTTCAATGTGCATTCATCTCAGTGATGCCATAAAACCTGATACTATAAAACTCAAGGTTATATAAGAGAATACTATGGTCAATTGTGTCGAAAGCTTTTGACAGATTAATAAAAATGCTCGCGGTAGACGTTTTGTTACAAACCGCATCGGTGAGTTTATCAACTAGTTGCACTAGAGCCATGCCAGTGGAATGTTTCGATATAAAGCCAAACTGTTTGTCGTAAAAAGGTTGAATTTAGAGATAAACCTTTAAAGACTGTTATAAACGAGTCTTTTTAAGATATTAGAAAAATAAGGAAGAATAGAAATAGGTTTGTGATCGTGATTTTTCCTATTTATTGCCAGATTTGAAGATGGGAATAATTTGTGTGACCTTAAGATGAGAAGGGACAGACCCACTAAGGAAAGAAAGATTGAAAAAAGGCAAGAGGTTGAGAAATAAAGGCTTTAATCACTGATTAATTGATTCCATCAAATCCACAACCAGTGCTATTGTTTAGCCCTTTACCGATTTCTATAATTTTGTAGGAATGAGTCGGTGTTATGAAAAATGAAGAGCCATTTGGGTTATTGAGATAATCAGTAAAATTTGTTTTGGTAGGTGGAATAGCAAAATGAGAACCTAAGGGAAATCTCTATAGAATCAAAGATAATCCTCTCTCCATCTATGAATTCACCATCGAGGAACAATCATTCTTGTTAGTCTGGCCAAAGATGAAGTTGATTTCACGCCATGTATTTTTGGTTCACGAGTTATCAAACAGTGACCACTATATTCGTCATGGGTGTGTGTCTGTCTGTCTGTGTCTGCAGCATTACTACCCGGTCTTGATGAAACTTGGGTGGGAGGTTGATATGATCTAGTTGTGTCCTGCCGAGAGTGGGCGTATTGCACCCATTGTGGGCGGAGCGATGCCCGAAAAATGTCTTTTTAGGGGGTAATCGAGTTCAAGCTACATCTTCTCCGAGGGAGTTGGTGGAATCTGACAGGGGTTTCGGTATTTGGTTAGGCCAATGTCATGTGTCTAGCCCCACTGAGCTCGATTTTTCATTTTTGCCCCAAGGTCAAGGTCACAAGGTCACGAAATTTAGAAAAGTCGATTTTTTAAATGGTTTTATTACATTGTTCGCTTCCTGATAGGGTGAAATGTCGTACATGATCTTATATTAATGAAATGAAATTGATGAAATTGGAAATGAAAATGAAAATTGAAGAAATTGAAATGAAATGATTTTAGGAATGAAAACTGCCACCTGCACTCTTGACCCCATCCCCTCCAGCTTTGTCAAGGCCTCCCTTCCTGCTCTCTCTCCACTTATCACTGCAACAATAAACTCCTCCCTGTCTACAGGCATCGTCCCACCATCCCTCAAAATTGCTGCTGTTACCCCCATTCTGAAAAAACCTGGACTCAACGCTGACACCCTAAACAACTTCAGACCCATCTCCAACCTACCCTTTCTGTCAAAAGTTTTGGAACGCGCTCAACTACTCAAGTAGCCACTCAACTCAAACATCACCTCTCTGCCAATAACCTGTATGAAACATTCCAATCTGGATTCCGCTCCAACCACAGTACTGAAACTGCTCTCCTCAAAATCACCAACGACCTTCTCCTCTCCTCTGATGCCGGCATCCTCAACATTCTCATCCTCCTCGACCTCAGCGCCGCCTTTGACACCATCAATCACACCATCCTCCTCACCTGACTTGAAACCACCTTTAACATTACCGGCACTGCCCTCTCTTGGATCAAATCATACCTCTCCGACAGACGCCAGTTCATCTCCATCAATAACTGCAAATCCCCCACTGCTCCCCTCCCCCAAGGTGTCCCCCAAGGTTCAGTTCTTGGCCCCCTCCTCTTCATCCTGTACCTGTCCCCCCTTGGTCACTTAATCCGCCGTCATGGTCTCCAATTCCACTGCTTCGCCGATGACATCCAGCTTTTCATCTCCACCAAGTCCGTCTCCACCGCCACCCACTCTATCCTGACAAACTGCATCACTGAAATAAAATCCTGGCTTCAAATCAACTTCCTCAAACTTAACTATGATAAATCTGAAATAATCATCATTGGCCCAAAAACGCTCAGCAAATCCACCCATAACTTTGCCCTCAACATCGACGGTTTCCCAGTATCCACCTCCCCTCACATCCGGAATCTTGGCATCATCTTTGACCAAACCCTCTCCTTCGACAAATACACTAAACAGATCACAAAGACAGCCTTCCTTCACCTGAAAAATATCGCCCGTCTCCGTCCATCCCTCTCCTCCACGGCTGCAGAAACCCTCATCCACGCCTTCATTACCTCCCATCTGGACTACTGCAACAGCCTCCTCTTTGGTTCACCTTCAATAATCATCAATAAACTCCAATACATTCAGAACTCCGCTGCCCGTCTACTCACCCATTCCCGGACCCGTGACCACATCACCCCCGTCCTTTACAAGCTTCACTGGCTCCCCATCCCCCAGATAATCCAGTACAAAATCCTCCTCTTGACCTACAAAGCCCTCCATAACCTGGCCCCATCCTACCTGACTGACCTCTCCAGACACACTCCCACCCGCAACCTCCGCTCTGCTGGTACCAATCTCCTGACCCTCCCCCCATGCGGACCAAATTCAGATCCTGGGGGGACAGGGCCTTCTCCATCGCTGCTCCCACCCTCTGGAACTCACTACCTCACACCATCAGAGACTCCTCACACCACATTCAAAACATCACTCAAGACCCACCTGTTCAACACTGCATTCAACATTTAACCCACAACATTTAACCCCTGACTATCTCTTCTCCTTCTCCTTCCTTTTGCTTTGATTATTTACCTGTTGATTTTTGTCTTTTTGCACTTGTTTTTTGTACTCTGTCAAAGCGTCTTTGGGCTTCTTGAAAAGCGCTATATAAAATAAATGTATTATTATTATTATTATATTATCACATACATCATGAAATGCAAGTTTTCCAACAAATTTCAGAATCTTTGACCTTTGAAGGTCACAAAGGTCAAATTTTCGAAGTTGTGGGAATCGAACCGAATTTTCGGTATTGTGTAGCTAACTAACCTCATAACATTGCTCATTGAGCATTGTCATTGAATACCACTCGCTCGTGAACCATCGTCGTCTCCTGACTTGTTAATACTCGTTTTATTAGCATCTAACATTTTGGTATAACAGTTTTTCTTTTAATAATGGATAATTGCCGTAAGCGCTTTGTGGAAATCCTTGCATTTGCATTTGTTTGCTGATGTTTGATGATGTAGATGTCGTTTATGCATCCTATTTTTGTAATTACACAAATTTATTATTAATTTGGATATCAAGGGTTGATTTATTTTGGGTTTGCAAAGTGTTTTAACGGAGAAAAATACTTCATAAGCAGAGTCGACCTGTTCAGATTGATAAACCTCACTCCAGTCAGAGGCGTTGATTTCTGAAATAAACGAATTGAGTGTTTTACTATTGATATCTCTGATGATGAGTTTTTTTTTGCCTATGGGCTGGTTCATTGAAAAAATATGGAGTGCTTTAAAAAAGAGGGAGATGGTCTGTGATGTTGACATACATTATTCCAGCAGTAATATTTTGATTATTATTCGTAGATATATTGTTATATTTGTGGCACACGGTAGAGATTACCTTAGAACAGGTGGTGGGTGGATCGAATATATCGAGCGGCTTGAACGGCTCGCTTGTTCGTTGTGCTTCGTCACCTACTTGTCTGGTTTGTGACTACCTCGCCTGCATCATCATCTGCTTTGACATCTCCACAGCAGAGCTAAGGCCCACTAAGTTGTTGTTCCCTTTCCCCGTCTGTGCTTGAGTCTGGTGTGTGGTGCCTTTGGAGCTATTTTATTATCTTGTATATAATTATTTATTTATCTGTCGCATTCCGTGTTTGCCAATTTTCTTCCCCGCTCATATTCCACTGTTTACCCTATGTCGGGTGAAGCTTCCATTTGTTGTTAGAAAATAAACCCCGTTAAGATTATAAGAGCCTCGCGTCTCTCCTAGCATTCCCACACGCACGTGAATCTGACCTTGTTTGACAGTCAGAGGGAGTTAACAGCCAATTCCGTCCATCTGTTCAGTGGCCGAGGTTAACCAGCCCTGAACATGACAATATTATCAATTACTATCACTTTGATCTTCATATGAGCCCAAGGATGCGGGGTAGCATCATTGGTTGAGGGTGTGACTGTGCCGCCGATGTAGTGCCCTCTGCTGGTTAGAGCAGGAATTTGGAATTTCTTCATGGTGCTGGCAAAAGTTCACCTCTTCTCGAAGGGCACCATACAATCTTTAACATCGACCAACGGATGCTGGCAGATGGGAAGCCTGTTTAACGTCTATCCAACACGTTTAACAGTGCAGACTGCTTTTGCTATGTGTGTGGGAAGTATACCCCTCGTACCCAACGGAAAATAACAAAACCAATCATCTCAAGGTCGCATACAAGTTGCAAGGTGAGCGACCAAGACAAGACATGGTGGTGTTAGGCCGATGACCGGACAGGGAGGTACGAAGTTCAGGAAACGCATCAATAATCCAGATACCCGAACCAGAAGCAGACACGCCCACCAATCCCAAACCTCATGCCGATTGGTCCCCCCGAAGCACAGTCAGAACACGTGACTATTCCCGTCGGATATACTGATCTCTATACTAACTGGATTGGAGGCTCGACGCCAAATCAACGCTAATCGGTCCATTCGCTGTGAAGTCACCGGAAGTAGATTCGTCGCCTTATTGGTTCCCCCAGAAAATCTGCGTCCGTTCATTGTCTTTATCAAAAGACAATGCCTGCTATATTTTATGAAATAATTTAATCGAAATTTCAACAAAACATTCGATTCAAATTGACTTTAGACAGCAAGTTGCTGTGAGGAAAGATGCCGTCTTCTACACATGTTGCTATTTTATATTCTGTAATTATAAGTTATCATAATTTGGCAATATCCTGACATGTCTTGGAGGAGAATAACAAAAATATTTACGATGACCATCATGTTTCTCTGCCTAAAAGTATAACTCAGAAGTTTGTTTTCACTATACTCTTCTGATTCTGATTCTTTGATAAATGGATGCAATTTATTTTCAATGGTACTCACTTCAGTAAGAATATTGTGCCATGTGGAATGAAAAAACAAAACAAAACCAACACTTGGCCACAATATGGTATACAAGTATTCTGCCCTACTTTGACAAAAGGAAGCAACTGCCTGAAAGGAGTTTTCTTGTAAATAAGGAAAATGTGTTTTTCTTTCTGCTCTTTGGCAGAGTTTCTTACTTCCTGGGTATAAAGTTTTTCAAACTGTACTCAAAGAAGACTTTTTAGGCAACCATGGTTGGAGATATGAATTCATATTTTTGTGTGAATTATGTCACTTGCTTCCTTTTGTCAAAGTATTATGGTAATAGTTCCAGGCCTAATACTTTGACAAAAGGAAGCAACTTTTCAAATTTTCTGATCACTCTGGTATGAAACTGTGCTAGATATATATTTATTGGTTTTGTGTGTATTTATTAATAATCCAAATTTGTTTACACATCAAGGAGTGACAGGGCGGGAAGGGGGTGATTGGAGGAGGGGTACTACAATATTTTGGCATGTGTAAAAACGCCAAATAATGCAACAAGTTTCAAAATATCTTTATAAATTCAAATTGTGTATTTTGCCATTCTTTCTCTTTCTCTCTCTCTCTCCCACACCCACACCCACACGCACACGCACACGCACACACATACACACACACATTCTCTTATATAGGCCTATTCCCATTTCTACTTTGCAGTCCATTTACTCTCTTCTCTCCTCCCAATTTTGCCCTCTATTATTAGTCTCTCTTCTAAACGTCTTTTCCGTGGCTGTGCTGAGGCGTTTTGCATCGAGAACACACGTCCGATAATACAAGATGATTTTCAGCGCCTCGAGATTGATAAAAATGTTGAAGGGGTCAGTTCAAATGCCGATTTTGTCAGATTAGTATATTATTATTTTTTATTTTCTTTGAAATATTAATTTGTATGATATAATGCATATACAAATTATATTTTCCAAGTAAATTAATGAATCGAATGTCTGAAATCAACTTCCAAATAAAGTGTCCGGTAATACAATACATTGTCATACAAAATCCAAGTTCCCGTGCACGTAACCCATGGATGTAGACTAGCCTAATTTTTTACACCGGCGATCATTAAATTTTAATCAAAACTGCCTCCAAATGATAATACAATCATACAACTACAAGCACTGAAGGGGGAAATAATTTTAACTCTACATTTAGTCATTGCTTTCAAAAACTTGCTTCAAGACTCTAACTCTAAACATTAGATACGTGTACTGCATTCTGTACACTGTACACAGCAATGTGTATATGGGACTACACAGAAACTGCGCACAAACACGACAGGATATAAACGTCTAGTAAATAGACAATAAACACGAGTTAACGTGAATTTCACTCAAAAGTCTAAAAATTGAATGCCTAATAGCATATTGAACAGTCAGGTACTTACATATCTCTCAAATGGGTGAAAACATCAGAGAATTTCAGCATTTTCGGGTGGCTTCACAACCAGTTGCACAAGCACAACACAGAGCAAAAACCATGAGAAAGCCAAGCTGGATAATAGGCGCTCTCTGATTGGTTAACTCCCTCAATCTGCCATTTCTATGCTGATATATGATTGGCTAACTAAGACCTGCTCAGTTGCTTCCTTTTGTCAAAGTTTTATGACAATATTTCTGTACTTGCTTCCTTTTGACATGTTAATATCTCAGAAATGGAGGGTCATGTTACTTTATTTTGTGTACGAACGTGGAGCATACCTCAAATACCCTAGAACAAGTGATAACTCAATTTCGACAAAAATGACAGTTGCTTCCTTGTGTCAAAGTAGTAGTGGGGCAGATATGTAACAAAAATTGCACAAGATGTTCACATCCGGCAGAAAGTTTGAAATTTTGCATACAGGGGTATTTTGACATGCTGAGTTCAAAAATTGGCGGATCCAAGAGGTCTGACCAATGGACAGGCCGCCATCTTGAATTCCAATATGGCTGCCAAGACGAAATGTTGATAATCCCTATCTTGGGTTCTAAATGACCTGTGGTGCTCAAATTTTGTACACAAGGGTATGTTGACATGCTGAGTTCAATAAGGCAATAATTTGAAATGTCTGACAAATGGTATGGCCGCCATTTTGAATTCCAATATGGCCGCCAAGACGAAATGTTGAAAATCCCGGGTTCTTTGCAAAAGCAATACCAATTCAATGGATCCCTAGTTGACAAATCATATAACAAGTCAAAGAGCTCATTTCAAAGTATATTTCGTACCAGTTGGCAGCCGTAACATGCTGCAAGCTTTTTTCCATCCGTTTTACTTCTCCTACTGCTCATATCGGAAGCATTGTCCAGAGCAGAAACATAGTTCTGTGCATGGTAGATTAGCAGCAGAACATTTGCAATTTCCAGCACACCGTTTTTTACACTTGCACTTGATCAGCTCTCGGCACCCTTTTGACGCCTCTGGCATTACTGTCCAAAATGGATGCCAGACATCATCTGCATTTTTAGCCCATCTCCAATCTGCAGGTGAAGGCAGCTCTGGGTTAGCAATTTGGGACTGTCCCCAGATGTGACCGGCCTGAAAGACTGCCCTCTTCACATGTTGACGCAGTGCCTCTTTTGTCGGTGGAATATTTTCCGATTGCCGATTTCCCTGAGCAAACAGCTGCTTGCGTGCTTCGTTCACTTTCTTCAGAGGGGAAGTTCTACTGTACAGAACAACGAAGAACCTCTCTATGTTGTCCATGTCATCATCTGTTACTTCCGCTGGTGCATGTGAGAGATGATTGAAGACCTCCCCCAAGTTTGGCATGGAATTCCATATGCTCCACACAGTCTTTTTGCCAATCCCACATATGGCAGAAACAGTATCGCATCCGGAAACAGTATGCAGGAATAGAAGCCCCCATGAGCGTTCAGGGCCAATGTGAGTCGCAATGTGCCTGAAATAGTTTCCATGTCCAAATGCCAACCACATTGCACAACCGTCCATAATGCTTGCCATTGCGATAGCCAACACAACCACATCCGTGTCTGTTGCATGAATGACGATACTTCTGTACCCCTGCTGATATGCATGCCAAGCATGTAGCATCATTCGTGAATCAGCCTCTTCATGCGTAGATGGTTGAATTTGAGAAACATCAGAAGGGGGCTTTGATTTAACCTCTTCTTCTAAGGTTGTAAGAAGTGTTTTTCCCTCTGGAATAGGCATCGTTTGCAGGGAATCAGCAAGGAAACTGAATAATGTCTTTTTGTTGGAATCTACACGAAGGAAGCTGCTCCAGTTTCGTGGCACGGATGTCTGTTCAGTCACATGGAGTGGTATGCCAGTGCCACGACCAAGCCTGGTGCCTTCTTTGAGACTGTCCGTTCTGTAGGTGTCCCACACCACATCAACACGCATCACAGTCCCCTCATTTAACTTTCGGGCAATGTACGGAAGGACCTGTTTCTGTGCATAGTCACCAAATGTCCTGATCACACTGTTGCACTTCTTAGGCTCCAAATGATGGACTAAGGCAGCCCCATCGAAAATACGAACTTCTCCTTTGGGCGCATCACGAGGACGTTGTGCTAAAGCTTCCAAACAGGGCAAAAGATCAGCCTTGCCGGTTGGTGGCTGCATTGTATTGATACCTTCAGCCAATGCAGGTGGCCACCCATGACACTCATATTCATAAAATGTGTTAAGATCACCATCTCTAGTTTGGCAAGAAATGTACATTCGTGAGAAGAGCTCCACATTACTTTTCATACGTGTAATCTTCGCCTCAGACTTTCCAGCTGTTTTCTTGGGCTTCAATTTCAACAGTGGCAGATTGTTCTTTGAAATGCTATCATAGAAATTGTCAGAAGGATCCTTGATTCGCTGCCCCACAAATCCGTCAAATTGTGTTTTGCCAGTGTCCTCCATGGATCGCACTGCGGCTATCACTTCATCAGGCATGATGACCTTTGTGTCAAGCACATACAAGTCATTACTGTCTTCCGCAAACGGGTTTCCAAGTTTTTCAAAGGAACTGATTGCATTATTGAGATCTGATGCAAAGGATTTCTGGACACTAGGCAATTGTTCGTGGTGGCGGACATCAGTTTGCCTCTGTCTTTGAAACTGGTCCTCAAACTCATTCAGGATTCTGGCTATTTCTGCACCAGCTACCATTCACCGGCGAAGAGCCCCTTCATTCTCAGTAATTCCAATGACTCCACCATCACCTTTCACATAAGCGTTCTGCTGTTCGTGTATCTGATCGTGTGCCATAGCAGAGAACTTGTGTGATGACTTCTGAGTGACAAAGTTCCCCTTGACAAATTCACGATGGATATCCATGGAATCGTTTGAAAGTTCCTGAAGGTCTGTTACATGCACTGTCAACCATCTGGCGTAATGGTAATGGTCCATGGCAAACATCCACGGAATGATCGCCGTGAGAGTCTTCACATAGAGCGTGTAGTTGGCTTCCCGTTGTGATCTTATGAATGCCAAGAGAAGACACTCCAACTGCAGGACTTTATTCCAGTAGCAAAACTGGGGGTACTTTGTAGCCATCTTCTTGCTCCAAAGATCAAATGATTGTAAATCTTCAGTTTCACATGTTTTCCGGTAGTCATCGTATGCCTTTCGCTGCAGAGCGTACAACGCCGCTACTGTGACTTGGTGTGCCCATTGTGACCTCGATATTTGCGAACCTTTGTGAAGACTATCTGCTCTTCCCTCTGTTGTTACACCAGCACTGGTCATTACACTTGCCCAGCCACTCCCCTCCAGGAAGCTGCCGATCGCTTTCAACAAGGCCATCTCTACATGAAGTCCTCCCATCATCACAACAAACTTGTCTTCACCATATATACCTGGCCAAGTCCATTGAATCTTCTTTGTAATTGCATAGAGTGGTTGATCAACGGTCAGAACTGGAACTTGTCCGGGGTTTACTAGTTCTGTCGCCTGCTTGATTAAATTAATTCCATGCTTCACCATTGCCAATGTGTGAGCACTCTCGCGGAACAGAGGTAGCAGTCCTGTAATTGCAGGAGGCCGAGGAACTTCAACCTGCAGATTTGCCATGTATGCTGACCAGGAGATATTATCTTCACTCTCAAGACCTTCCTTCTCCTGCAGACTTTGTACAAACGAAAGCCACTGACTTTCTTTGTCCTGTATTCCGGAGGACACACTTGGAGTGGATGGACCTTTTGGTTTTCTTGGAATGGGATTATTAGTTGGAAATGTTTCAGGAGGCACATCACTGTAAGATGCAGGAAGGGCGGCTATGGTTTTGGAGCGCTGTTTGTTCTCATTCTCAGTGACATTCTCATGATTTCGAATGCTGCCACTTTTGTCATGTGAAACATGTTGTGTCAGTGATAACGCGGTTCCATGAAATGAACTTTGTGCTGATGCTGATGATGGGTTGTGATCTATGTTGTCTAGGTTGCCTGTTGTGAATATTCCACTTCGCAATTTTGTTGGACACACAACGCCGTCATGTTTGTATATTTCTGACTCTGTTGGCCTCATCTGTGGATACCTCCAGTATGCGATCATAGGAAACACATAAAGGTGGGCGCGATTCGGAAAATTTTAAGTCCGCTTACCGCTTATCCGCTCCGCCAGCCCGTGTAGTCCGATTCGCTTATCCGCTTCAGCGGCTGAAAATCTTAGTCTGCTTACCGCTTATCCGCTTATCCGCTTCGATTCGATTTTTTTAAAGCGCTTCGACGTTTTTAAAGCGATTTTTGACGTTTCTAAAGGGAATTTAATGCTTTTTAAGCCTAAATAGCCATTTCTAACTACTACAAAGACAAACGAAGCTTTTAAGATCAAAAATATACATTTTTATTTAAATAAAATTTATTCAAAATTTATTGAAATAAAGTTTTCCACTCGACTCTACTCGACTCTACAGTCAATTTAAATATAATTTTAATATATGCAAGTTACATTAAAGAAAAATCAATTTGCCCGTCCTTTCTTTGACAAGAGAGTCTACTAGTCAACAGACCTGGCGCCGGCCATGTCCTGGAAGGACTTGTGGCGGCCGCGTCTGCTGCCGCCGTCGAGGGCCGCCTTGAGGTCGTTGTGCTGAGACTGCTGGTTTGCGTCGCTCGTGTGCCTGTCCCTGGCACTGCCGCTGGGCTGGAGAGTCAGAAATCTCTCCATCTTGACGTTATTGCCGCTCTAGCGTCCAATAAAATATTCAGTTTTCACTTATTATTCACTTAAATAAATATTCACAATTCTAGAGTAACGGCTCAGGCTAACAGCTGATTTGGCGAATCGCGATGCGCTTTAATTTTTCGGTAGTCCGCTTACGCTTATCCGCTTCGGTTTCCGGGGGTTGTTCTGATTCGCTTATCCGCTTCGAAAACGTTAGTCCGCTGCAGCGGATAAGCGGATAAGCGGACTTTCGAAGCGGACCGCCCACCTTTGGAAACACACAAACCATGTTGAAAAAGAACGTCAACGAGATCCCGTTTCCTTGTTTTGCTATGAATGAGAAGACCCAGGTAAAGTGGCAGTGATGTTTCACGTTTCAAATTGTGACGTACTGCTGTAGTTTCCAACCTTCCTCGTTTCATAGTGTTGAATGTTACAAGTTGAGTTAAGGATTGCACAGAGACGCCTCCCTTGTTGTTTGCGTTTTGTTTTTGTATGTTTGTACCAGCAAGAATCATTTCCATCAACGCTGCCAATGATGGTGGTGAGTTGTTATATGATTCGTTAACTAGGGATCCATTGAATTGGTATTGCTTTTGCAAAATATCTTTGCGCACAATCTGGGCAGCTCTCATGAGAATGACCGCGTCGTTGTCAGAGCTTTGTCTACAAGCATGCAATAAAGCTTCACCAATGTCCTCTTTGAATGACAGTGCCACTTCATGGTTGCTCTTATGTGCCTCAAGTTGCGGAAGGTGTCTGAGAAGCTTGTCCTTAAGGTGAGTTGAATTAATCCTCTTTGAGATATCACCTCCCAGTTGTGCCAGATGTTATGTATAAAGCTTTGTGAGATCGGCTAACTTGAAAGTGTAACTGTCATCTGTACACTTCATTTCTTCCAAATAGGCTATCAATTCGGCCAAAGCTACTGATTCTGGTGGCATATTTTCACTTGAACTGGCTTCCTCATTCTTTCTTACAAATGATCTGTATCGAGTGTGGAGAACAGTCATGCACTTCTTGTGATAAACAGCATCTGATGCCGTCATATCACCTACAGACAATCTCGCCAGGAGTTTTGTATCCCTCAATTCTGTTGCCATCAATCGAGCATTGGAATCTACATTTTTTGTTGCCGCTCTGTGGACTATTTCTTCATTACTGATAATGCTATCACAAAAGAAACATGTGCTAGCAGTACTCTGTTCAACGGATGGAGATTTGAAACTTGTTCTGAGTCTTTTCTTAACAGGCGAGTAAGTTTCTTCACCAAGTTTAAGGTCTGAACTTTGCTTTCTTTCCCTTGATTCAGCCCTGGCCACACGAGAGCTGCTGCACTGCACATAACAGTTTTTGTGCCATTTGGCAGCATACGCAGCTAGGGTTTCTGCAATACCGCAACCATCATCTAGTCGGGAAATGTTTATCCCGCAAGGCAAGGCACCTAAATCATTCAATGCCTTGAGATTTTGAGCAAGATTCTCGTAGACGTCTAGACACGACTGATTGCTGCCCTTATGTGCATCTCTTAGTGGTTCATTTTCAGAACGTTTCTGGCAAAGAGCGCAAATGTTCCAGTCTGTTGGCATTGGAATTGCTGACGATGTTTTCTTTGATTTCGACATTGGATCTGAAAGAGAAAAAAACATTAAAAAAATAAATTATTGGAATGTCATGTGAATGTTCAGTTCCGGCAGAAAGTGTTAAATTTCACATACAGGGGTATTTTGGGGCGCTGAATTTCCCAAATTTCTACTGCCTTCGACAAAATTACAAACCCATCAGTAGATTTGAGATGCAACAATTTTCCAGTTATCATAATAATGCTCAAATGATTTAACATTATGACATTACCGTACACTGTGCTATTAAAGCAATGAAAACATCGATGTTTGTCTTGGCGGCCATATTGGAATTTAAAATGGCGGCCATACCGTTTGTCAGACATTTCAAATTATTGCATTATTGAACTCAGCATGTCAACATACCCTTGTGTACCAAATTTCAGCGCCACAGGTCATTTAGAACCCAAGATAGGGAATTTCAACATTTCGTCTTGGCGGCCATATTGGAATTCAAGATGGCGGCCGGTCCATTGGTTAGATCTCTTGGATCCGCCAATTTTTGAAATCAGCGCCCCAAAATACCCCTGTATGCGAAATTTCACACTTTCTGCCGGAAATGAACATCTTTTTCACATATCTGCCCCACTATAGGGCAATATTCACATACCAATTTATTTTGCAGATCCATATTATATTATCAGCCATGAAAAAGTAAACACAGTCCTATTTTCCTATTCTTTAAATTTTAAAAGAATATTTAATTACTATTAATATTTAATATTAATAGCCGGCGAAGCCGGTGTTGTCAATAAATGCGTACGTATTATGTCGAAAACAAGATTATGCCTTGGCGTCAGAATTCCGAAGCGCAATGGAGGCCGCCATCTTGCGGATGCGGAAGTATGCATAACAAATTGAAAAACGTTCAATAGGAGTTTCTTTCACCCATCTTTGTTTGATTCACATTCTTATGCACCTCTAATTTATTATTAAAATACTTTAAGACCAACCTCGGCCCGCACGGGCCTGGTTATCTTCAACAAAAAGCGTCACCAAACACCGGAACCAATGAGATTCGAGCATTTGAAAAAATATTTCTAAAACAATCACGGAATGGAGGCCGTCATCAACCGGATGCGGTAGTTTGCATAAAACAATTGTGAAAAAGTTCAATAGGAGTTTGTTTCACCCGTCTTTCTTTGATTCACAATCTAATGCACCTCTAATTTGTAACTAAAATACGTTAAGACCAACCTCGTTATCTTCAACGAAAATCGTCACCAAACACCGGAACCAATGAGATTCGAGCATTTTAAAAATTATTTCAAAAAAGCTTATTATGCGTTTCGGACGCTGAAAACGGTGTCAAATATTCTAAAATTGACGAAGAATTATTTTTTAGAAATAACGGCGCTATTGTCTGATCTGTCGGCACTGATCTTACTGCAAGCTAACTTCTTCTGGTGGAGGAAGAGGCAGTGCCCGGAGAGAACCAGCCCTGACAGCGACTGAAGTTAGAAGACGACACACATACTGTGAAAACGTATGTTAAGCCCTGTTAAAATTTCTTAAAATAGGCCCTGAGCTAGCACATCGTATAGTTACTTCCTTAAGCTTCTTGTGACATTTATTGTATGTAGGTATTGGGGAGGACTGTCTGCTCCTCTCTTTTACCAAGTCTTACCAGGTACGGTACCTACTACACCTACCTAATACCAACTACCTAACCTACTGATGCCATAGTGATGGGTAAAATAGTGGCAAGAGGCTTTGGCTTCGCCGGCTCATTGCGGCTTTGCAGTCGGCTACTAGTAGCCGGTGTTGTCAATAAACGCGTACGTATTATGTCGAAAACCAGATCATGCTGTATCCCTTGGCTTGAGAATTCCGAAGCGCAATGGAGGCCGCCATCGACCGGATGCGGAAGTTTGCATAAAACAATTGCGAAAAAGTTCAATCGGAGTTTGTTTCACCCGTCTTTGTTTGATTCACAATCTAATGCACCTCTAATTTGTAATTAAAATGTGTTAAGACCAACCTCGTTATCTTCAACGAAAATAGTCACCAAACACCGGAACCAATGAGATTCGAGCATTTGAAAAATATTTTTTAAAAGCTTATTACGCATTTCGGAGGGTGAAAACGGCGTCAAATATTCTAAAATTGACGAAGAATTATTTTTTAGAAATCTCGCGGCCGTCAGGAATAGTTTTTCACGGCCGGAAATATCCGAAGTTGAGACGGAATTCACCGAATTAATCAAGAAGTAAATTTTATCAATTTTAATCTCATCCAGAATGCAAATGGTACCTACAACACCTACTCCACCGACGGTACCGACTGCACCTACCTACTACCAACTACCTAACCTACTGATGCCATAGTGATGGGTAAAATAGTGGCAAGAGGCTTTGGCTTCGCTGGCTCATTGCGGCTTTGCAGTCGGGTACTAGTAGCCGGCGAAGCCGGTGTTGTCAATAAACGCGTACGTATTATGTCGAAAACCAGATCATGCTGTATCCTTTGGCTTGAGAATTCCGAAGTGCAATGGAGGCCGCCATCTTGCGGATGCGGAAGTATGCAAAACAAATTGAAAAACGTTCAATCGGAGTTTCTTTCACCCGTCTTTGTTTGATTCACAATCTTATGCACCTCTAATTTATAATTAAAATACTTTAAGACTGACCTCGGCCCGCACGGGCCAGGTTATCTTCAACGAAAATCGTCACCAAACACCGGAACCAATGAGATTCGAGCATTTGAAAAAATATTTCTAAAACCAAATCACTCAATGGAGGCTGCCATCGACCGGATGCGGAAGTTTGCATAAAACAATTGCGAAAAAGTTCAATAGGAGTTTGTTCCACCCGTCTGTTTGATTCACAATCTAATGCACCTCCAATTTGTAATTAAAATACGTTAAGACCAACCTCGTTCATTATTTTCAACGAAAATAGTCACCAAACACTGGAAGCAATGAGATTCGAGCATTTGAAAAATATTTTTAAAAAGCTTGTTACGCGTTTCGGACGCTGAAAACGGCGTCAAATATTCTAAAATTGACGAAGAATTATTTTTTAGAAATCTCGCGGCCGTAGGGGATAGTTTTTCACAGCCAGAAATACAGTATAAGCGGTTTACATCAAGAAAGAAAGCTCGGTTTGATTAACGACAGTCACACATTGCCGTTGCAACGGCGCTAGCGTCTGATCTGTCGGCACTGATCTTACTGCAAGCTAACTTCTGGTGGAGGAAGCCGCAGTGCCCGGAGAGAACCAGCCCTGACAGCGACTGAAGTTAGAAGACGACACACATACTGTGAAAACGTGTTAAGCCCAGTTAAAATTTCTTAAAATAGGCCTTAAGCTAGGACATCGTATAGTTACTTCCTTAAGCTTCTTGTGACATTTATTGTATGTAGGTATTGGGGAGGACTGTCTGCTCTTCTCTTTAACCAAGTCTTACCAGGTACGGTACTTACACCGACCTACTATCAACTACCTAACCGACTGATGTCATCATGATGGGTAAAATAGTGGCAAGAGGCTTTGGCTTCGCCGGCTCTTTGCGGCTTTGCAGTCAGGTATGAGTAGCCGGCGAAGCTGGTGTTGTGAATAAACGCGTACGTATTATGTTGAAAACCAGATTATGCTGGATCCTTTGGCTTGAGAATTCCGAAGCTGTGACGCACCAAATCGCTCAATGGAGGCCGCCATCTTGCGGATGCGGAAGTATGCATAACAAATTGAAAAAAAGTTCAATAGGAGTTTGTTTCACCCATCTTTGTTTGTTTCACAATCTTATGCACCTCTATTTTGTAATTAAAATACTTTAAGACCAACCTCGGCCCGCACTGGCCTGGTTATCTTCAACGAAAATCGTCACCAAACACCGGAACCAATGAGATTCGAGCATTTGAAAAATTATTTTTTAAAAGCTTATTACGCGTTTCGGGGGTGAAAACGGCGTCAAATATTCTAAAATTGACGAAGAATTATTTTTTAGAAATCTTGCGGCCGTAGGGGGATAGTTTTTCACAGCTGGAAATATCCGAAGTTGAGACGGAATTCACGGAATTAATCAAGAAGTAAATTTTATCAATTTTAATCTCATCCAGAATGCAAATGGTACCTACTACTGTACTACACCTACTACACCTACGGTACCTACTACACCTACGGTACCTACTACACCTACCTACTACCAACTACCTAACATACTGATGCCATAGTGATGGGTAAAATCGTGGCAAGAGGCTTTGGCTTCGCCGGATCATTGCGGCTTTGCAGTCGGGTGCTAGTATTTAATATTTAATTAGAGGGAATCTATCTATAATTCCAGTAATCTCTGTCTGTCTGTACGTTTGTTTGTCTGTGACCGCTGTTTCTCGACAACCACGGGTCCGATATACTTTTAACTTGCCAGGTATATTGCTGGGGACCCGAGGATGTGCCTTTTCAAGGTTTCATATTAATCGGACAATTACTTACCGAGCTATGTCCAAAAAACGATTCAACCAATCAGAGAGCAGCGAACGATCGCGTGTGCCGAACGTGGCGGGCACACTCTGCCTCGGATGGCACATTTGAGAGCGTATTCATTTATTTCACGTTTGCAAACTATGTTGGCGTTAAACTATGTTTTACAACTAATAAAAACGAATTTGCGATTCATTCGCTTTCCTGCGCGTTTGTGCACGCGATGGCGATTTCTTTACCAAACTCCGGAAGCCGTTCGCTTTGGACCAAACCATTGCATGTAAATAGAGGGGGGGGGGGGATTGTCACCACTCGCAAGCCGTTCGCTTTGGACCAAACCATTTCATGTAAATAGAGGGGGGGGATATAATTTTAGATATAGATATAGTACGGGCATGCCCTAGTTTAAATAATTTCATTATCAGCATATTTCCGACGAAAATTCCACCTTCCCACTTTTCTTCCATTCCGAATTGATTTTAATCCGTTCCAGGGTTGAAAAAGCATTAGGTATTGCAGGATTGATGAAATGCCATCGTCCGCTGCTTACGTTATAAAAACCGCAGCGGTCGATTTTAATGAAGAAGAGGAATCACAATACATCGGTAAATGACTCGTTATGGGGAATCTTGGGGGAGCAAAGATGGCGGACAAATGGCTTCAAAAAATTAGCTTCCCTTCCTATCCAGTTAGTATAGAGTTCAGTGGTCGGATACATAATAAAGTAGAGCTGATTTAGTCACAGCCGTTACCTCTAAGGACGGAAGGTAGATTAGTATTCTTCTGAAACGTCAGGATTTAAAACAAATAATTTTATTCCTAACGTCTCATGGTGCGTTTACTTTCCGTATAATTCTCCTGAGCTGCCTATTTTTAGTTATTTACATATATACATGTCTAATTTATTGGCTTGTATAATTTATTAATGCTAACATAGCAGAGTGAATGCACAAAATACATTGTCATATGGGGTCGGACAGAGGTAGCCATTGTTGGGGCGGTGTATAGGTTGCCTTTGTACCAGTGCTACTCTTCACAAGTTTTTTTTCCTCGATTAAAAAGTTGCAGTCTTGTGGTCTCTAGAGAATATTAATCGGTATAAATTGCTATCGTCCAAAAAGATGACATTCTTATGTATAAAATGTTGTTTTTAATCGCTCGAAATTCACGTGATATATCATATCCGAGAGGTGTTTCCTTCCGAGAATTGACGTGAGCGGCGGGTCACACAATTTTCATTGGTTTTAGCCACTAACCAAGGAAGTTCAACGCAAACCATTCCCCTCATTATGAACCGTGAACACGTTCTTTTGTGTATCCCGGAGTATGTTCAAATCTCCATGCGCTTAAAGCGAAACCCTTTGGCGCGTGTTTTAAAGGAGCGAAAGAGGAATTCCCCGTTTTCATTGGCAATCCACAAGTTGCTTCTGTTGATGCTTCTGCTTCTTTGTGTTAATCCTGCGATCTGCTCAGCTCCGGTAAGTCCCGAAACCTCTAATACCGGCGCTTTTTTAATCACGTTAACCTCTCATCGAATTTAAAGCCGGTCTTTAAAAAAATATTTTTCGGGCATAGTCGATGCCGAGGTGGACTGCGTGGGCGACGGCCCGGGAAAGGCAATCCGCTACCGGGTTGTCCTTCCCCGCGACGTGCTGGATGTCCGTCGTGTACTCGGACACGGCCGAGAGGTGACGCTGCTGCCGGGCCGACTACGGCTCGGTGACCTTGCCCATCGCGAAGATCAGCGGCTTGTGGTCGACGAAGGCAGTGAACGCCCGGCCCTCGAGCAGATGGCGGAAGTGCCTGACCGCCAAGTGAAGTCCGAGCAACTCGCGGTCGAAAGTACTGTAACGGCGTTCGGGCGGGCGAAGCTGCCGGCTAAAGAACGCCAGCGGTTGCCAAGCTCCACGCACCCATTGCTCGTGCACCGCGCCCGCCGCGTAGTCCGAGGCATCGGTGGTGAGGGCGATCGGTGCATCGGGCGCCGGGTGCGCGAGCATGGTGGCGTTAGCCAAGGCGAGCTTCGCGCCCGTGAACGCCGTGTCCATCTGCTCGGTCCAGGTAACGTCGCCTTTGCCCGGCTTACCTCGGAGAGCTTCGTGCAGGGGGCGCAGGAGCTGGGCGATACGGGGCAGGAACCGATGGTAAAAGTTCACCATGCCCAGGAACTCCTGCAGCCCTCTGATCGTGCGGGGGCGCGGAAACCCCTTCACCGCCTCCACCTTGGCCGGCAGGGGGACGGCTCCGTGCCTGGTGACACGGTGCCCCAGAAAATCGATTGTGGCGGCGCCGAACCGGCACTTTGCGGGGTTCACAATCAGGCCATGCTGGCCCAGGCGTTCGAAGAGCGTGCGGAGGTGGCGTAGGTGCTCTTCGCGGGACGCGCTGGCGACGAGGATATCGTCCAGGTAGACGTAGACAAAATCCAAGTCGCGCAGGACGCTGTCCATCAGTCGCTGGAACGCCTGAGCCGCATTCTTCAGACCGAAGGGCATGCGCAGGAACTCGAAGAGTCCGAATGGCGTGATGACCGCCGTCTTCGGGACATCCTCCGGCCTGACGGGGACCTGATGGTAGTCGCGTATGAGGTCCACCTTCGAGAAGAAGGACCTGCCCGCCAAACGGGCGGAAAAGTCCTGAATGTGGGGGACGGGGTAGCGGTCGGGAGTCGTGGCGTCATTGAGACGGCGATAGTCCCCGCACGGTCGCCATCCCCCGCCGGGCTTCGGCACGATGGGCAGCGGCGACGCCCAAGCGCTCTCTGAGCACCGAATGATGCCGAGTCGCTCCAGGGTAGCAATCGGGGGAGAAGGGCCTTGGTAAGAGAGATGACCAAGAACCCGATGATCACTCTGGCTGAGCTCCAGAGATCCTGTGTGGAGATGGGAGAAACTTCCAGGACAACCATCACTGCAACACTCCACCGATCTGAGCTTAATTGCAGAGTGGCCAGACGGAAGCCAAACAGTTCAATCTTGGTTTCATCAGACCACAGAATCTTGTTTCTCACAGTCTGAGAGTCCTTCAGGTGCTTTTTTGCAAACTCCAAGCGGGCTTTCATGTGTCTTTCACCGAGGAGAGGCTTCCGTCTGACCCCTCTGTCATAAAGCCCACATCGGTGGAGTGTTGCAGTGATGGTTGTCCTTCTGGAAGTTTCTCCCATCTCCACACAGGATCTCTGGAGCTCAGCCAGAGTGATCATCGGGTTCTTGGTCATCTCTCTTACCAAGGCCCTTCTCCCCCGATTGCTCTGTTTGGCCAGGCGGCCAGCTCTAGGAAGAGTCCTGGTTGTTCCAAACTTCTTCCATTTAAGAATTATGGAGGCCACTGTGCTCTTGGGAACCTTCAATGCAGCAGAATTTTTTTTTGTAGGCTTCTCCAGATCTGTGCCTCGACACAATCCTGTCTCTGAGCTCTGCAGCAGTTCCTTCGACCTCATGGCTTGGTTTTTGCTCTGATATGCATTGTCAGCTGTGAGACCTTATATAGACAGGTGTGTGCCTTTCCAAATCATGTCCAATCAATTGAATTTACCACAGATGGACTCCAATCAAGGTGTAGAAACATCTCAAAGATGATCAAGAGAAATTGGAGGCACCTGAGCTAAATTTCAAGTGTCATAGCAAAGGGTATGAATACTTATGTCAACGTGATATTTCAGTTTTTTCTTTTTAATAAATTTGCAAAACTTTCTAAAATCCTGTTTTCTCTTTGTCATTATGAGGTATTGAGTGTAGATTGATGAGGGAAAAAATTAATTTAAACGATTTCAGCATCAGGCTGCAACATAACAAAATGTGAAAAAATTGAAGGGGTCTGAATACTTTCTGAATGCACTGTATGTCCGTGTGACCTTGACCTTGGGACCATAGGTTGACTTCATTTTTTTCCCCTGCAGTACAAGGTTGCGGGGTAGCATCATTGGCTGAGTGCACAGCTGGTCCGCTGATACGATGCCCTCTATAGGTTGGGATAGAAATTTGTGATTTGTTCATTGTGCGGGTGACAGCTTACCTACTCTTCATGAAGCGCACCGTGGGGGTCTTTAGCACCGTGGGGTCTTTAATGTCCACTAGCTAATGTTGGCAGACGGGATACTCTGTTTAAAGTTAATCCGAGGGACCGCACACACATTGATGAATCAACCTGTTTGTGAAACACCAGGACGGCAGTTTATAGCTGGGTCGGGATTCGAACCCAGTCTAGACAGCTTGGAGGCGAGTGTGCGTACCTCTAAGGCGGTCTAAGCTGTTCTTGCTATCGTCCACAGATTGACTGACAAAATGCCGAGGAACAGGTTATTTTACAAATTCTAGTTTCGGGGAAATTGACACTTCAGCAGTAAATGTTTGCTTTCGGTATTTTTGCCTTTACCCTTTTTTTAGCCGCGTCGCAGATGCTGCTAATAGAGTGCCCTCTGCTCTTGTTGTTCTTCTTGTTCTTCTTCTCCTTGTTCTTGTTCTTGCAGAGAAGACAAAACCTCAAAGCTCCACCCATTCTGGGAACCATAGCTCCACCCATTTTGGGAGAGGCTTCATATAAACAAATATCCACCATTTTATTAACTCGCATAGCTTTGAGGCCTGTTTTGTAGGCCCGTGGTGTCTTCCTCTCTCACACAGTTTTATTTCAAATCAAATTCGATATATCATTCCATTTTTCACAATCCCTGGTGTTGGGCTAGCGGCTAGGGTGCCGGCTTAGGATCCTAGGATCCTGGGTTCGAATCTCGGTCGATCGCCGAATTAATGCCAGGGGGGTTGACTCAGCCTGTCATCCTTCCGAGGTCGGCTAATTGAGTACCAGATCACTGGTAATTCCCTGTTTGTCGTTGAAGGCGGCAAAAAGGGTTGGCGTCAGGAAGGGCATCCGGCCGTAAAACATTGCTTCAAAAAAGGGGACCAAAAAACAACAACTACCACGGTCCCCGAAAAAGGCCAACCCCCGCTTTGCGGGGAAAAATGGCCTCTAAACGGTGGTTATTCCATTTTTCACAGTCGCTAACATAGTTTTAGACTCGGTTGAAAAAAAACGGGAAGAAAATCCGATGAAAGTTGCCCTTTATAGAACGAAATGAATTCTCAAAGGCCTGTAACTTCAAGTCCATTGAGATTTTTTTTTAAAAATCGCGGCATGGTCAGTCATACACCGCCCGAAATAAGAGACGGGAAAATGCCGATATATATATATTTTGTTTAAATCGCGGCATGGTCAGTCATACACCGCCTGAAATAACAGACGGGAAAATGCCGAGATATATTAGAAATTCGTCCATTTGATGACAATCGTCACGATGAAATATTTAATTTATACGTCGTCACAATAATGTGGAGAGAGGAGCATAGCTTCGTTCACGTGTCGCCACACACGGGAAATTTCCGAGATATATATATTTTAAATCGCGGCATGGTCAGTCATACACCGCCTGAAATAACAGACGGGAAAATGCCGAGATATATTAAAAATTCGTCGCCACACACGGGAAATTGCCGAGATATATTTTCACTTTGCACAAAAATAACATCAAATAATCGAATCAATAGGAATGTCCTGTGCCTATAACATCGACGTTATAGGCACAGCTGCATCTAGGCATTGTGTAACATCGACGCGGCTTTTGTTTTAATTAAAACTTTTTGTACTTGTTTTTGTTGTTCTCCTCTTCCCTTTATAAAGGCGGAGGTCCAATGGTCCCCAGCTCCTGCCCTGCCTTGACCACGATTCTCCTCCACTCCCCTCTGTCCTCAGCCTTTACTATCTACTATAAATAAATGAGGTGTGTGTGTGTGTGTGATACTTTTTGTGTCTATTAATTACGTACGTCTATTAATTGACCATCGGGACAATTGGCTAACCGCCGCTCTAGCGGGGAAAATGGCCTTAAAACGATCATTCATTCGTTCATAAATGGCATTTAATTTTCATATTAATTGATTACGTACTATTGAAATGCACCTTTTAACTCTTGAGACTGCTGAGACCCTTTCGACCCTTTCGACCTTTGAAGACCCCTAAAACCCATAAGACCCTACGGACCCAGAAGACTCAGATGGTTCGAAAGTCCCCAAGGGTGCCAAAAGTCCCCGACGACCAAAATACTTTGTAGCGTATTGTAAGGCCTTGTAGTGCATTTCAGTCCAACGCCTGTCTAGCCCACAGAACTCAAATAGACGTAGAAGAACTATGCCCGTTCACGACACACACACAGCGGTGGCCCCGCTCGCGCGCTCACGCCGCCATTTTAGTTAGCGCAAGAACTGAATAGGCGAACGTGTGCGCTAGCTAGGCCTAGTGGAAGTGGATGAGTGGATGTGAATTTTTATATTGGACGGTGTTGTGTTGCTTTTAAACACTATTTTATGAATTCTATTCATAATTTAAATCTCTGTCGAAGCATTTTCCTGGCATCTTGACATAGTTTATCCGAATTCCCCGGTAGTTTTCCATTTCATCTCTAGCTGCTAATCTCTCACTCCTTACTATTTGCTGGTTCTTGTACCCCCTCTCCCTCTCTTTCACTTTCTGCCTATTGCTCCTTTCTCATGTACTTTTTACCACTCTCTCCCTCCTTCTCTTTCCTGCTCCTCTCTTCCTCTATTATTTTCCAGTTCTCAACATAATTGTCTCTCCAGCTCTAAAAACAAACACACAACCCCCCCCCCCCTCTCTCTCTCTCTCTCTCCCCCTTTCCACTCCCTTCTCATGCCAATTCTCAGTATGATAGTTTCTCCATCACAGAACTTGACTTTTTTTGCTCTCCACTACCCCCCCCCCTCCTCCCCCTCATTCCTGTTCCCTTCTCTCACTCTACTATCTTCCCCTTCTGGTCATGTTTTTACATCTTCCCTTCCTCCCCCTCCCTCCCCCCCCCCCCCCACACACACTCACTTTCTCTTTCTCTCTCTCTTTCTCTCTCTCTTTCTCTCTCTCTTTCTCTCTCTCTCTCTCGCTCTCTCTTTCTACTATATGCTCTCTCCCTCTCTCTTTCTACTATTTGTTAATTCTTTAAATCTATTCTATGAATCTATAATGATGAATGCAATTTAATATGCACGTTAAAACACAAGAACAAACATGAATATTTTTCTTAGTTTTCTAGTAATGTATTTTCCAATATTTCCATTCAGTCAAAATACAATACAGATATATATATATTTCCCGTAGAAAAAGCATTAAAAACATATGATAAATGCTAGTACAAGTAATTTTGCCCAAGTCAAGTCTCTCGGAAAAACAAAATTGATTTGACAATATCGGGAGCAATTTGGCATCAAAGAACTAACATTTTCCATAAACAGGTAAAAATGCTCGACTGAGGAAAATAATTGACCTATGCAAGATTGTATTGGGCAAAGTTAACAGTTCAAAATGTTTGCACAGTGAAGTATATTGTACTGGAGTATTCAGTACCTGTGTTACAAACAATAATGATGCCATTACAACATGTGAATGTCATTTTCACAAGCCATCCGAAGAAATCTCTGTATAAAAGCTCACTGGTGTTTGAACAAGATTAATTTTGATAATTGTTTTCTTACAAATGGTCCACTCAACTTCTCATTCTTCAATCGAGCAAGATGATGCATTCGGATCTTGACGTACGATGAAGCAATACGCTTTATGAGAATGTACACATGATTCTTATCTGCCTCGCAATCAAACATATGATCGGACAGGGAACCAAAAATGGTGTGGCAATTCACTTCGGCAAGAACAGCAGATGAAATGGCCTGAGTAAGACGAGACGCTTGAGGGAGTTCACCTCCAGTCACACTTAGCATCCTCTGGAAACACCTCTCTGTTGTTTTACAGACTTTCACCACGTCTGGAGAAGGCCTCACTAGACCACCTCTGTTCTTCTTTTCCAGCAAGCTGCCGACCATCACTTCTCCAGTGGTTAACGAAGCAATACACTCTTCGCAAGAGAGATGTTTTTCAGTCATCTTCACAACATATCCAGCAACATAACCTATCACGGAGTTCTTGTACTCTGAAAGTGTAGAAACATTCGGCACATCCGCATAATCATGATCTGTCATTGCTGGGCTCCTCAAAGTCAAGTCATACTTCCTCATCAGAAGCATGTCATCATCATTGTTAACATCAGCAGCTAATGTTATTGCACTGGAAACATTAAGTATGCTTGTCTTGTCTTGTGCTAGGCAGTTTCCATTGACGCCTTCAATTTCATGCCGGACGAGCATCTTCCTGTACGATGTTGAGAATTCTCTGGCGGTTGGATTGTTATTCCTCCCTAAGGATGACCGCATAGCACAGAAGGAAAGTTCAAGATGATCCTGACTCATCTTGTAGGTGAGCAGATATTTGAGTCTGGGTTGATCCGCTGCAACTAGCTTCTCATACATGTTCTGGACACTCCTGATGCCAGCTAAAAACCCAATGATCGGGGTTTTCCGTGGAGTGGAAAGCATTTTCCTGCCGCCTGCATCTGTTAGGTTGGCAATGTAATCATATGCATCGGACAAGAACGGTTGCCAAAGATGGTGATTGGACTGCCTAAGTGGTCCTTTAAAACCACGAGCTATTGGGTTGCGGGAGTTCAAGACATCAAACAAAATGTCTATTCTGCGTATGAATTTCACTGTAGCTTCACATCCCTTAAATTGTGGAAGGCCTTGATCTCTTAAGAACTCGATGGCATCTGCAACACTCGTACTTAGCGTCTGGCCCGCCAAGTTCACCTTCATTTTTTGTTTTTGCCACTCCATATGGGCATTTTTCAGTTTATTGCACAAGCGTAGGCCTTCGTGTTCTTGCACATTATAGAGCTCTTTGATGTACTGCCACTTGATGGAGTTGCCTTCACTGTCCTTGATGACGCCATAGGAAGCTAGAGTGTTCCTCATTAGCTTTAACATATGACAAATGTCCAGGAAGACATGTACACGATGATTGGGGTTCTCAGGATGTGGAAATGATGGGGAAAGTTCTGGTACTGTCATCTTTGCTTCCAAAGTCTCCAGCATTTTAAAATGGCATGACGGACCATCACATGTAACTGACTCGATCCATATGCCGATATCCGACAGCTTGCTGAGGCATTGGGTAACCAAATTCGCTCTCTCTTGCCCAGTCATGCCATTTATCAAGAAATACCCAACGGGTATCTTCCAACCAGCATTTAGGGGGACGACCATAAAGACAAGGGCTTCTGTAGCTATGGGGTTTGAATCATCATTGCACTCTGTGCCTACATCAACATATCCATGAAACTTCCTGCCATCCCACTGAACATGTTTCTTGATGGCCATCTCATCCATCATGAGAGCGCACACAAGTTCATGTCCTTTTTCCTTGGCCGTCTTTGCCTCAGCTTCTAGAGCGGAGAAAGCTTCGGTGGTGAATCCTGGCTGCCCATCTATGGTAGAGTACCACTTCCGAATGACCGATGGGTGAGGAAGCTGGAGATCAAACGTCTTGCGGACGAACCGATATGCCTTCGCCGAGTAGAAATTTAGGGTTAAGGCAAAGGCTCGAAGAACGGGAGGGTACTTCTCCTTGGTGGGTCCATCTTTACTTTTGGCCTTCACCAAACGCTTCATCAGTTCTGCGGGGACATTGCAGGATGCTTGAAGCATGTCTAGTCCTTGCTCTGACATAAGATTTTTCTGTTTCAGGGTGTTTACCACGGTCTCTAGAGTGTCGACTTTTTTCCGAAGTCTACGAGATTTACGTTGAGTGTTTTTGAGTCGCTTTTGATGAGAGATGACAATATCTTGCATTTTGTCCAGCTTACGTTTCACACCCCTTGGACTATCCGAAACAAAGTAAGTGTGGTCATGATGATGTTGCTTGATTGGAGATGTAGGCAGTGCCTTGCTGGATGAACCCGCCAAGCACTGTGGTGTTTCTGAAGACGAAGTTGGAGAGTCGTTCTGGCTGGTTCTTGGACGAGGTGGTTTGCGCTGTTTCACAGTCTAAAAGTGACAAAGATAAAAATAAACAAAAGAAAATGTATAACTAGACTAGTTCAGTTTCCCAAAATTCACAAATTATATATGTATAGTACATGTATGTGTTACTGCCTTTGGAATGGATCAGACAATTTGTCTGCATTTCAATGGTAGCTTAAACTTCATCGGAACTTTAGATTGATAAAAATGTTTATTTTGTATTTTTCATTCATTCATTTATTATGATATATATTTTTGGTTGTCAGAAAGTTTGGAAGGAAAATTTTATTTTATTTTATTTTGGCCTCTATTCTTTAGTTAGTAAACCGGCCTAATGCAAGAATTCTGAATTTTACTTACCTTTTGGAGATGATTTGGGAAGTTGAAAATGGTTGGAATTGAACCTTGGCGAAGTCTGGTTATCAGGCCAGTACGGTCAAAGCACTCAGCATCAAAATGATCCGAGCATAGGCTGGCATACTTGCTGGGTGTCCACTTGTCCCTCCTCATCTTTACGAGCCATTCTTTCTGAAGGGTTGAACCATCCTTGGGAAATCTATATTCAAAAGAAAAGACAAAATTTGTGAGCCCCCTTGGGTCTTTGCCCCCCCCCCCCAACCAAAACTGCTTCCTACACGCCTGCCCCCCACATGTTTTCTACACTCTATATACGGTACAGTGTCCGAAAATTCAATCACTAGACCATACTCTAGCCCCCAATATTTTTTGCTTGGCGACATTGTACACACAGCAAGGGAAATACTTTATCAAGCTTTATTTCTTTTATCAGTTAAACTCGTAATGTTATCTTGGCTCTCACCCTACATTATGATTAACTAGGGCAAATGGGCACAGATTGCACTCACTCACGCGTCACACCAATATTTTCCACAAAGTAACAATTACTAACGATAAAGAAAGCGATTACAAAATACAACCCTATTAGTCTAATTAGACGACAAATGTTAACCTAGATCCTTGATAACTGAACATGTTTATGCATCTCCTAACAGCCCAAAATTGTGTGTGGCTCAACAAAATTGGGAGAGAAGAGATTAAGAGCTAGAGTCCTTAAGTTCAAGCAAAGGCACGGCCTTTGGTTCAAGTCAAAATGCACTGACAAATCCGCAAACACACACACACACAAACTAACAGATGGGACTACATAAACGAAAAACTACATCTGTGCATAACGTGAAAGTTTAACTAGAGTTTGGCGAGTAAACTCTTCATAATTAAGAAAAATAAATTACTTACCTGTGGAATGTTTTCCCAGAACCTTT